>NC_140178.1:27679673-27989052 GCF_963971535.1 Notolepis coatsorum
GCCCGTCGTCACACAGCGGAGGCAGAGGAATAATAGTGAGCGAGCGGTACTCCCATTATTGCTCGACAGCAAATGGAGCGGCGGTGGGTGCGGCGGCGTAGGGGAGTGCACCCGGGTACCTCGGCCCCGCGGTCGTCCTTGAAAAAGAGCGTAGTGTGTGTGTGTGTGGAGTGAAGAGTGTCGTTCTTCCTCACACAACGTTGTTCACCCTATTAGCCTTAACTACAGGCATACGCATCGAGTCACGCGGGCACACGGAGGTATGGCAGAGGTGGATAACAATTTGTTTTTATGATGAACGCCACCGCAGCAGATGTTGCAGAATACTCACGCAGAGAAGCGTGTGTAATTACAATGTGTATCCAGCGAGGAAGCGGCAAGGTGTTGATGAACACGTTCAGCAGTCCTACCGTGGAAGATTTCTTATTAAACATGGTGGATGAGAGAAAATAGCAAACACAAAAGACGTTTCTACAAGTTTAAAACGTAATTCATTGGACACATGTGTGAAGGGGCACGGGATCAGGGAGATTGTTGACAGAATTGGCTATGGGGCGACAATAATATAGACACGAGGCATGGTTTCTACCTTTAGCCCTTATTCAGCGTGGTTTATTATGTACAATGATTCATAGCACAGCAGCACATTTAGATCTCCTTTCCGTGAGAGGCAGATGTGAGAAGAAATAGAGGAGGAGGAGACAACTCCATATGTTTATTGCACAATGTTGTTTTTTATTGGATTCTATTATATGTTGTACCACTGTATATTGCACATCGTTGCGGGCAAGACCACCCGCATTTCATTGTATACTTGTATGCCGTGACAATTAAAACTCTTGACTTGACTTGAACTCTTTTTATACTCGCCACCTGGTGGCATCATGAATGGCTCCGCCTATAGCGCCCTCCAGTGGACACAGATATACATACAGTCAGTGGAAGCAGTTGAGTACAGTTAGACAGTTAATTGCAACCCTACATATAACCTCTAACTTTAACACTCCCACTTAGGGTTGTTTTAACACACTGTATGACTTCTTCAAAACAATTTACAAAGAAAATAACACAGTTTAGAACAGCAGGCTTCGTCATAGCGTCTGCTACCATGTCGTCTGTTGGACAATAAACCAGTGTCATCCTTTCTTCTCTGATGACAGATCTGATGAAATGGTACTTTATATCCACATGCTTACACCTCTGTCGGCACACAGGGTTTCTCGCAATGGCAATGGTTCCCTGGTTGTCCTCATAAACAACAGTCTTCTTATATACATAGGTATCCATCCCTTCGAGCAGTTGTTCTAGATAAATACACTCCTGTATTGTCATGGCCAGAGCCATGTATTCGGCTTCACAAGTTGACAGTGCCACTGTGGGCTGCTTCTTTGTTTTCCATGAAACCAGTGAGCTGTTTGTGTTCAAACTAACACAATATCCTGTGGTACTCCTTCTATCTGTGATGTCAGCAGCCCAGTCTGCATCACAGTAGACTTTAAGCCCTAAGCCCTCGCTGCTCTTTCTGAAGCACAGCTGTTTACCTACTGTACCTTTGAGATAACGAAAAACATGTTTTACCGTAATCCAGTGCTCCTCTGTGGGATCAGCAAAATGCTGTGATAACTTACTCACTACAAAACAAACATAGGTCAGGGCGAGTACATGTTGTCAAATAGATGAGGCTACCCACAGCTTCCCTGTAAATTTTTACATCTGTCAGTTTCTGAGCATCCTCCTGGTAATCCAGTTTTTGATCACATGGTGTTTCCCTTGTTCTGCATTCCTGCATGTCAAAACGTTTCAGGATCTTTTCTACATATCTCTTCTGGGATACTGTTACACAATTGGCAGACTGTTCAAAGTCCATGCCTAGGAAATGCTTTAACCTGCCAAGGTCTTTCATTTTGAATCTGGTGGAGAGCATACCTTTCACCTGTTTCAAGTTCAAGTTTCTTTAATAGTTGTCATACAGAAGTACAGAGTACTTTTATACAAAATGCTTCTTACTGTTACGCTCCAGACAGTAAGAAGCATTTTGTATAAATATAAAGATCTAGGTTTCTAGTGTTGTCTGCTGCGATGATCAAATCATCCACCCAAATGACGATTGTCACTTTTCCTGACTCGTTTGACTCCCTTGAGTAAACACAGGGGTCTACTGGATTCTGTAGGAAGTGATCCTCAATGAAACATGTGTGAAGCATCTCGTTCCAATTTCGCCCAGACTGTTTCAGGCCGTAAATGGATTTTTCTAGCTTGCACACTAGCTTCTCTCCTTTCTTTTCGTAACCTTCCGGTTGTTCCATATATATCTCCCTATCTATGGGTGCGTGCAGATAGGCTGTCTTCACATCCATCTGATGTCAAATCAGGTTGTCCTCAGCTGCTTTCTGAACCACTACCCTTACACTGGTCAGATTGGCCGTGGGGGAGAATGTTTCCCCATAGTCTATCCCCTCCCTCTGACTGAAACCCTTAGCTACAAATCTCGCTTTGTACTTTTCGTGGCCTTCGATCCCTTCCTTGATTGAGTACACCCATTTCCCTCCCACTGTCTGTCTGCCCTCTGGCAACTTGGTGAGGGTAAAGGTGTGGTTGTCCTCTAAAGACCTCATCTCCTCATCCATCGCTCTCTCCCACTTACTCGACTCTGGGGACACTATGGCTTCCTTAAAGGACTGAGGCACGCCACACACTACTCTGTAGCAGTAATCAATACTGGTGAGTGTACTGTCATCCTCGTCACTTCCTCTCCGGGCATAATCTTTCAGATATTTTGGGGGTATACATATACATACAGTCAGTGGAAGCAGTTGAGTACAGTTAGACAGTTAATTGCAACCCTACATATAACCTCTAACTTTAACAGAGATGATGAAGAACCTGTCAAGCTACTTCTCGCACAAATAACATCTCCCCAGTGGTGTCCATCACACACAATAACTCAGACATTGCTGGTGTGATTTTGAGGAAACTTGGAGGAATGATACATCTTGCCACTACGTTCATTGCAAATGACGCACATGTGTATGTTTGCGTGCGTGTGTTCCTTGTACAATTTACAGCGTTAGCTCTCTGAGAATCTCTTTCATATCCAAGCAAAATTGGTATCGTAACTGGAATATCCCTAACCGGGTCGGGACCTTGTAAATCGGGAATTGAATCTATTCGATTCGGGAAATCAGTGTAAATACCCAGACCTCTCCGTCTCTCTCTGTGTCTCTTGAGTGTTTTTCTCTGGATAAAGATCAAGTTGTTAATGTGTGGTGTTTTGGGGGAGTGAGGTATAGGTGTCCTACGCCGCCTCCTCTATTTAACCAGTGCATGGTTCAATGGGTGCAGTTAGAGGTGATAAATGATTTATTTTTCCTCAACGCTCCTGCATAGTTGCTGGACTTTGCCCAGGCTGTCTCCACACTGTGTGATTTATGTGTGAACGTTCAATTCCCCAACTATGGTATTCTTTAATGCTCCGCTGCTGCATATATACTGGCACGAGGCAACAGAGAGAGCTGTGATTTGGCAGCTACATGATCAAAAAGGAAGAAATTCTTACAAGAATAACTTTTTCATCCAGAGTCCAGTCTATTCCATTAATCCAATGTTCTGCACTTCTGCCCGGCTCAGACATACTTCACTGTGCAACTATATCAGCTATGCCCCTCTCCCTCCCGCACGCACGCACGCACACTCACACACACACACGCGCGCACACACACACACACCTTCTCTGCTGCTGCAGACTTTCCTATTCTCAGTCATCAATTCACACCATATTTCTCTTGTGAAAAAAAAATTGCTGTCTTCCCCTGACACTCCTGTCCTGCTGTATTACTCTGTCAGCTGCGTTTTGTTGGAACGGCTGAACTCCGGTTCCTGTCACCGTCCATGTTGTGTCGGGCAGGCCAGGGGGGCCCGCTCCTCCTCCTCCCCGTGACGTGCGACCTCATCCCTGTTTGTCTCCACCTGTCCTTGCACGCCGCCCTCGCTGTCCGTCACCGGGGCATAATCATATTCACGCAGTGTAAATCACAATACATATTAACTGCCACGGTTGGCAGGGTTCAGAGCTGTGGCTGGACAAGCCCTAATGAATGCCCCGGCATCAAGATGACTAATATTGGCATGAAAGGAGAGGCCCAAATATATTATTAGCCCCTCTCCCACCACCTGTGCTCCCGGTTTGCCCTACCGCTGGACAAGGACATGGGGAGGAGTCACTTCCTTGCGTCACCCGCTCTCTCTCTCTCTCCGTCCCTCAGACAGGCGTGGAGAAAAGCCACATCGAAATACTGTCAGTACAGTGTTGGAGATCATTTTAGTGGAGAGGTCGGGGGCCAGGGTGGAGCGCTGGAGTGAGGAGGAGCGGAGGGAAGGCTGACGGGGTTAATGTGATAACTAAAGGAAAGCTCATATCACCCCGGCGCGCCAGAGCCTAGTGAATATTCATTAAAATCTCCTCAATAAGAGAGAATTTAATCTGCCAATTTAATTACGAGGCCAGCGCACAGGCAGGCTTCGGTCTAGATTCACTTTCCCTGGGAGATTTTCTCTGTCCCTCTCTCTCTCTCTCTCTCTCTCTCTCTCTCTCTCTCTCTCTCTCTCTCCCTATCTCCCTGGCTCTCTCTCGCTCCCTCACTCTCTCCCTCTCCCTCTCCCTCTCTCCCTCCCCCTCCCTCCCTCAGTCCCATTATGAGAGCTAGAGCTGCCATTTGACCAGCAATGCAGGGAGGCCTGACCTCTTCGCTGCCTTACATTGCAGAGGACAAAATAATGAATGAATAATAGCATGACAATAGAATGTGGTCATTACCCCTCTACGTAGCCTATTACCCTGAGAAGACATTACCCCTCTATGTGGCCTATTATCCTGAGAAAACTAGCAATATCCAACACTGTGAATTAGGACACTGGAGAAACTGGAGTTATTGGGTAAAGGAAAATGCTTTTCCTGAGCAGGATGCAGTGTTAGTTCTAAATAGCTTTAGACAATAAGCCTGTGGACTGGACTCTAATCTACGGCAAGCCAAGAGGGACTAAAATACCCCATGGTACGTGTGATTTGATTTTTCAAGTTTCAAGTTTCAAGTTTATTTGTCACATACATTAAAAGTACAGTGTACAGTCAATGAAAAGAGATGCATTTCTCTCAGCCATTAAAATCCTATAAATAATAACATAAACTGACCTGAGAATAACAACAACATACAATAAAAACAATAGCAGCATCTAATACAATTATATATTTTTTTAAACAATTAAAAGAACAATAAAAGCACAGATGAGGGGCGGTCAGGTGGCGTAGCGGAGATTGTGTTCGTCACCAACCCCGGAGACGCTGGATTCGCCTGTTCGAATCCAGCTCACAGCTCCGGGGTTGTCACCAGCTTGGCTGGCCGTTCACACTAATACAATTGGCAGTATTAGAGGGTGGGAGAAGCTGGCGGGGTGGGTCCGGGTCGTTGTAAACAGCGACTTCTACAGTTCGGTCGGGGCGCCTGCTAAGCGCGGATAGGATCTAAGGGCGGTAGTGTGATCCTTCCACACGTTACACGCTCTCAGTGAGAGTCCACGCTGCCAGGTGAAAAGAAGCGGTTGATTGGCTAGACGTGTGTCGGAGGAAGCACGTGATAGCCTCCACTCTCCCAGACCGACTGTAGGGGGTAGGTGCGCAGCGACCAGGAAGGGGATTGGGAATTGGCATAACGACTAACATTGGGATGGGAGAAAATCAGAGGAAAAAGGAGGGGGAAAAAGACCAATAAAAAAAAGCACAGATGAGGCGGCCGGGTAGCGCAGCAACCTAAGCGTCTGCCTACCACCGCAAGAGACACTGGTATCGAATCCGGCTGTCAGCGGTACATCCGGCTTGGTCGGTCGTCCATACTGATACAATTGGCAGTGTCAGCGCGTGGGAAGCCGGTGGGGTGTATCCTGGTCGTTGTAAACAGCGAGTCCTACAGGTCGGTCAGGGCGCCTGCACAGCGAGGGAGGGAACTGGGGTTCGGTAGTGTGATCCTCCCACGCGTTACACCTCCCCAGTGAGAGTCCTCGCTGTCAGGTGAAAAGAAGTGGCTGGCTGTCTCCACATGTGTCGGAGGAAGCATGTGATAGACTTCAGGGCTCCCTAGACCGGCAAGTGGGGGGCAAATGCGCGCAATGACCAGGAAGGGGAGGGGGGAATTGGCATAACGACTAAATTGGGATGGGAGAAAAATACAGAAAAAAGGGAGGAGAAAAAGTAGATAAAAAAATAAATAAAAGCACAGATGAATAATAAATAAAAAAGCCACAGCTTCTACAGTCGTTTAAGCGCTACTGTTCAGTATTCTGACCGCCTGGGGGCGGGAGGTCTGAGCTCTGATGCTCTGTAGACGCTTCCCTGAGGGGAGATAAGAGAAAAGGCAGTGTGCTGGGTGACTGGTGTCCTTCATAATACAGAGTGCTTTCTTCCTGCAGCGGGTGGTGTAGATTACCTGTAACTGTGTTTTTATTCATTGTCACAGTAGTCATTGTTGTCAATTATCTGTAAGTGTAATAAGCAAAAGCATATTTTTTGTATTAAGTAGGGTTCCGTTCTCACAATTCCTTTTCATCAATTTAATTCCAAAAACAAATAAAAAAGGTTATTGAAAGTTATACTCTTTGCTCAGATATTTAATCAACTTCATCTTACAGTAAGTGTGTTAGGTTAGGTTTACTTTATTTGATCAAGGGGGACAGCGTGTACATTAATAAAACATTTTACAAATGTAAATGCACCCAATTTTTGCCAAAAGGCTAATTTCCATTGGCAGTCCCCCTGCCAGAAGGTACAGGCTACAATCCTGTGTGAAAAAGGGTTAGCAATAAAAACAGAATAAAACCAAGATAAATAACATTAGAATAAAAAAACACAACAAAAGCACATAGACATACGATAGCGATACAGGTCACAATACAGTCATGGACACAAGGACAGAGCACATCATGACATATTAAAAGACCCAGACATAGACAAACGCACCATATCCACACACACATACACACACAGACACCTCAGTGTTGACAATGCTGGTTTTCAATGAGCCATTCCCTAACCCTGCACTTGAATGAATGATATGATGTGGACACTTTGTTTGAGGTATTGAGTGCCATTGGTGGGATGCTCTATATGAAAAGACGGCCTGGCCAAATACACTTTTTTTTAAAGGGATTGTACAGTCCCCCCTTGCCGCACCTCTAGTGTTCCTGGTTGAGGCAGACTTGAGGTTGATGAAACCGGACAAAGGAGGAGGAGCCAATCCACACTTTATTTTAAAAACTAGACAGACGTTTTGATAAAGAGTCAGGTTTTCCCAACTGAGTAGATTATATTTTTTTAGAATGTGACAGTGATGGCACCTGAATGGTTTCTTGTCTAGAATTTTTATTGCTTGTTTGTATAGTGATTGAAGTGGTTTCAGAATGGTGGAATGTGAATTGGACCAGGTTATCAAACAGTATGTGATGTGGGAAAGAACCATTGAATGAAGATATAGCTTTGCTGCCTCGGTTGAAAGGAAGTTTCTTATGTACAGTACCTGAAGTTTGATAGGCTGAACTTTACCATATTGCAGACTTTTTTTATGTGATTTTTAAAGCAAAGGTTTGGGTCTATGTGTACTCCTAAGTACTTGTATTCTGATACTACCTGTAATTTCTGACCGGAGATGAAGATATCCTGCTCTGCAACTTCTCTGTGGCCCTTGGAGAAGAACATACAGACAGTCTTAGAGACATTCAATTGTAAACTGTTGTTCTTAAGCCAGGGTGTGACATGTGTGGGGGGAATAAACCCTGAATGAATAAAAGATTATTCATATTATATTATGAATATAATATCTATAACCACAGGGACATCTTTTGGGCAACAGAACTTCACCCAGTTGAATTGCATGATAAATACTGGACCATATCCGCCTAATAATAATAATAATAATAATTTCTTAAATGTATATAGCACCTTTTAGGAAACCCAATGTGCTTAACAGAGGAGGGGGGCAAACTACGGGGAAGGAAATCAGAGGGACAATTGGGTAAAAAGAGGTAAGTCAGAGTCATTGATACATTAGGTGAAGAGGCTCTGGGGCTGAGCCTGTCCCTCCCTCTCTCTCTTGGTGGTGGGGATGGAGTCAGAGGACCGCAGTCTCCGAGGTGGGATTTAGGGATGGAGGAGGTCAGCTAGGTACCGGGGGCAAGGGAGTGAAGGGATTTGTAGGTGATGAGGAGGATCTTAAAGTCGATGCAGGACTTGACTGTTAAGCCAGTGGAGGTGGATGAGGGTGGGGGTGATGTGGTGCCAGGGCTTGGTGCGGGTGAGAACCCTGGACATATTTTAGCCTGTTCAAGGCTCTGCAAGAACTGAGTTTGAGTAGTCCAGATGGGAGGTGATGAAGGAGTGGATGAGTGTCTCTGCTACAGAGTCAGGGAGAGATGGCTGGAGTCTAGATAATAATAACTAATCAACAATCATTATTCAACAAGAATCTGAGCACCTCATGAGAAAATGATCACCTTGTGTGAAGTGGATCCTGCATGATCACCACACACATCACAATGAAATGCATAAAGCTGGAAGAACTCTTCTAGTTTGATATTGAAACTCTTTGTATAATAATCTGACACTGACAGTAATTTTGTCGCTAATTGCTAGGACCTTCATCAGGTCCAATAAGGTCCTAGCGACCAAAACATTACTGTTTTAACTAGAATAAAACATATATTTATATCCCAGAATGACAGTGTCAGGGATATTGTGTTTCACCGCCGCCCTGTGTGAACGCAATAACTCCGTTATGGCTTTCATTCCAAACTTCTAAAATGTGCAGACACATTCATAAACCCTAGAGTATGAACCGTATTAATTTTGGTGACCCCATGACCTTTCCTCTAGCGCCACCATCAGGCCAAACCTTCAATTATCAAATGAGTGTATCTTGAATACCTTTTGTTTGAAACTTTTCGAATTTGCTGTGCACATTCATGACCCCTAGTGCAAGACACCTATTGATTTTGGTGAACCCATGACCTTTCCTCTAGTGCCACCATCAGGCCAAACTTTCACATTTCTAATTAGTTTATCTCCTGATCCCTTAGTCATACAGTCATGGAATTATTGTGAAAAACACTTTTTTCCCTCTAGCCTATTCACCAGATTTTTACCAGATATGCTGTGTGGAAGCTGGGGACTAACAAATGTGTCCGATTTCCACCAAACTTGACAACATATACGTTTGCCTTACAATGGCAAGGAGGCGTGTGACATTCTGAGTCATCTTGCCTCATGATGGCGCTATTCTCGTGAACCTAAACACATGAACTGAACTACTCCTCAGCGGCTCGGATCAGGGGAGCGTGGCCAAAGGGTGGATCGAGAATCCGGGCCGGTCCGTAAATAGAATCGCCGTCGGCAACACCGGCAGCCCCATGAACTAGTTCTGGTAACGGAGTGTCACGCTTCATCCCATGCGGACTCTATACATATTCACGCGACACCTCTACCCCTCTGGTAATTTGAGCACAAACGCCTTACCTGGATGGCTCTACAAGGAGATGGTAAACAACACAGCACTTTAATAAGTTGATATAATATTTCTGGCTTAAAATACATGGGTTAGCAAGTCTTGAGACCACCAAGAGGCGGTGACAGAGACAGGCTCTTGCTACAAAGGGAAAGCTTTTATATTCACTTTCTGGATTGTTTAGAGCCTAGAGGCCTCAATGAGGAAAATGTTTTGACCTGTTTCATTTGATATTTTCATTTAATTTGATTGTTTATTAATTATTTTCATTTATCATTCTTTATAATTGAAAGACGGCTACTATGGGTCATGAGTGTTTATATTTCAGTAGTTTAAGATGTAGCCCTACTCTGTATAATATATATAGATATATCTCTTTTTGATTTACACGCTTCTTTTTGATTTACATACAGTACTTCTGAAAAGGTTGTGCTTGTAAGTGGTATTTTGTACTCTTGTGCAGATCTCTTGTTGGAATGTGTTGTAACTTCCTATGTTGTCACTTCCTGTTCCCTTCATGCTTCATGCAAGCCATTCTGAAAAAGGTGTGTTCACACCGAAACGTCATGATATGATTTCAGGCTGCCAATACATTTGAAAAAAACCTGGAGTGCGTGCCTGTTTCCCTATTTTTTATGTATGATATCAGAGGTTACAGCACCCAGTGTCAAGTCTAGTGAGGTGAGCGCGTTCTACTACTTTTTTCAAACACACACAGATGCCTTACCTGGACGGCTCCACGAGGACATGGTAAACACACACAGATGCCTTACCTGGACGGCTCCACGAGGACATGGTAAACACACACAGATGCCTTACCTGGACGGCTCCACGAGGACATGGTAAACACACACAGATGCCTTACCTGGACGGCTCCACGAGGACATGGTAAACACACACAGATGCCTTACCTGGACGGCTCCACGAGGACATGGTAAACACACACAGACGGGCCACCAACCAGCTTAAAGACCAAGGTCTGCTGAAGGCGTGATGCGGTTTACTTGGTCCCTCTTTGCGGACGGCTACGTTGGGCTCAGCGATCCCCTCGTTCTGCTCTACATGCACTGCAGCACTCACTCCCCGCGACGCCAGACGAGACGCCTGCAGCCGAGAGGACATGAATGATGCTATCATTTACACCCTTATCACCCCCCCTCCCCACGGATCATTCAAACGGCCAGGGTTATGCGTCACTTTTTACTACCCGGCTTTACCACATCCAGATGTTTCAGCTACATCTTGGCAGATAATAGGTTAGTCGGGTATATAATGGTATAAGTGGGGGGAAATGACCGTGATTTTCCTCCCCTGCTCTCCTGTGTAACTCCAGGTGATATCTTAATAGTGCAATAGCCTACAACAAAGACATACAGTCGACTGTGCCGCGGGCCACGTTGGTGCGTACAAGACATCGGGGGAACGGGGTACAGGTACAGGGAAGAAACCGTGCTGCGTTTCGGGCGACAGACATGACGGTATCTGTGATTTCAAGTCAGTCACACTCTGGAGATGGTTAGTTTGCTTGTGTGTGCGTGTGTGTGTGTGCGTGTGTGTGTGTGTGTGCGTGAGTGTGTGAGCGAGCGAGCGAGGGGCTTACAGGATTGCCTCGGGCACCGGAGGCCACCGCTGCCGCATGTCACCCCTCCAGTCGTCAGCCGCAAACCTAAGCGGGGCGACGGGAGGAGGAGATGAAGAGGGTTCAGATCCCAAGACGCGAACGCATCAAACACAGAGTAAATAAGCGCGACACGATGACGGGGCGGGGGGGCGTTGCGTCTTTCCCGGGGGGCTGCAGAGGGCTTGTCATCTTCGCGACAGGTTTGCAACTGATGGAATTCTATTGTGGCGGTGGAATTAAACGGGTCCTCGCCTATCGCTGTGGCGTCAACGGTAAAGAGATTAGCGCCCCGCTGGTCCCACACCTATATTACTGGAAACAATGCGTGATATGTAGGCCGATCCTGAAGGGAAATTAATGACATTGGATACGCTCGGATCTCCCAGGTATTTGTCCTAATAAGAAAAGTCCTCCTTTAAGACAATATTTAAAGGTCTGAAATCGAAGTGGGAGAGATTTTTATTCAAAACATTAGAGGCCTCGCACAGACTGCCTGTGTCGTTCCCTCTGTGCAGTAGTAGAGGTGAAACACATGGAAAAGTAGTAGTCGTTTTTTATTCAGTCGTCAAACACAATACAATACAATACAATACAATGCACATCATTCCAGACTATCAACGGTCTTTGATTTCGGCAGTGACTGAAAAGGTACAGGCTGAAGCATAATGCATGCCTGTCCTATATTCTTATCAAATCAAAAACAGAAAAATAACAAAATATTAAAATTATTCACATTTGTAGCCTTCAGAAATAGCTATACAAACTATTTTTTATTTATTTAAATGTTTTATCCAAAAGCAAATTACTCATTATTAAATTGATATCAGCATTGTTCCACAAGTTAACCCCAACAATAGAAATGCATCTCCTTTTAATCCTTTTCTTAGCTTTTTGAACAGTAAACCTACAAACATCTCTCAAATCACATTTTCTTTCCTGTATTGAAAATGCACAACATCACTGTTCCTCTGTGACTTGTGAAGATCCAGTAATAAAACACCAACGTATTTCTTTTTTTTTCTTTTTTTTGCACATAGCAACCGTTGTTCCTTTCAACATCGAGGACAAACAAGCTTTCTAAACATTCCATGCAAGGCTTCTATGTTATAACGGATCTTCACAGACTTCCAAGTTCTATACCCTATTCATCTATAAATATTGTCATTCTCTAACTGTGAGGAATGAAAAGCCCCGCCTCCTATCTATCATGTGATGCTGCAGGGGAGGGACGTGTTTCCACTGAGGCCATTGATTGGTCAATGTGAGTGTCGTTTGAGTTTAGTTAAATCTGTTAACGGGGGAAAGTGAAAAGCAAGTCATGTTGCTGCTGTTCCTTCTGGGCATGAATATTTGTGTAAATGGTAAATGGTGCATTTATATAGCGCTTTTATTCAAAGCACTTTATAATGTTTGTTCCTCACATTCACCCATTCACTCACACAAAGATGGCAGAGGAAACCATGCAACCTGCACATCGGGAGCAATTAGGAGTTAAGTGCCTTGCTCAAGGACACATCGACACGCTGCCCGGGAGGAGTGGGAATCGAACCGAGAACCTTCTGACTACCAGATGTCCGCACTTGTGTCTCAACATATACCTTGTATTGTGTAGTTTTATAGATCGTTGTGTGTTGTTGTTTACAAATCTACAAGTCTACTAGGAGCCGGGAAAAACAAGCATCTCACGTCTTTCTGAATGTATGTACATTTAGCTGTGACAATAAAACAATCTGAATCTGTCATCAGGTATAAAGTCTAGAGCTGCTCCATTGACAATGAATGGGAGACTGATTTTGTGGACTGAATGGGAGACTGAAACTAAAAATTTTTTTTTTTAGCTTTATTCTAGAGTAGAGTCTCCGCTCTGACACAGACAATGTGCATCAGAACGTTCTCCTGGATGCTCTCAGTAGACTCAGTGTCATCTATCAAATCTTTCCCGGTTCATTGTCTGTGGAGCAGCTCCAGACTTTCTACTTGATGACATCCCAAGTTTGAGTTGTAGCACTCCACTCTAGATTTTGGATTTGGGAGAGAGTTGCTCATGTCCACTAATATTTTTGTACTATCTTAGACCAGAGGAGTAACATGTATGGGTTCTGAAAGTGGAGTGTAGTTCCCCTTTAAAGGAACATGCCCACATTATGGGAAATACGCTTACCGTCAGACATGAAGATACAGTAGATACCAATTGCCTCTCTGTGCCTTCAGCGGAAAGCTATCCGGCTGCAAGCTAGCCTATAGCTTAGCACAAATGAATGGAAGCGGATATGGATCAGCTAGCTGACTCTGGGGAAGACGGTAATCGCATTCCCCAATAATGTCGACGTGTTCCTTTAAAGGGGAACTCCAACATTTTGGGAAATTAGCTTATTTAACATCTTCCCTGGAGTTAGACAAGAAGATACATACCTTTTTTGTCTCTGTGCGTGCATTTTAGCTTTGGGAATAGACGCTCCGTTAGCATAGCTTAGCTTCATCACTGGAAGTGAGGCAGGACAGTAGCCTTACAGTGCCTTACAGTGTATTGCAAGGTCTGACATTGACCAAACTTCAGGAGTTGACCTAGAGCCCACCAAGGTCATGCATATCAAATTTGGTCAATGTCAGACCTTGCAATACACTGTAAGGCACTGTAAGGCTACTGTCCTGCCTCACTTCCAGTGATGAAGCTAAGCTATGCTAACGGAGCGTCTATTCCCAAAGCTAAAATGCACGCACAGAGACAAAAAAGGTATGTATCTTCTTGTCTAACTGCAGGGAAGATGTTAAATAAGCTAATTTCCCAAAATGTTGGAGTTCCCCTTTAAGAACAATAACTTCCGTCTAAATCTCAGCTGGAAAAATAAATCCTGAGATTTGGACCCTTGATTTCTCAATACAAGAAGGCAAGGGAGGTTGGAGTAACTGCAGGGAAGATGTTAAATAAGCTAATTTCCCAAAATGTTGGAGTTCCCCTTTAAGAACAATAACTTCCGTCTAAATCTCAGCTGGAAAAATAAATCCTGAGATTTGGACCCTTGATTTCTCAATACAAGAAGGCAAGGGAGGTTGGAGGTCTCGCCTGGTGGTCTATGGACCTTCTCCAGAGATTTACTCTGTGGATCTCTCCCCACTGTTCAGTGGATCATAGAGAATAAGGGATGTATCCCTCCAGGAAGATTCACACAGAGAGAGAGAGAGAGAGAGAGAGTGAGGAGGAGAGAGAGAGAGAGAGAGAGAGAGAGAGAGAGAGAGAGAGAGAGAGAGAGAGAGAGAGAGAGAGAGAGAGAGAGAGAGAGAGAGAGAGAGAGAGAGAGATGGGGGGGGGCAGAGGAGAGAGGGACAGACAGAGAGAGAGAGGGACAGACAGAGAGAGAGAGAGAGAGAGAGAGAGAGAGAGAGAGAGAGAGAGAGAAGAGAGAGAGAGAGAGAGAGAGAGAGAGAGAGAGAGAGTACAAAATAAAAAAATAAAAATATTTACTCTGTGGATCTCTCCCCACTGTTCAGTTTACCACTCCATCCTCCCCCATGCCAACAGAGGGGGACACATGTTTGTACCGCCAGCAGCAGTAAACAGCTCATCTAAAGACCATTATGTCAGGCAGCGGGAAGATGAATCAGCTCAATGTGGAGGACAGTACGACTGACGTCGTTCCTCTCTCCCTCCATCCATCTCTCGTTTCTCGCTTTCTTTCTCCTTTAAATGCTCTTATCCCCGTTTCTAATGAATGGAGAATATGGGATGTATCCCTCCAGGGGGATTCACACAGAGAGAGAGAGAGAGAGAGAGAGAGAGAGAGAGAGAGAGAGAGAGAGAGAGAGAGAGAGAGAGAGAGAGAGAGAGAGAGAGAGAGAGAGAGAGAGAGAGAGAGAGAGAGACGTTGAGAAAGACAGAGAGAGAGAGAGAGAGAGAGAGAGAGAGAGAGAGAGAGAGAGAGAGAGAGAGAGAGAGATACATAGAGAGAGACAGAGAGAGACAGAGAGAGACAGAGAGAGGGACAGAGAGAGGGACAGAGAGAGTGAGAGGGACAAGAGAGAGAGGGATAGAGAGAGAGACATAGAGAAAGACAGAGAGAGAGAGGGACAAAGGGAGTAAAAAATATAAATAAATTGAGTGTAACTCAATATTAGGCGATACGGTTTGATTTTGGATTAGAGGCAGAATGATCATATTTACACTGTAGGCTATTGCAGGGTAGTGAGAAGGGATTTTTATTAAATGCTATGAAACTGTTTCATACTGTATATCCCCATGTCAGGAAAGAGCAAGTACTTAAAGGGGCAGATATTTAAACTTGTGAACACACACCGCTCTCTCCTGAAGCTAATAATCAGAGAGAGAGAGAGAGAGAGAGAGAGAGAGAGAACCCTCTGATCCTTGATGTACAGTAACGTTAACTGGGATATCAAATCTGGGGGCTTCTCCATAGTCAATGGTTTTATGAGGCCATAAAATGTTTGTGTGAGCTCGACACACATAATATTTTAATTCTGTCTCGGACCCTCTAGCAGTGCTAGAATATAAACCTCATTTGAGTGTGAGACACAAAAACATTATGGCCTCATAAAGTCACAGCCCCATTCATTGTCTTTGAAGCAGCGCCAGGTTTTATATGCCATATTTTACATTCCGGTTACACCATTGATTGGAGGGTCCTCCCTCTGATTTCTAGCTTCAGGAGGGAGTGGTGCGTGTTGATTGACTTAACTGTCCTTGGGCACAGGAAGAGCATATTATAGTTCTTAAAATGGGTGGCATATTCCCCTTTAAGGAGCTGCAAACAGCGAGCTTATGGAATTTCAATGAGTAGTATTGGTGTGGCATATAATGTGACATAAAGCTTCCAACTATGAATGAATGAATGAATGAATGAAAAGTTTATTTTTTGGACATGTTATTCTCCATATTTCTCCAAACAACTCACGGTATCTTGTTCCGTCAAACCAAACAATCATAACTGCAAATAAAAAAAAACATTAAAAGAAAAACAAAACAAAAGGTCAAGAGCAATGTGTTTGGTTAGCAGACATGTCCAAAAAAGGAGTAGAGGGAAGCTTAGCTTATTGATCCCTACCCCCTTTATAAACCTGAACAACACATGGTATTTTGTGTTTATATCCAATCGCTTAAGTTGAAAGGCTCTGGCCATGCAGAATGGGTTGAATGCATTAAACTGGCTGCTGTACTCACAGTAGAATGTGAGTTAAATGCCAAGTCTCGTATACTGCATTTATATAGCGCTTTTATCCAAAACGCTTTACAACTCATGCCTCACATTAACCCATTCACTCACACATTCACACACCGAAGGCAACCATGCAAGGTGCCAACAATTTCCCCAAGGGGATTAATAAAGTATCTATCTAACCTGCTCATCGGGAGCAGTTAAGTGTCTTGCTCAAGGACACTTTCACACACTGCCAGGAGGAGCTGGAATTGAACGAAGAACCTTCGATTACCAGACAACCGTTCTACCTCCTGATCCACTGTAGCCCCAGTGAGCAGTATATTGTGTGGCATATAATTCGACATAAAGCTTCCAACTATGATCAAGCACATCTTGATATTTTGTTTTTATATTTAATCACTTACGTTGAGAGCTCTGGCAATGCCATTCAAAATTAGTTGAATCCATTAAAATGGCCAGTGTGCTCAGTAGAAAGTGAGTTAAATGCCAGGTCCAGCCTCTTATTTATGAACGTCAGACATCTTGGCCATAATTCTCTTGGCCTAGGAAAGAGGAGGTGTATTTTAGGCAACTTGGCAGGCTGTCGCAGGACAACAGGCTAATCGGCAGGCTAAAGACTAAATTGACTTTCAAACTGTTTCAAGGACAACTACGCTATTTTGGACCTATCTGTCTGTCTACCATGTACCTGACACAGAGATAATTTCACTGATTGGTCCAGTATATGAGCTAGCTACAATTTCCCTCCAGGCTCTCACTGGGCTACAATAGTAAATACTTTTCAAAAACAACAATAAATGTGCTTTTCAGAGATGGGAAGCTCAGGGTGTATTCTTACCGGTCTCAGTATGCTCTCCTGCGAAACGTATCACAATCTGAATGTTGAAACAATAGTTCCATTTGAAACAGAACTATTTTCGCCAACCGTACTACGCGCTGTGAACTTCCACAGCTCGTTGTAGAGAGAGGCGGGCCGTAGTCGAGCATGTAAACATTTTGTGATTGTGATACATTTCACAGGAGAGCAAACTGAGACTGGTAAAAATACACCCTGAGCTTCCAGTCTTGGAAAAGCACATTTATCGTTGTTTTTGCTAAATATTTACGATTGCCCTATTGTCTGCTGTAGCCCTGTGAGAGCCTGTAGGGAAATTGTAGCTAGCTCAATATTCGACCGATGAGTGAAATGATGGTCTCTATGTGTCAGGTACACGGTAGACACTCTAAGCAGAAAAGAAATACGTAGTTATTCACAATTACTATTTGACACACGTCTGTATCAAAGACCAAAGCATGATATTATTGTGTTGTATTGGAAAATAAACTATTTCACTCGATCATCTTCTGAGTGAAAGCCTCCGTATAACTCTTTGCCAGGTGGTGTTTTAGAGCTGACAGTGAATCTAAACCAAGGACACTCTCCCAAAGCAATGAGGGAAGGGTTGAGATGATATCAACACGCAGAACAATGATAAAAAGGCTCCACCAATTCATCACCACAGCCGGAATCCCTTACCTCAGCTAAAGTCTCCATTCATTTCTCCTGAATAGAGACAGTCTAACTTCTCATAATTTTTCTTTTTTTTTCTTTTTTGTGATCCTCACATGATAAATGAAAAGTTCCCCCGGCTCTGAAATAATTGGCTTCCTTGTGGCTTCTTGTTCCTTTCATACGTATTTGACTGGTTTAATTCATTCGTAAACTGCCTGTTTCACGCTGTTTGTATTCACCTCTGGTTTGTATGCCGTTATCAGAACCCCCACCCTGCGATGCTAATGCATGTTTTTGTTTATATTGTATTGGGCGGGTCAGTGAGGTCGCAGAGCTGAGCATGTTCCATTCAGACGGAGAAGAGAAGGTAAAAGCCGGCAGAATTACTTGGAAATGACTGTCTCTCTCATTGGTAATTCAACATTCATCCACTCCTCGCAAAACGGTAATGCAAGTTAAGCAAATGTGGGGGGGAAATAATGTTTTGAATCGTTTCGGGACATACAATTGTATAAGATATTGCTGAATAAAGTTATACATTAACGTGAGTTATTATAACGAGAAAGAGGTACATTTCACGTCTTGTGACAAATACGTTGATTAGTGATTGCTTTCACCGCCAGAGGAAACGGGGCTCATGAATAAACCGGACCCAGTAATTATTTACACACATAACCTATCTCCATTACATAATTCTCCATTAAGTATTTGGTTGCAGCAGGGTCCTGTGAGTGACAACATTACTTCCGTCTCTCGAGTCCCTTGTTGAGAAGTGTCCAAACACCGGGCACGTTCACAAATTGGCAATTATGGCGCTTTTCCACTGCATGGTACCTACTCAACTCATCATGATTGCGCTACACGGGGGGCGTCCTGCACAAAAACACAAACCCACCATCTTAGCCTTGCAAATACTGAACATTAACATTCATTATTTGTTTGCAGCGAGAACAAAGTGCAATAAACAAAAAAAAGATACATTCACAGTGTATACTGCCTCATTTATTGATGAAACAAAACCAACAGCAACACAATTTACCACCAAGAACAAAGAGTTTAGTCTCACAAAAAGGTCACAAATTTTGATAGCTTATGTGCTAATGTGGCTGGGATTTCCCATTATAACCGTTAGCATTGCGGCTAGCGTACATTAGCTAATAAGGCACTGGTTTCATAGCTAGCTTCGATATGTGTGTGTGACACGTTGAAGGTGACGTCACGGCACCCTACAGTATGACGACCAGCTACACTGACGGGGGTACTACCTGCAGTGGAAAACGAACAAAGTACCAAGTAGAATCGAGTCGAGTCGGTACCATGCAGTGGAAAAGCAGCATTAAAGAATCAGAGTGAACTCTGTACGCTGTGGCCGGAGAGGAGGCACAGCAGAATGCTTTGTTTTCATTCACATGGCATTACGTTAACCCTTTCACTGCCACACGACAGAAGGTTAACCCTTTACTATCACACAACCGACATCCGCGGAGCTAATGATGCTAATGATGGAGCATCGCCGTCGGTTGTGTGATAGTAAAGGGCTAACCTTCTGTATTGTCACAGTGAAAGGGTTAACTGGCTGTCGTGTGGCAGTGAAAGGGTTAAGCAGCTTTGCCAGTAAAGCTGGCTGTCATTACACATACATTAAAAGAACTCCCTCAAACTCATCACAGCCTCTTTTATTTTTATTTACAACCCAGAGGGTTTATAACTGTTTTATAATTTGACGATCTTTCATCTTCCCCCTCATCTCCAACCTGACATGGCTTTGTTTGTGAAATTCAATTCCGGCACAGTTATTCTTTATGAACGCGGGTTTCACTTTGTCAATATCCAATCATGTTTTCGAGATGTGACAAACACGTGGACATTTGTCCTGTAGGTTCACCTCGCCGGAAGACAAGTGGGGCTGACATCTTGCTGACATCAGGCTTCAGACTTAATTATCTAAGAACTTCTTAAATCAACCTTTCCCATATGTCTCTGTTAGGGAAGATAAGACAAATCCATCTTTGTCAAGCTATCTTCCTCAGGGGGGGCTGTGTTTATCTGTTCACTGCATCTCTGGGAGAAGCCACTGCTACATCCTATTACCCCCCACTCTCTCTCAAGCAGTAAAGGGGGAAAGCAACAACATTCAATGATTAAAATTACTATAAAACAGTTAGCCCACAAACGCAAGCGTATTTGGGGAGAGCATGGCCTGGAGCTAAAAGAGGCCGGCCAAGGTCGCTGGTTCGATCCCCGGCCCCTGATAGGAAGGTGTATTCCAGCTGTGAGCTGGTGACTGAAGGGTGGCTGGTATTACATCTACGGTGCCCACCATCTATGCCTAGGTGCCCTTGTGTGTGTGTGTGTGTGTGTGTGTGTGTGTGTGTGTGTGTGTGTGTGTGTGTGTGTGTGTGTGTGTGTGTGTGTGTGTGTGTGTGTGTGTGTGTGTGTGTGTGTGTGTGTGTGTGTGTGTGTGTGTGTGTGTGTGTGTGTGTGTGTGTGTGTGTGTGTGTGTGTGTGTGTGTGTGTGTGTGTGTGTGTGTGTGTGACTAGGAGGGATATGAGGACTGTGTGTACATGTGTAATTAGCATGGATATGAGGACTGTGTGTAGGCCTATGTGTAATTAGCATGGATATGAGGACTGTGTATGTGTAGCTAGGAGGGATATGAGGACTGTGTATGAGTAACTAGGAGAGATATGAGTACTGTGTGTATGTAACTAGGAGGGATATGAGTACTGCGTGTATGAGTAACTAGGAGGGATATGAGGATTGTGTGTATGTGTAATTAGCATGGATATGAGGACTGTGTATGTGTAGCTAGGAGGGATATGAGTACTGTGTGTATGTGTAACTAGGAGGGATATGAGGACTGTGTATGTGTAACTATGAGGGATAGGAGTACTGTGTGTATGTGTAGCTAGGAGAGATATGAGGACTGTGTGTATGTGTAACTATGAGGCATATGAGTACTGTGTGTATCTGTAGCTAGGAGAGATATGAGGACTGTGTGTAACTAGGAGGGATATGAGGACTGTGTGTATGTGTAGCTAGGCAGGATACGAGTACTGTGTGTATGTGTAGCCAGGAGTGATATGCAAAAAGACTAAATTTCAACCGCCTTGTGCATATTGACAATAAAAAAAAAAATCTTCTTCTATTTGTATATTCCTGTCAGAGTCCCCCTCGCTTCAGGGAGGTGTTGGGAACACTATCCCACTGCAGGATAACAAGACACGTTATTCCGTAATCTAACGTGCGAGTGACACTTTGATGAAGTACGACGGTTCTCTCCTCCTTATTATGGGCGTGAAGTGATATGGAGAAAGCAGTGTCTGCTTAAACTGCCACGGAGGGCCCTCGCATGACAGGACTCCACGTGGACCCGCAGGGAAATCAAAGCCGGAGAGGTGGGGGTGCGGGGGGTGTGTGTGTGTGTGTGGAAGCGTATGGGTAGTAGCGAGCTCTAAGTGTGCTGAGATCTGACACAATGGGATCTGTAGCCCCGGACCGCCCAGGGTAATTGGGGCTCTTTCAGAACGTGTTGAGGGAGAGAGGAGATCATTTGATCAGCCTGATAGAACTTAAGGCTCCTCTTCCCCCCGCAGCTCCCCTGCTGAGACAGGACTCCTCGCTGTGAGGTTCACCTTCACAGGCTTGATGGATCACAATGGATTACAGTAATCTGATTACTAAATAAATTGTCATGATCTATCTGTGTGTTTCAATTACTGTAAGAAAAATATTAACTGTGGTTACCGTATTTTTGATACTTTTTTTGATTGGGGGGGGGGGGGGGGGGGGGGGGCAACATGAATGGGATGCATTCATGATTGACATCAGCGAGCCTGTGATGGCGGTGCTGCTTCTACACTATATAGGGTTTAGTTTTCCAAGCTATACACATTTCTGTCAGTTCCGTTTTCTTTTACCCCTAAATTAGCATTCTATGTATATAGATACTAATACTATAGAGTATTCCATTTTTGGATTATAGAAGGTATATTTAGACATGTAAACACCTTAAATCAGACTATGACTCTCAAAGAGTTCTGTGGCATTTAAAGTCATTGATTGGGATACGCTTCATTGCATGTAAATAGACACATGAATAGTGTTGATAGTGCTGTCTATCACAGCTCGTTTTGTGACAAATTGTAAGGCGCTGACTCATCACTGTACCCTGTATGCCCGGGTTGGCTGGTCTGCACTGGCCACCCGCAGACTTGTGCATTGGTATTGATTTACAAGGCAATTCTCTGTCTCCTTCCCTCTTACTCGTGTACTTATATGGTCCAGAAATGTTCTTCAGAGTTCTTTTTTACGTTCTCAAAGTCTGCTCCTATTGTCTGTTCCAAATGTTCATACTGAAATGAGAAAGAGAGCAATTTGAGTTATTCTGCTCCCTCGGCTTGGAACATGTAATAGAAAGACCTCAAACTCTCTGGCTATGTAACACTGGATGCTTTTAAATGCCTCATGAAAGGAATAGATGTCGAATCAATGGTCTGTCGTTGTTTTGATTTGCCCTAATAGTCTATTGTTGCTGCCTGCCCTCAATTGCCTCTGGCTCTGAAATTGGTTGTTTAGTGTATTTGTTTAATTAGTTGTTTTTTTGTATTTATGTGCAACTTTTGTATGAATTCCCTTGCTGCAGCTTGTCTTGACCAGGTCTCACTTAAAAAAGAGATTTCTAATCTCAATGTGACTTTTCTGGTTAAATACATTTAAAATAAATAAATACAGGCAAGGAAGATTATTTAGTGGAAAAGTGCATGATAGTAGAAGACCGTTTTTTTCTTTTCTCCTTTATTTCAGAATACAACTGTATACCGCCTTCTGTCTGGCCTGCAGTGCTGAACCTTACCTGCTCCACCCTGACCAATTCTGAGTGGTTTCTCCTGCCCCCCAGGGCATACGGCCCTGAGCTATTGTCTTGTATCTCATCCTGTATCCATACGCTTGCAGTAGTTCTATCTATTACTCAATTTCACAATTTTCTTATATACTATGATTCTACTGTCACCATGTATGCATATGCTCACTACATATATGTATTGCTCCATCTCCACCCACTACAAACATGGGAACTCTCTAACCCCCCCCCCCATCTCTCTGAGTGGTTGTCTCGTAGTGCTGACCAAGGTGGTGGATGTCTCGGGTCTTGGCCAAGATTGCAGTGACTGTTCTACGTGCACCACCGAGGCCATGGATCAGCTTCTTACCGTCTTCTGTCCGTGGTCTGTCAACGTGGTTTAGACGTGGAGTTCATTGCTGGGTTAAGTACTTCTATTCTATTCACATAATATGCGTACCACATATATCTATTCTATTCACATATATGCTTACCATCATCTTTAATGATCAACGCCCAGTCAGATGCCCAAAAAACCAAGGAGCTGTTGACGAATCCCTTTTGGTCCCCAAACAATAGCTTGGTTCACGCCTAGCTGAGAGGCGAAAGGCTACAGCCCCCACCCCTCTCTATACTTAAGATCAATATTGTCTCCGCCTCTTCTTCAGTGTCTCCTAGATGGCCAGAGGAGAGCACTCCTCTCAGCCAAAGCTCATTTAACCCACATGTAATTTGTATGAATTGTTTTTACTATTAAACCTATTTTGATCAGAATATCTGTCTAGGATATAATCAAACCAAGTCCGGTTCCACCACAGAGCTCACTGTGGACTTCAGAGAGACCAGAGCAGGCATGCAACGGGTTGAGCGTGTCTCCAGCTTCACATTCCTGGAAGTCCACATCTCTGAGGGCCTCTATTAGGCCCTCAACACCTCGACCCTGGTCAAGAAAGCTCACCAGCGTCTCTTCTTGCTGAGGAGACTGAGGAAAGCCCACCTGTCACCTCAGATTCTGGTGAACTTCTACCGGTATCACCGGTACACACCACTGAGGCTGTACTGCAACTGAGGCTGTCCAGCACAAGCGGTGTCCGAGGAAGGCACGTGGCATCCTCAAGGACACCTCTCTCCCCAACCACAGACTGTTTGCCCTCCTCCCATCTGGGAGGCGCTGCAGGGATCTCAGTACCAGGAGCAGCTTCTTCCCCTCTAGCTGTCACCTTGCTGAACTCTGCACCACTGTGACAGCCCCCCCCCCCCACACCCCCCCCAGTCCATCACAGCTACAGCCCCCCACCCCCACTCAACTTACTCCAGAGACTGACCTCTGTTGACTATACTCATATGAATATGTATCTACTGCCTAGATACTGTCTACATCCGGCATATACTGTATCCATATCTACTTCCATTATACTACTTATATCCAACCTGTAGTTCATGCATAGTTAGTCTTATTCAAGTTTCAAGTTTCAAGTTTCTTTAATAGTTGTCATACAGAAGTACAGAATACTTTTATACAAAATTCTTCTTACTGTTACACTCCAGAGACTGTGCTAGACAAGATAAGTATGAAATAAAATAGTATAGCATGTAAAATAGAAGTAAAAATAGAGGTCACAGTGTTCAGTATAGACATATGTACAATGTTCGATGCAGAATAGAAGTAACTGAGTTACCATACAATATACAATATACTATGCAATGTACTAATATACAATACTATATAGTGCAAAGCAGAAATGGGATGAGGTACAATTTAGGTACAATTTACAGTAAGGTGTACGAGTTGTAGTGCAAATCCTTTACCAATAAATATAAAGTGTGTTTAGGTGATCTAAAGTGTGGAGAGTGGGTGCTGCAGTGTGTTGTTTGTTTAAAGTGAGTGTGTGCGTGTGGATGTGTGTGCTGTGTGCATTTGATGGTTGTTGCATAGTGTTTATTGTTCGTTGAGCAGCCTGATGGCCTGATCCACTCACACAATTTATAACAGGGGTCTCAAACTCAATTACCAGGGGGGCTGAGATGAAAAAATACAGATGATTATGCGGGCCAGAAACAATACCCAAAAAAAAAAAGTAGCTCGCTTAATTGGTAATTTTGTTTATTTATTCAGTTTGTGCATACCAGCTCAATATGTTGTAAATGCACTTCTGTTCATTCTCTGGTGCCTCAATGAATACAATTATTCCCCAAGGGGATCAATAAAGGAATATCTTAACTTATCTTACAATGAGGGCTGGTGGGTAAGGAGGCATCACTTATGGATAATTGGCTTATTATAGATATATTTTTTATATATTGAAATGACATATATTAGGATTTAATGAATTATTCACCCACATACATTTCGCTGCTGTCGGGCCAAAACCTCATAACTCCATTTTTTTAATTTTTTTTTATTATATAAATCAACTCCGTAGATCATCCTCCATATGTGTGTGTGGGTTTTACAAAGTTTAAACAATGGGAAAGCATTAAACCGATCATCTGTCTAAACCTCCTAACTCTATTCACCCTCAAATCTGTGTTAGTTTTTTTCATCTGCTGAAAAGTTGGGTTTTTGGAGTTATGAGGTTTTGTCCCGACAGCAGCGATTTGTAAGATTAGCAATTGGAGGCTAAACTGGTTCAGGACTATTGGAGGAGAAGAACAACACCTGACTTCCACTGGTCACCATTATTTCCACAGAGTGGAATGTATGTGAAATTAATTAAAATAATGAAGCTAATAATAATTAAATTAGTCATTCGTCGACACAAATCTCTCACCTCAGCATCTCTTTCTACCTTAGCTTTGACTTATCTTGCCCAAATAACAACAATTTCCATGGATTTGGTTTCAGTGTAGGTATGATGAATTAGCAATAATCCACTTGATGAAGTAAAATTGGATGCAATCGAATAATACCATGGCTTGAGTCGAGTGAAAACGGACGACTGACGAGCTTTTAAAAGCGAACGTAAATAAAAACACAAGGTACAACTGAAGGCTAAATATTGGGTCCTCCTCCAATGGACCATGAAAGCAGATTGATGCATTTGTATTCAATCAAAAAACACAATGCAGGTGCAGATAACGCTCTTTGCGTTTGCTTAAAAGGTCGGGACATTTGCGTGAGGTGCGCTTGATTTCCATCACAGGCCAGTTGACTTGCACCTAGGTCAGGCAGCGGCCAAAATGAATTGATTCGCAAATACAGTCTGATTTGCCAGATGGGCCGGATTTGGTTTGACACATGTGATTTATAACACTGGCCATATCTTCTATAATGTATTCAGATGTATTTCCAGTGTCTATAATCTATAGTGTTATACTCACTGTTCATACCAGTTTTTCTTATCTTCCATTATATATTAAATATGTCATATCTACTCTTATTATTTAAAACACTAGCTAGATTGGTTATATGATCCACATAGTGTATTCATATATATTCTTTTTATCCACTTAACGTCTCGAACGTTGCTCACATATGCCCCCCACTTGTCAGTTGTAGGGAGGATAGAAGCCTTGCATCACATGTCCCCTCCGATCCACGAGGAGGCAGCCTGTCACATCTTTTCACCTGCCAGCGCGGACTCTCATTGGCGAGGTGTAACGTGTGGGAGGCTCACACTACCCCCGCCATTTCCTGTCTCTGCTGTGCAGGCGTCCCCCAACCGACCTGTAGGAGTCGCTGTCCACAATGTCCAGATTACCACCCATCGACATCCACCCGCCAATTGAGTTAGTATGACAGCCGGCCCAAGCCAGAGGCAACGCCGACAGCCGGATTCGAACCTGGTGTCTCTTGCGTTGGTGATGAGCGCAATGTCCGCTGTGCCACCCAGCCGCTAGTGTATTCATATCTATACTACTGTCTATAGTGTTAATAGTGATTCACTCTGTTTATACTGTACATTAACACTTAATACATATACCTAGTTTATACTCTTTCATATATTGCATATATACACATGTTATATGACATAATGTACATTACAATGCACTTTACTTCTCCTTTGCACTCTTGTTAGATGCTGCCAACTACATTTTGTTGTACTCTGTACTCGTACCCTGTGCAGTGACAATAAAGTTGAATCTAATGTCTTTCACCCCCTCAACACAAAGCACTATGATGGAATTTATCAAGGAGGAATTGGTGTGCATTCTCCCTCCAACCAGACCCATTTACCAGAGTTTGGATGGCAAGGTTTCAAAAAGAGTTCTAGAGTGTCAGTGGCTTATGACTCACTATGATAAGGTGGCCACAACATGGTGTCCAAACTCCAACCTGGCCAAATTCTGGTAATAAATGGCTCTGCCTCCAACAGAACTTAAATCATTGCCAAGGCATACTGAGAGCCCTTCTGGCAGTTCATGGCCAAACATCCCAGGAACTTTATCCTTGTGTTTTCTTTATTTCCGCAGTTACCTGTACGTTGCTTCAGGGATGACTGGAGTCCTGCCGAGAAAGAAAATGAAAGCGTGCAATGGAAAGACTTACATTTACGGATTTTTTCTTCTTTTCTTTTCAAGAGCAAAGGTTTTGCAGAAAGCCGTAGGCATTTTCAAGATCATTCAAATCAGTCATCTGCCGCTTTAAATTAGGGAAAGATTAGACAGGGAGAGAGACACAACAGTGATTGGTGTAATGACCAATAACGACTGGACCCCATCTCAACATCAACGGGTCTGCTGTAGAGAGAGTGAGCAGCTCTGAGGACCTCACCTGGGACGTGCACACTGGACATCACCGAGGACCTCACCTGGGATGTGCTGCACACTGGACATCACCGAGGACCTCACCTGGGATGTGCTGCACACTGGACATCACTGAGGACCTCACCTGGGACGTGCTGCACACTGGACATCACTGAGGACCTCACCTGGGACGTGCTGCACACTGGACATCACTGAGGACCTCACCTGGGACGTGCACACTGGACATCACCGAGGACCTCACCTGGGACGTGCACACTGGACATCACTGAGGACCTCACCTGGGACGTGCTGCACACTGGACATCACCGAGGACCTCACCTGGGACGTGCTGCACACTGGACATCACTGAGGACCTCACCTGGGACGTGCACACTGGACATCACTGAGGACCTCACCTGGGACGTGCTGCACACTGGACATCACTGAGGACCTCACCTGGGACGTGCTGCACACTGGATATCACTGAGGACCTCACCTGGGACGTGCACACCGGACATCACTGAGGACCTCACCTGGGACGTGCTGCACACTGGACATCACTGAGGACCTCACCTGGGACGTGCACACTGGACATCACCGAGGACCTCACCTGGGACGTGCTGCACACTGGACATCACTGAGGACCTCACCTGGGACGTGCACACTGGACATCACTGAGGACCTCACCTGGGACGTGCTGCACACTGGACATCACTGAGGACCTCACCTGGGACGTGCTGCACACCGGACATCACTGAGGACCTCACCTGGGACGTGCTGCACACTGGACATCACTGAGGACCTCACCTGGAACGTGCACACTGGACATCACTGAGGACCTCACCTGGGACGTGCTGCACACTGGACATCACTGAGGACCTCACCTGGGACATGCTGCACACTGGACATCACTGAGGACCTCACCTGGGACGTGCTGCACACTGGACATCACTGAGGACCTCACCTGGGACGTGCTGCACACTGGACATCACTGAGGACCTCACCTGGGACGTGCTGCACACTGGACATCACTGAGGACCTCACCTGGGACGTGCTGCACACTGGACATCACTGAGGACCTCACCTGGGACGTGCTGCACACTGGACATCACTGAGGACCTCACCTGGGACGTGCACACCGGACATCACTGAGGACCTCACCTGGGACGTGCTGCACACTGGACATCACTGAGGACCTCACCTGGGACGTGCACACTGGACATCACTGAGGACCTCACCTGGGACGTGCTGCACACTGGACATCACTGAGGACCTCACCTGGGACGTGCTGCACACTGGACATCACTGAGGACCTCACCTGGGACGTGCTGCACACTGGACATCACTGAGGACCTCACCTGGGATGTGCTGCACACTGGACATCACTGAGGACCTCACCTGGGACGTGCTGCACACTGGACATCACTGAGG
Source organism: Notolepis coatsorum (assembly GCF_963971535.1). Classification (NCBI taxonomy): domain Eukaryota; kingdom Metazoa; phylum Chordata; class Actinopteri; order Aulopiformes; family Paralepididae; genus Notolepis; species Notolepis coatsorum. The sequence goes on from NC_140178.1 coordinate 27,708,461, forward strand.
ACCTCACCTGGGATGTGCACACTGGACATCACTGAGGACCTCACCTGGGATGTGCACACTGGACATCACTGAGGACCTCACCTGGGACGTGCTGCACACTGGACATCACCGAGGACCTCACCTGGGACGTGCACACTGGACATCACTGAGGACCTCACCTGGGACGTGCTGCACACCGGACATCACCGAGGACCTCACCTGGGACGTGCTGCACACCGGACATCACCGAGGACCTCACCTGGGACGTGCTGCACACTGGACATCACTGAGGACCTCACCTGGGATGTGCTGCACACCGGACATCACTGAGGACCTCACCTGGGACGTGCTGCACACTGGACATCACTGAGGACCTCACCTGGGATGTGCTGCACACTGGACATCACTGAGGACCTCACCTGGGACGTGCTGCACACTGGACATCACTGAGGACCTCACCTGGGACGTGCACGCCGCCGAGGTGGTGAAGGAAGAACAACAATGCCTGTTTCACTTCAGGCAACTGAAGAAATTCGGCGTGGGGCCCCAGATCCTAGGGGCCTCCTTCTACAGAGGCCCAACCGAGTGCATCCTGGCCGGATGTGTCACCGCCTGGTATGGAAACTGCTCTGCCCTCAACCGCAACGCGCTACAGGGGGGTCATGCGAACAGGTTGTGTGGTTGTGAGCTCCCCTCCATCCAGGATATATACAACGGACGATGATGTGTCAGCAAAGCCTGCAGGATTATTAAGGACCCCTGCAACCCCAACCACAAACCGTTTCAGCTGTTGCCGCCCGGCATACAGTACCACAGCCTCAAGGTCCAGACTAGCAGACCCCAGGTCAGTTTCCCCCCCCAGGCAGTCAGACTCATGAACAAATAACACTAACATTGGCCCAGTGTTGTAGTACTCGAGTCCAGGATTTTCAGGAGTCGTGACTCGACTTGGACTTGAGCACTGATGACTCACGGCCTAGCACACAGCACACGAATGAACACGGACGGACGGGTGGCTGCCGCTTCACTTCCGCTCCCATGTTAATGGACGCTACTGTGCACACTGGCCGCAAACGGGAGCGCGCCTCGTGGGCGGCTCCCGAGTGGCAAGCTATCTTTTCCGCTTCAATCGGATTCGAGGCGGCGCGGGAGGCGTGCGCCACGTGATTGATTGATTGATTGATTGGAAATGTTATTAACAGATTGCAGAATGGGTACAATCGGGGACGCGAGAAGTCCGTGGGGAGTGGGGGTGCTGAGATATCGATCGTTTTTGATTAATTTTTTTTTTTTTTTATAATTTCTTTTTTTATATAAAATATATATATTATATAATTATACTTGTAGTTGTATTGTCTGCGAGACATCGCCACCACGCAACACGTCAAAATGCTCGCTATCTGCAAACAGCTCCACTGTCTGTCGTCATAACCAACACTCTCGTTCACTAGAGGATACTATGATGAATTCTGCAATCTGTTAATAAACTTTTCAATCAACTTTTCAATCAAAACAGCTGCCCAACTCCGCGCTCTGAGCGTTCTGATGCACACATCACAGCCCAGCTTACCCCACCTGGCTGTTGCGCCCTCCTCTGCAATTCGTTCCCCGCATACATGATCGCCGGCATGCAAAAGGTGTTCGATCACCCTCCCGGGGGCTCGGATAGTTCTGCTGGCTTGTTCATATATTCCTTTACTGCGAATTCAGCGTCCCAAAATATCCCAGGCAGGGTACAGCCGCCGTGTCTATTTTTGTTACCAACGGATTTCCAGTTACGCGTTGACGCTTCCAGGCCGCGTCTATTCGAATCCCAACCGGTTCATGCGTCGGCTACACGGCGCTGATAATAACACTGCATTATCGAGACAGCGCCCCTATGGCGATCTGAATGAATTCCAAGAGTAGGGTAAATCTGCAGTGCCGTTCCGCTCTGTGACATGAGTAGCCTCGGTTACAAATTTGGAATAAAATCCAAAACAACCTTGCAGTTGCAGTTACACTCCCATCCAGCAGGGGGTGCTGCAGCCCCCGCCGCACCCCCCCTTCTCGCGTCCTTGGGTACAATACAGTACAGCTCTCTCTTTTTCTCTCTTTATTCTCCCTGCCTTTCTTTCTTTCTCTCTTTCTCTCTCTCCAGTCTCTTTCTCCCCCTCTCTTTCTTTCTTGACTAAGTCAAGGAGAGAGAGAGAGAGAGAGAGAGAGAGAGAGAGAGAGAGAGAGAGAGAGAGAGAGAGAGAGAGAGAGAGAGAGAGAGAGAGGAGAGGAGGGAGAGAGAGAGCGCGTGCTGCTGCTGGTTCTATCAGGGCTCCGCGCTGCAGCGCGCTGAGAAGTCGGACTCTGTGTGTCTGGCCAGGCGCGCGATCCCGCTAGGAACCCGTGCGTGAAATTCGTGCGTGTTCAATGTGCCCGAGCCGTCAGACTTGGACTCGAGCATTGACGACATTCGGACTTGGAAGGTGCAGACGAGGACTCAGACTTAAGCTCGGATTAGGCCCTAATCATTTGGCATAAGATGTTGATGGTTATATTAATACTGTAACATTATTAATTTCGTGCAAGGGCATGTTTAATGTAGACCTTTTTTTATTTGTATGTCAGCTCTTTGATTGCCAGAGTGGAGTGGACTCAACCTTGATGACTTGGACTCGGACTAGGGTAATGGGTACTCGACTCTGGCTCTTCTTTGGTGACGCGGACGTGGACTCGGACTTGAACACTGGGGACTCAAGACTCGACTCGGACTCGAGATCTAGTGACTCGACTACAACACTGCGTTGGCCTGTGCTGTGACTGAGGAAAACCAGTGCTATTTGATTGCTGTCCCTGCTACTGACCTTCACACAATACTGATTTGCACAGATGTGCACACACTACACTTATACTGTCATTTGTAATTTGCTATTATTTTTTTTTTACTTTATGCAGCAATTATTTTTATTGTACACCGTTTCTATTGCTTATTTTATACTACTTGTTTTGATTCTGCTGCTAGGGCGAAGAGCCAAGAAACAAAGAATTTCACTCCTCTATAGTAAATAAACTAAATAAACTTGAAATTTGAGAGCAAGAGAGGGGAAAGCAGAGATGAAGGAGAAGCCATACTGTAAAGAGACAGAGAAAATGGCACTGAGCAGAAAGAGAATGAAACTTCAACACAAGGTTGAGTTGTTATGCTTATTTCAAGTGTTTTTCTCCCAGCAGATTTCAAGGGATATTTTGAGGACAATTTCCATTAGTCTTAAGAATACACATACGAAGCGTGGACCATACATACCCAAACAGACAGCATGCAACTCTATCTGCTACTGTATTTCACTCTTGCTGCTGGCCAGTAAGGCTTCATCATCATTGACAGTCTGAATGAAAAGAGACAAAAGATAATCAGTGCCAGTTTATCCACTCAAACCCTCAGTGACACGCTGCGCTACATGCAAATGCGCCCTCTTAAGCGTTTCTCAAGGCAGCGTCCCTCCAGTCTCCAATTTCTGGTGTCTGGCATTTATGCAGCAGACGTGCTTTGCGCGTGGCGACCGCTCACGAATAGAAGAGTACCTCTGTGTTGTTTTTTGGGGGGCTTAGGGGAGAATCTTAAACTTTATTCACATGCAGGGCCAGGTGAGGTGCCACCGCGCTGTTCAAGTCTCCTGAGGGTTGCTCCCTCAGACAATCTGTTAATGCGGACCAGCCATCCTTGGGAGGAGAGGCAGTCCTGGGCAGCGCTGGGTGGAATACTAATGCCCTCTGTTGTATACAGACCCCTCAACGCCAGCATCTCTCTCGCTCTCTCTGTTCTCTCCCTAATGCTCCTATACCTAGGCTGAAAAGCCACTTTCACAGTGTTCCAAAAGTTATCAGAGATCTGGCGCGGAACTTTGATCTCAATTTAGCAGCCGTCCTCTCCTCTGCCGTCCGGCGCGGGAGAGGCTCACCGCTGTGTTCTTCTGGCTTTAGAGAGGTGACAGGATGGGTGGGTTAAGAGATAAGGGATAAAGGTGGATGAGGGGAGACAGGATGAAGTTCTTGATCCGAGGTGACAGCTGAGTGATATTATTGCAGGGATCTCGGGACAGATTGCCGGGGAAAGAGTGTCTGCCCACAATTACCGAGCTGTCCAGGAGCACCGGCCAGGGCTGCGACCTCCAGTCTTGAGACTGAGGCTCCGTGGCCCTCTTCCGCACGGCCCTCTTTCACACGAGTCCCTGCGGATTACCTCACACTTTGATTCCTACACGAGGAGAACCGGGGCTGCTCACTGAATCAGCAGCCGGGCAGAGAATGTGAAGAGAGTTGAGCAGGCTGCATCGTTGACATTGGACAGAGGTGAGGCCTGAGAGACGGAGGTGTATCTGATTGGAGCCGGCTGCTGCGCCCGATGTCCGTTGACATCCGTCTCCTTTACCTCCAGGCCAGATAAACGATGACAAACGTTAACATCACTTCCAGGTGCCTCCCTGTTTGATGATGTTATATTTTTAATGACATTTCCCTTTTATCTACAGCTATTCCTGGTAGATCGTCTCCGGACCAGAGAGTGAATGCAGGGGGTGGCAGCAAGGATCCTTCCTTTTATTAGCCTGGAATTTAAAAAGAATCCCTCGAGGGCCTATAACCCATATCCACAAATAACTGGGAAGGAAGAGACAAGCAGACTCAGTACAACCACCTAAAGAATGTGAATGTGTTTGGTTTCTTCCCCAGTAAAAAGACAATTCTTCCATTCATGGTCAATAGCGGCCCTGCTCCTGCTTATATTGAACTTGGAGTGCTCGACGTTGACCGGCAAGAGTCTATTTCAATGAGCAGACTCCTCAAGTCGAACAGAAGCACACAGGCCGGCGATCGACTTATGAACTCACACGAGTATTGCGAGCCTCCACTGCTTTTGTATGACATCAATTGGAATTTTGAATAACAAAAGAAAACCTCAAGACTTACGGTACTGTGATCCGTTGCTGGCTGAGTGATGGCCAGCTGCTAAGGGTGATGACTAGGCTGCTAAGGCCTAGGGGTGCCGACCTGTCTGTCTCAAGCGATGGCAGCGGTAGAGAGAGCTTCGTTCTGCCCGACTCACGTGTCCTTCAGGTGTCTTCAGATAAGACGTGGTCTTCTGTAGCTGCGGTGGGACGTAACGAGACCAGGCTCTGGAGCGGCACGTCTTCATCCGACCGCTTCACGCTCCCTCATTGCCGGACCGCTGCCGGGTTCACGCGTTTCGGTTACGTCAAGGAGTTCAAACACCAGTCTCTCATATGAAATACGAGTTTGAATATTTCTGTGCAGATTCAAGGTGTTTTTGTTTTGTTTATTTCCTACGTTTCGGTTGGCTTAGAATTTACATTTAAAGGGGCACTGGGCTATTGACCACATTCACACGGTGGCCATTTTGCTTATGTCAGGTGGAAACAGGGTGGAAAGGAATCCCATCTTGAGCATGACATAAGAGCAAAATGGCAGCCATGTGAATATGGTCAATTACTGGTAAAACGATATAAAAGCTCATTATACAATGGCATGCACATTTCTTGATTCTGATTGGCTGAAACACTTCTTTCAGACGTTGTTATTTCTCATAACACACTCCACGTGATCCCAGAACCCGCCCACAACCGAATTACTTTGTTTCCGAATCACTCCGCCGTTCGTGTTTTTAGGAATGAAACCAAGATGGCGGACAATAATCTTTATGAATGGATGTATTGATAGCGTCATAACGACTCATTCAAAAACGATAAAGTAACGTGGAATGTGTTAGTTGCTTACACAATGTTGGATTATGTAATTGGTTGGTCATGACTGAAGGAAATATAGGTTTTTCAAGGTATATAGGGTTAACTATTGGTGAATGACAGAATCTACTTATAGCCAGGTCAGAGAGGTAGATGTGGTGGTGGAGGCGGTCAGAGAGAGTCAGTGTGGTAGCAGCGAGCAGGGTGTGTGCATGCCGAGGTCGTTCAGCACATAACAACTGATAAGGATTGAGAGCAGGCAGAATGGTCAGAGAGAGAGTTTGACATCAATAGAACGGACGTTTAATGTGGGTTAAAGGTGAAGAGCAGTTGCCATGACAGCGCGTCACATAGTGATGAGAAGAGGGGGCGGCGGGCCTGTCGTTGCTATGCCGAGAATATTATAATGTGAGTTTCCTTCCGGGTGTAAGTTAGAACAGGACGCAAGGCTGATACGAGCAGACGTGGAGAGAGACAGACCACTAACTAGAGGGTGGTGGGAGGGGCCTCCCCTCCCCCCTATGCCTCGAGGAGGCTAGCTTCGGCTAACAAAGAAAGGTTTTGGCTAACGACAAGGTCTCAACCACCATTGGACTAAAAGCAGAAGAGACGATAGAATAATGACTTTAGTCAAGGACAATTACAGAATTGGTTTCCATCTGATTAGAGAGGCTTTGTTTATGTAATAAACAACGTTTTCCAAGAAAGGTAACACGTCTGACGGTGGTGAATTATTATTATTACGGATTGCACGATGTACAGCCGGTATGAGAAGATCAAGAGATAAACACAACACAGAAACTACACAAGCCAACAGATGAAGAGGTGATACTGGCTGATTATGGTCAAATCTAACAGTTGATGCCGTTGACAGCCAGATTGCAGATCGAGATTAGATTAGGTTGAGACTACGATGCCAACGGTGGTTAAAGACAATGGGGCTGGAGACGGTGCAGTGCAGAGGCCATGAGAGAGGGCACCAGCGGAACCGAGCGAAACCATGGACGCCAGACAACGTTGAAGAGAAAAAACTTGAGTGTGTCTCACGCTATGGGGTCTTAGCCTTATCTAACCTCGCAAGCCAATAAAAACGAACAGATATGCATCCGTAAACATAATAAAGACACAGAGAAAGCCAGAGGAGTGTTTTTGAATATGGAGTTTCAAATATGGGGGGGGGGGGTCAAGCTGTGTGTATTTCAGAGAACGGCAGAGCAGCTGTCTGGGTTTTTGTTTTGAAGAGAGAAGCCATTTTTATCACAAAGGAATGTAAACGAATGAAAGAGAAACTACACGAGCCAACAGATGAAGAGGTGATACTGGCTGATTATGGTCAAATAAAAAATGACTCATTGTGAAACAAAATATAAATCGTGGGAAGTGTGTTGTTAGATGGCATTCATTGTAGAACCTCCCTCTCCTTCAAAAGGACACTATCATTTCACTGTTAATAAAATTTCCAATCAATCAATCAAATAACAACCGCTAACTTCACTGTTAGATGGCATGCTTTGTAGCAACCTATGTATAGATGTAGCACTGTCTATCTGTATGTCATATATGTTATGATGCATTGAAAATGGGGGACCCTGATGTAAACAAGATGAAAATCTTTCTCTTTATGAATGGTCCGTATTGATATCGTCATAACGACTCATTCAAAAACGATAGTCACGTGGAATGTGTTAGTTGCTTACACAATGTTGGATTATGTAATTGGTTGGTCATGACTCATTGTGAAACAAAATATAAATCACGGGAAGTGTGTTGTTAGATGGCATTCGTTGTAGAACCACCCTCTCCTTCAAAAGGACACTGTCATTTCACTGTTAATAAAATTTCAATCAATCAATCAAATAACAACCGCTAACTTCACTGTTAGATGGCATGCTTTGTAGCAACCTATGTATATATGTAGCACTGTCTATCTGTATGTCATATATGTTATGATGCATTGAAAATGGGGGACCCTGATGTAAACTAGACGAAAGTCTTTCTCTGGTCTGCATCCTGTACTGTACTGTATTGTACCCATTCTGCAATCTGGTAATAAAATGTTCAATCAATCAATCCAATAACAACCGGTAACTTCACTGTTAGATGGCATGCTTTGTAGCAACCTGCCTCTGCAAACGGACACTGTCGCATGAAGCGATTTCACTGGATGTCCAGGACACAATGGAAGTATGGATATATTCGTAACAAATAATTTAAAAAAGATACCGTTAACTGGAATATGTTCGTTGTTTACACAATGTTAGATTATGTAATTGGTTTTGTTAGATGGCACCTCCCAGCTGCTTCTAGACACGGAGGCAACTTTATTTTTTTGGTTGCGGACCTTAGGGGAAGGGCAGATGGAGCAGCCGTCTATGTTGAGGGTGAGATCCCCAACCTTCCGGAGCAGGGCCTTGGGTGCCACAACCATGAGCTGAGTTTTATTGTTGTTGAGTTTGAGAAGATTAGATGACATCCAGGTTTTTATTTCATGAAGGCAGTTGACAAGGGAGCGTGGGGGGAGCTGGGTGGATGGTTTGGTGGAGAGGTAGAGTTGTGTGTCGTCGGCGTAGGAGTGGAAGCTGAGGCCAATGGCGGTGGATGATCTGACCGAGGGGGAGCATGTAAATGGTGAACAGAATTGGGCCAAGTACAGAGCCTTGGTTGACTGGGGCTGGGGTGGAACTGGAATCGCTGATGGTGATAAACTGTATCCGGGTGGTGAGGTAGGATTGAAACCAGGAGAGTGCTGAGCCAGTGATGCAGAGGTTGTCGGATAGGCGGTTGAGGAGGATAGAATGGGAGACTGTGTCGAAGGCTGCCAAAAGGTCCAGGAGGATGAGGATGCTAATGTGGCCAGAGTCAGCTGCAAGGAGGAGGTTGTTGATGATTTTGAGGAGGGCGGTCTCTGTGCTGTGTTGAGTTCTGTAGCCGGATTGAAAAGGCTCATAGAGCTCATGGTTGGACATGTATTGTTGGAGTTGGGCGGCCACTGCTCTTTCCAAGATTTTACTAGGGAAAGGAAGGTTGGAGATCGGACGGTAGTTGTTTAGCTCATCTGGGTCGAGGCCGGGCTTCTTGATGATGGGAGTGACGGAGGCTGTTTTGAAGCAGGAAGGGACGAGACCAGATTATAGTGAGGAGTTGATGATGTTGACCATGGTGGGGCAGAGAGCAGGGTAGTAGGCATGGGGTCGAGTGAACAGGTGGAGGCTTTGGCTGAAGCTATAAGCTTGGCAACTTTAGGACCATCCAATTATGCTTCAATTACTGTGTTGGATGAATTCGGCCATTGTATAAAAGCATTACATCACGCGAGTGTGTTATAGAAATTAGATCACGCCTATGGGGGTCTAACAACCACCCATAGGCGTGATCTAATTTCTATAACACACTCTGTCGCGTGATGTAACGCTTAAGTGTTGCTGAGTCACAAAGGGCTGGAGGGTCAAAGTGAATTTCTTCTCCCAGTGGATAAAACCCAGGCATCTGGCTCACTTGAATAAGACACAAACGCAAGATACATTAGACCTGTGTCATGTCATGTCACGTGTAGAACACTAAACTACGGTGGAAATAAAATGCTCGATTGCTCTTGAAAACACTAATGGCACACCCTGGAGGCCCTCACCTACATCATGACAGCTATTCATAGTGCACTGAAACCTAATGATTTTTAGCAGAGTTGGTAATTATGTGCCACTCGCGTCTAATGGATGACATCCTCCTCGGTCCTGTGTACTGTTGCTATGGGGCACGGCAGATTTTTATGGTTACCGCTCCCTGATGTGGGGAAAAAAAACACAAGACTGTCCATTAAATATTTACTATTAGGGTGGATTTTTTCTTGAACCCTTAGCCCCATTACCTGGTTGATATAAACAGAGACGGCTCAATGCAGCCCCCATGTGGACTAATGTTATGTGGAAGGAATATCAAATATACATATTGCTACTGCTGGGTAAAAAGGTCATGCAATGAAAATACTGAATTCAAACGACTACTGCCACCGATTGGGAGTGATTTTGATGGGTGTGATAAATATTAAATCAAAGCAGACATTTTCTGGCAATGCACAGTGGGGGGGTGGGGTCTGTCTAGCTAAAATTATGGAAGGAACTTCCCACCAGTCAGGACAGCTGAAACCCGGCCAACTTTCCACCGTTGACTAAAAACACACCTCTTCAAACAATATCTGAGAAGATGCTACTATTCTTATACTACTACCTATCATGCTAATATGTCTATACAACTATGGACTCAAGAGTAGAACACTCAAGTTTGACACTATTTGACAAACAATGCCACGGACCCTTAGTTGCTAGAGATCTACCCATCCTGCTGACAATTTGTAAGTCGCTTTGGATAAGAGTCAGCTAAATGACTAAATGTAAAAAGATCAGAGGACTGTGTTGTACAGATGCCTATCATCGCCACACAAGGAAGCATGGTTTAAAATAGATTTTTTTAGAGACTACATCAACCTTAATATTTTGCTGATATATATATATATATATAATAGTCGTCCGATGTTGAAACCCAACCTGTATTAAATAGGCGTACATTGATATCAAACAAAACACTTGCTTTATTCTCAAAACGACAAGAAAAAAACCAAGGACTACAGTATGTTAATGATTTTTGTTCTATGTACACTGCAATAGAAGAAATATACAAGCCATTCCCTCCCCCACAAGCAATGAAGCCACACAAGCCAAACAAAATGTCTCTTACAAGAGCACCATGTTCTACTTATTTAATTTCAATAAAAATCTAACTTTTGGTCAGTTCTTTGAACTCATTGCTCAAAACCCAAAGGCCAGCGGACTGGGTGCCGAGTCTTCAGTTGGCTTTTAGTCTTTTAGTCCCCTCATGAGGCGCCGCCCCCTGCTCCTCCTGCTCCCGCTTGGCGCCTCTTCCCGCCTCGGCCTCCTCGGGCGTCCTCTGCGCGCTCTCGATTCCGGCGGCGGCCTCTCTCATTTGCTTGAGCTCTCGCTTCTCTCTCCTCCCCTCCATCTCGCCGATCTCATCCGCAAAGAGTGCCTTCAGAGACGGGATAAGTCGGGGGAGGACTCGGAAGTCTCCGAACCGCATCTGGGGGGGGGGGGGGGGGATAAAATAAGATAACCCTTAATTCAGGCATCATAGCAGCATGGAGGAGGGGGAGGGGAGTGATAGTAGAAGACTATATAGAAGTCATAATATTATAGTACAGTGGAGAAGTAAAAATAAAAATAGGCAGTGCAAACAAGATAACAATATAATTAACTGAGTATGCACATATGGTCAAGTAGGCAGTGTAAATAGGTGAAGGTGCAGATGAGGGTATGTATGCCCTCTCAGTTGTATTTGCCTTACAATAAATATAGTTACAATATGTATATAATCTAATAATCTAATATCTAATCTAATATATCCAAAAAATGCTAAATATATGCAAAATAAATTATATGCTCTGATTGAGTAAGTATACAGTATACACATAAGGTGCAGTATGCATAAGGTATGAATGCCGTGATATACTTCATACGTTATATTGTTTTGATTGATTGAAAATTGTATTAACAGATTGCAGAATGGGTACAATACAGTACAGCTCAATACACACAATTGTTAAGGGGATGCAGACCAGAGAAAGACTTTCGTCTCGTTTACATCAGGGTCCCCCATTTTCAATTCATCATAACATATATGACATACAGATACAGTACTGCGACATCTTTTTTTTTTTATCCACTTTTTCTCCCAAGTTTTCTCCCATCCCAAGGTAGGAGGGGTTGGGTGGGGTGGGGTGGGGTGGGGGGGGGTTGGGTACCCTTGAATGTACCCCTTGTCCGTTTAGGTGGGAGTAAGACACACTCAGTGATAGAAGTTCCTAATAGTTGAATGTCTGGCAGCGGTCCCCGCAGACTGTTGTGGAGCCTGATGGCCACTGGTATGAAAGATCACCAGAATGCGGGGAGTTGGCGATCAACGGTTTGGGTGTTGGTGAAGGAAGGAAGGAAGGAAGGAAGGAAGGAAGGAAGGAAGGAAGGAAGGAAGGAAGGAAGGAAGGAAGGAAGGAAGGAAGGAAGGAAGGAAGGAAGGAAGGAAGGAAGGAAGGAAGGAAGGAAGGAAGGAAGGAAGGAAGGAAGGAAGGAAGGAAGGAAGGAAGGAAGGAAGGAAGGAAGGAAGGAAGGAAGGAAGGAAGGAAGGAAGGAAGGAAGGAAGGAAGGAAGGAAGGAAGGAAGGAAGGAAGGAAGGAAGGAAGGAAGGAAGGAAGGAAGGAAGGAAGGAAGGAAGGAAGGAAGGAAGGAAGGAAGGAAGGAAGGAAGGAAGGAAGGAAGGAAGGAAGGAAGGAAGGAAGGAAGCTTTTCAAACAACAAGCGTACAGTAGAAAAGACTAAGCCCAAGGATACACCAGCCTGGATACCTGAACTACAACAGATCCCAGTCGGCTAGACTTTCACCTCACTGCGTCTCACGGTGTGAAGGGGAAAGCGTTGAATTTCAGAATAAGTTATTCTTGCGGCTAGACTTTCACCTCACTGCGTCTCACGGTGTGAAGGGGAAAGCGTTGAATTTCAGAATAAGTTATTCTTGTGCCGTTAGGTAGGGGTGTAAAGGTACACGTATCCGTACCGAACCGTTTCAGTACCCAACGAATACAACGGTATGTTAACCACTAACGGCCGCCCACCAGGGGCTGTTTTTTTATTCGTTGACAGCCCTACAAGTACAATTAGTTACTGCACACTACATCACCCCTGAGTGGAAAATGGAAAGCCAAACTTTGCCTCACTGTACCGAAAACCTGTACCGAACCGCGACTTCAAAACCGAGGTACGTACCGAACCGTGGTTTTTGTGCACCCCTACCATTAGGACAGTTTGGTTTTGTGATCGTTCACTAGTCACTCATAGCAAAGAAAAACATTTTGTCCACTGATCTGCAATGTGTGTGTCACATGTGGATATTACGGTAAATGGGGGGAAAATTGGGGATTTTGACTAACAGTATCTGGGTGGGTACATGGTATATTTTCTCATTTGTAACTAATAAAAATGGTAAATTTATATAGCACTTTACAATTTCATTCCTCACATTCACACACCGATGGCGGAGGCAACCATGCAAGGTGCCAACCTGCTCATTGGGAGCAATTAGGGGCTAAGTGTCTTGCTCAAAGACACTTCGACATGCTGCCCGGGAAGAGCGGGAATCGAACCAGGAAGAACCATCCGATCACCAGACGACCGCTCTACCTCCCGATAGTGATAGTTCAGACAAACATTGCACGAGTCCGCCATCTCATTAGTTCGCAATAGAGCAAGTTGATCATATTCAAAAGGACTCATCGATTACTTATTGCTTTGAGTGTTATTTCCTATCAAACTTTAATCCGGGTCAAAGAAAACTTCTGTCAATATGTTTGAGTTATTTTCTCAGACATTTCTTGCAAGCTCATTATATAATATCCCGTAGTACAGTTGTTGGCATTACAGAGTTATCACAAATTCAGCAACCAAATTATTAACGAGAATGTTTGAAACGTGTGAAGTTGTTCCAACGGCTGGAAGTGTAGCGCCGGCTCCAACTGTAAAGTGTTCCTGGCCGTGGCGCGCGGCTCATTAGACTGACTCTCTGCCCACATCCACTTAACCCTTTCACTACCACTCTACCAAAGGGTTAACCCTTTCACTGCGACAATACAGAAGGTTAACCCTTTCACTGCCACACGACAAATGGTTAACCCTTTCACAAGTGAAACCCGTTGGTAGTGAAAGGGTTAACAAAACTGCAGAGATCAAAGTACATAAAACATGTGTACATGTATATAAACCTACGTCCAAAAAAAAGGAATAAGACATTCCTTTATTGATCCCCTTGGGAAAATGCGGGCGCCATAGCAGCATGGGGGAGGGGGAGTGGAGGTACAGGTATGGGCAGGGTAATAGTAAGAAGACATACATATAGTAGGCTTGGGCGGTATGACGGTATTACGGTATACCAGGGTATTTAGAAATCCCGAAGGTATTGAAAATCAATACCGTCAAAATCACAGATGCGTTTCAGTTTCTATTACACTGAAACAGAGTTTTGACAGGGACCGCATTGGTTGTAGTGCACACACAGCACGCGCCAACAGAGGGCGAGACCAGTCCTCACTAGTGGATCGAGCACACGCAGAGCTGGTTGTCTACACACAGGAGGACGCAATCGATCAGTGGTGGAAATTAAATGAGACACGCTTACCGTTGCTGGTGCGCTAACTGGCTACCGTTCTGAGAGCTAACGTTACTAGTACTAGGATGCTGCGGGCTTCTGGCTACCATTCTGAGAGCTAACGTTACTAGCACTAGGATGCTGCGGGCTTCTGGCTACCGTTCTGAGAGCTAACGTTACTAGCACTAGGATACTGCGGGCTTCTGGCTACCGTTCTGAGAGCTAACGATAGTAGCACTAGGATGCTGCAGGCTTCTGGCTACCGTTCTGAGAGCTAACGTTACTAGCACTAGGATGCTGCAGGCTTCTGGCTACCGTTCTGAGAGCTAACGTTACTAGCACTAGGATGCTGCGGGCTTCTGGCTACCGTTCTGAGAGCTAACGATAGTAGCACTAGGATGCTGCAGGCTTCTGGCTACCGTTCTGAGAGCTAACGATAGTAGCACTAGGATGCTGCGGGCTTCTGGCTACCGTTCTGAGAGCTAACGTTACTAGTACTAGGATGCTGCGGGCTTCTGGCTACCGTTCTGAGAGCTAACGATAGTAGCACTAGGATGCTGCAGGCTTCTGGCTACCGTTCTGAGAGCTAACGATAGTAGCACTAGGATGCTGCAGGCTTCTGGCTACCGTTCTGAGAGCTAACGTTACTAGTACTAGGATGCTGCAGGCTTCTGGCTACTGTTCTGAGAGCTAACGATAGTAGCACTAGGATGCTGCGGGCTTCTGGCTACCGTTCTGAGAGCTAACGTTACTAGTACTAGGATGCTGCGGGCTTCTGGCTACCGTTCTGAGAGCTAACGTTAGTAGTACTAGGGTGCTGCGGGCTAACTGGCCATCGTTCCGTGATTTGTTTACTTGGTAACACGGGTTGCCCCCCCGCCCCACCCCCGCCACTGATGAAAATGAAAGTCATACACCGTATACCGGGGTATTATGTCAGCAAGGTATGACGGTATGAAAAAAATTATACCGCCCAAGCCCAACATATAGGCAATAAAATGTTATCTTAATATAAGAAATATGAGGAAAATAAATACAAATAAACAGTGTAAACAATATAATAATATACGTATATAATAATAATAACTGAATATGAGAAAATAAGATAAGATATTCCTGGTGGAGATGAGGGTCTGTATAAAATATGGGAATATAATCAAGGCAATCGAGGAAGATAGAAGAATCAAGAATCAAGAGGTTTATTTGTCACATACATACCAGGGCATACAGTGAAATACGGGGCATAGAGTGAAATGCAGGTCGACCTGGATCACAAGTTCAAGAATCTCACTTACTCTCATGTGGTCGAACGATATTCCCACTCTGTGGTCGAAGACCTCGCTGAACAGGGGAATCTTGGCGTAGCGCTGGCTGAAATGGGTGAGCATGATGAACTCTGCATCCATCTTCACGCCAATACCAATGGCCTGGGAGGTTGTGCTGTCAAGGTGAGGAGACAACAGGTACACAAAGAGATAAGGAGCCATGTCACACTGCCTGTCACAGTCTGTCACACTGTCCTGTCACACTGTCATGTCACACTGCCTGTCACACTGCCTGTCCGTCACACTGTCATGTCACACTGCCTGTCTGTCACACTGCCTGTCTGTCACACTGCCTGTCTGTCACACTGTCATGTCACACCGTCATGTCACACCGTCATGTCACACTGTCCGTCACACTGTTTGTCACACTGCCTGTCCGTCACACTGCCTGTCACACTGCCTGTCCATCACACTGCATGTCACACAGTCCGTCACACTGTCCGTCACACCGTCTGTCACGTCACACCGTGTTATGTACCATGATCTTGGTTACTCCTGTGTCACTGTGCATGCAGGTGATTGCTGCTAATTGGACACCTGGCTGGGAGGTTCAAAGGCACTTCCTCACCCACACATGCAGGGTGACTGTTGCTAGAAGAGATTGTGGAAACAGTGTCTCTTGCCTTTCCACCATTCTTGATCTTTAGTTTGAGCTAGTTATCATAATTAGACTAGTCTTTTGGTTTAAACACAGACCATTGATGTCTGTGTGCACTAATGTTGCTTCCCTTTGAGCCTGGGTCGTAACACACTGTCACGTCACACTGTCTGTCACACTGCCTGCCTCAGCGTCACTTATCCGACTGGACCCTATGGGGGAAGAAACAACAGGGACCACGACAGCAAAATAACTTTTTTTAGAGGCCGATAGCTCAGTTCATTGGGTTTCTCACAAGCATTATGCATTTTTATTGAATTGACCCATCTCAAGCCCGCCCTCTTTTCAAATGATGTGATTGGAGGATCCAGAAAAGAGGGAGGTCAATTTCAATTCAATTCCAATTTCTCTCTCTCTAAAAGAACACAAAGATGCCACAGAGCGGCCCGACTGGTCAATCTGCCTCCATAAAAACGTCTTCCAAAAAAAAAGAAAAAAAAAGAAAATCAATGGCAATTTCAGTGGAGAATATAGCCAGCGACAATGAGCTCAGAAATGACTGCAATCTCATATGGCAAAGTGCATTTCTTTTGTCATCGGAGTAAGTGCTTTGTCTGCCGCTCTGTATACTTTTCAGGAGTAAACAACGTCTCCTATTTGCATTTCCACCAGTAAGGCCATTGCGTAAATTAACGAGAGAGAGATAGAGAGAGAGAGAGAGAGAGATGGAGAGAGAGGGATAACTCAGTCCTTGAGATGCCTAACTACACAACAACTATGATATTTACTTACCTGTGTCTCTTCTCCATAGCCTCCTCCTCCAATCCGTCTTCCAGCGTGGCCTCGTGAATAAGTAATGTCGCATTCTTCCCTTTTGAAGACGGAATGACAAACATGAATCACACGGGGTGCCGCAATAGACAAGCACTTACAGCTCGCTTCCTGTCCCACAGGAAATCAATCAGAAAGTGTCTCTGCTCGTAATAAAACAAGTGGTGTGGCCCGTTTGTCTGGAGAACTGAGCCGTCTATAATGAACAGGCGTGGGATACACTCGCCGTCTCCAGGAGAGAGGCTCCGCTTGGACCGCGTCCAGTCGGGCAATTTAAAAAGAGTCAATGAAGTGGGATCCCAGAGGCACCATTAGGGGGAACCTTGCGATTCATAGCCCGGGCTCGGAGAGTGATCGATAGCATTACGGATATATCTGATCAATTACGTCTGCCAACAGGAACCGGGGACAGCACGTGGCCGTGATGTTCATATTATGTGAATCTACAAAATCAAAAAAAGAAAAAAAAATTATTCTCTCTTGGAGGCGTTAGTTTGGACTATCTAGGTTTTCACATCGTTGCCCTGGAGAGGCAGAGCTTCTCGCTACTTCCCTGTAATGTGAGCTGCAGGTGTGATGTCACTAATAGGTTGAACCTTTCATGGTCCAATGCGGCGATCGCTGGACACCTTTAACTTCAGCGCACGCAGCAAGCCGAGTTGGTATCGACGAGTCTTTAAAGAATACAAGCTGTCGACCTGGAATTCCCGGTAAATATCAATGGGTGCTTGTTGTTCATTTGCATATTAATAGATCCTTGCATTCTCAATGAGGGTAAAGGTGTGGAGATGCTGCTGAGCCATTTTTATTTTTTAAGTGTTTTGCTTTTTTTAATTAAACAGTTTGGTGGAAAAACGATATTCATCCATCTGGAGGAGAGCTTCAAAACACAATTTATGAGTATCTATCTACATCATACATTAGAATAATAATGTATAAGCACATTAAGGGATGTCTCGATCAAGTTTTTCTACCCCCGATCAGTCATTTATTATTGAGTATCTGCCGATACCGAGTCCCGATCAGATATTTGTATTTTCCTAGATAATAGAAGCACTGTGCACGCTTCAAGTATATTAAAGCTAGTAAAAACCATTTCAAGGTAGGTAAGACATGCTTGGAAATTGAAGTTTACTAATTAAAGAAAAAACTGCCTACATCACAGCTTTCCCTTAACCTCTTAAGCCCTAGCCATATTTTCAGAAGATTTGCCTAAAAGTACACAAGTAAATGGAAGATTGCTCCACTTCTACAAGGGAAGGTCCATTTGCATGTTCTTGGGACATCCACGACATGTACTCTAGGGACATCTATGGACCTCTGGGAATGTATTCCCAGTGTCAGAAATATTGTGTCTGTTACTATGCTTGAGTAAATTGTAATAAACCAAAGGAGAACATAAATTATTATTATAATTGTTTCCATCTTTGACGGTGAATAACACCATGCTAACATTGATCAGATGTGAGAAATGACCACTGAGCTCATTCAGCACCTTCTTCAGATCAAGTGTACTAAAGATCTAAGCAAATTAATAAAGGACAGATGATTTATAGGGGTTTTGTAGATACAGTACTGCATTTTGCCATCCAGACACATGCAATTTGAAATATGAATATAGAATACAATATCAGGCCTGTAAATGACCTTATTATGGCCAAGTCATACAAAAAATGAAATCTATTATTATCTATGGATCGGGCCAAATCTCCTCTTTCCAATGGCAGAGTTAAATCTGGATTTAGTACCACCAGGCACCTGTTACAGCGCAGCAAAGACCGTGAATGAAATCTACTGTAAGTACAGTTTTTTTTGTATGTCCATTGCTCCGACATTTTTCACCAGATTGCGACGCGTTTTTTTCTAGACGCTGGTAAAGAAACAATATAAGTTGTATTTTATGGCAATAGTGTTCAGGTTTGTTCGGCCCTGTGAGATATAATCACGAAAATAACGTCAATATTTATTTTTCAGGTCAGCCGGCTCCAGCTTTGACAGCGGCTGGTGTGAGCTGGGTAGTGTAGTTTTATGAAATTCCGACGAAAGCCCTCTCCTTTTTCTTAGGACTACAACGACTTCATGACAGCATAATTTCCTCACTTCAAATCATTGGTAAACAAATGTAGTGCTGAAAATATACACTTTGACTGCTGTTCTGATAGGCTTAGGGGATTTACTCTTGGCTACATTTGAAAAAGAAACGCAACATTAATTAATACAGACTGTATCGATCTATTTATGACGTGAAATAAATCTCAACCCGGGTCGATCGGGCTTAAGGGGTTAACGGTTTTCATTTATTTTTTAACGACCAATACACACAAATAAGCCACGATCCGATCGGGACATCCCTGAGCACAACATGTTGATTCTAAAGCGGTACTGACCCATGTGCACGACATGTTGATTCTAAAGCGGTACTGACCCATGTGCACGACATGTCGATTCTAAAGCGGTACCGACTCATGTGCACGACATGTCGATTCTAAAGCGGTACCGACTCATGTGCACGACATGTCGATTCTAAAGCGGTACAGACTCATGTGCACGACATGTTGATTATAAAGCAGTACTGATCCATGTGATTCTAAAGAGGTACTGACCCATGTGATTCTAAAGAGGTACTGACCCATGTGTGCACGACGTGTTGATTCTAAAGCGGTACTGACCCATGTGATTCTAAAGCGGTACTGACCCATGTGATTCGAAAGCGGTACCGAGTGACACATGTGCAAGACATGTTGATTCTGAAGTGGTACTGACCCATGTGAACGAAGGCGTCGCAGGGCATGGTGTCGCCGGAGAAGGCCAGCTTCCACCCCGACGCGTGAGTCATGCTGCAGGCGAAAGCGTTCTTGCAGTGGTGCACCAGGCACGTCTGGAACTACGAGGACAAGCGGGGCAGACGAGCAAAACAACTCATTTTCCTGCACGACTTCAAAGCCATTCAGTTTGAGGGATATAATAATGTATTCCAACAGACCTTCTTCAAATCATTCTTCTTCATCATCGCTTGGATGAAGGATTTGGTCTTGTACTTGGGCACCTCGGCTCCATCGATCAGGAACTTGTTAGGGACGAAGCTGAAAAACAAGGTGGAGGAACATTAAATTAAATATATATAAAAAAAAATTAAGAAATGCACCTGCTACCTAAACATGAATGTATTCCAAGTAGAAAATGCAGAAGAAATGCAGAAAAACTGAAATTATATTAGCCCCAATGACAAACCCCTATTATTTCCTCCAACACAAAGTGATATTAGCCCCCAGGGACAAAGCCAATTATATGCCCCCCCCCCCCCCCCCCTTCCTGTGAAGTTTTGACAACTCAAGTCTGCACTCTGGGGCATAGCATTTTGATTGACATCATTAGCGAGCCTGTGATGGCAGTGCTGCTTCTACACTGGGGTTTCGTTTTCCAAGCTATACACATTTCTGTCAGTTTTAACCCCAAATTAGAATTCTAGTCCACCTGTCATCTTGTGGAGTATTCCATTTTTGGATTATAGTAGAAGGTATTTTTAGACACGTTAACGCCTTAAATCAGACTATGACTCTCCCAAGAGTTCCGTGGCATTTAAAGTCATTGATTGGGATACGCTTCATTGCATGTAAAAGGGGAACATGAATAGTGTATAGTTCTATAGACCGTTTCAAACTTCATAACATTCTAAATTGGTCCAAGTTTATTTCCTGTTATAGTGTTTGCCAATAAAATGCAATAGGAAATAAACGTGGGACCAAAGCTAATCCCTAGCAATGCAATTCCCTTGAAAAAGGAGGTATATAGGCAACTTGTGCAAACAGCTCGCTTAACTCAGAATAGTGTCTTATTTAGAATAAAGTCAGATTAATAGTCTGATTATTGCGTTGCATTTAAACATCTCCACCTACTTGACGTGGCTGATTATCTCCTGACAGTGATCGTGGTACATGTTGAGCCAGGTTATGATCTGGACCGGAGCCACCAGGTAGATGGGGCTGAACGCCTTCCCTAGAGTTGCCTAAGGGCCACACCATATACATATATGACACCATGTACATACATGACACCATTATACATACATGACACCATATACATACATGACACCATGTACATACATGACACCATTATACATACATGACACGATATACATACCGTATATGACACCATATACATACATGACACCATATACATACATGGCACCATATACATACTACATGACACCATTATACTGTACATACATGACACCATATACATATATGACACCATATACATACATGACACCATATGCATACATGACACCATATACATACATGACACCATATACATACATGACACCATATACATACATGACACCATATACATACATGGCACCATATACTGTACATACATGACAAACTCAGTCACACACGAGGAAGGATGCACTGGCATCAGGCTGATGAGAGGTTGAAAAAGAGAACGATGGAGTTGTGCGGGCATGTTCTGAGAGGATCCAGCGGGGAGATGTTCAAGAAGGTGGTGATGGGGAAGGTGGATGGAAAGAGAGGAAGTGGAAGACCAAGAAGAGGCTGGGTAGACGACGTCTGTGATTGGAGCGGAGTGAGAGGCGGAGTCACAGAGTTGAAGAGAAGAAGTGGGACAGAATGGAGAGTGGAGAGTGATAGGCAACCACGTGATGAAGATATTACTGTTATATTTGCACTCTGGTAACAAGAGCAACATAAGCACTGGATCAGACCCCCACTCGAGTTCAGGACTTGAAGAATCGAGAAACCAGCATCGATGCATCGCTATTCATAATAATTGGTCATTGCCCCCCCCCCATGAAATATAAAGGGTCTCATCTCTTTTTTCACACGTTGAAAAGAACCGGAGTAGCATTTGAAAAAGGTGAACTCTTTCCTTTTTGCTCACCAGGGCTCTTTCTCTTTGGTACAACAGCTTCAGCAGCCCCTGGAGAAACACATAAGATAAATATCAGGATTAGTGGCCAATTAGACCTGTCAAGGAGCAGTTCATTGGATATCGACTTGCGCCGTTATTTTACAAATCACACAAATCACAGGCAAACAAATACCTGCATCTATTTATTTTAAGTGTTGTAAATAAAATGCATAATTATTTCCGCCCGGTGGGGATTATGTGATCGGTTGCATCTGTCTGGTCTGTGAGTGTGTGTGTGCGTGTGCGTGTGTGCACAGCCTATCTCACCAACTAAAAGGCAGAGGTGGATGAAAGATTGCACAAACCTGCATTCTCGAATATTTAGCAAATCGATCAACGACAAGTATTTTATTTAACATTTATTTCTATCATTGTCCATTGAAACACAGTAGATTTAGCATGAAGTTACACATTTTGAACACAAGAGGGTGATACTACACAGGTTCACTGCTCAGAGCCTCAGGCCGTGGACACACCGCCTAGCTGAGCGCCACGGTACATCCTGCCCATGTTGACAGGTTAGTTATTATTATCATCATTATTACTGTTGCTGTTGGGATCCCTTACTGTGTGATGGTCCGCGTGCATGTGTGAGATGAAGATAGTCGACATGTTGGAGAGGACATCGTCCACACGGTCTCCGTAATGCCTGTAGAGCTGACCAAAGGTTCCCTCTCCGCAGTCCAACAGCAACGACTGACTCTGGCTTCAAGGGAATACGCATGTACAGAAGAAGGACACACACATCTTACATATTTTTTTCATCAGACTACAGGTGTAAAATGACAAATTTGTGCCAATGACAATTGCTAGTCAATTGTTAAATAATTATGAGAAAATCTCCCCTTTTAAAATTAGCTATAGACGGCCGTTGATTTTGGGCAGAAACGCCATTCTGAATCAGAACGCATCAGGATGCCTCCAAAGCCACGCATTTGATTGGATGTCGTTGTTTTAGCTCCTGCCCCTTATTGAATTTTTTTACTAGCAATTACTGTCAAGATATAATACGAAATCTAAAATATTGCCAAAAATTGTCAGCTCCTATTGATCCTTTAAGTGCTGCCTTGTTCTCTAATAGTGCTGCTCTATTACACCATTGTGTGAAGTGTTAGGAGGGTTTCAAGTTTTCAAGTTTCTTTAATAGTTGTCATACAGAAGTACAGAATACTTTTATACAAAATGCTTCTTACTGTTACGCTCCAGAGACTGTGCTAGACAAGATAAGTATCAAATAACATAGTATAGCATGTAAATTAGAAGTAGAAAATGAGGTCACAGTGTTCAGTATAGACATATGTACAATGTTCGATGCAGAATAGACGTAACTGAGTTACCATATAATATACAATACTATGCAGTGTACTAATATACAATACTATATAGTGCAAAGCAGAAATGGGATGAGGTACAATTTACAGTAAGGTGTACAAGTTGTAGTGCAATCCTTTATCAATAAATATAAAGTGTGGGGAGTGGGTGCTACAGTGTGTTTGTTTAAAGTGAGTGTGTGCTATAAAGTGTGGGGAGTGGGTGCTACAGTGTGTTTGTTTAAAGTGAGTGTGTGCGTGTGGATGTGTGTGCTATGTGCGTTTGATGGTTGTTGTGTAGTGTTCATTGTTCGTTGAGCAGCCTGATGGCCTGGGGATAGAAGCTTCTTCTGAGTCTTTCTGTGCTCGCCTTGAGACTCCGGTATCGCTTGCCTGACCGCAGCAGTTCAAAGAGGCAGTTGTTCGGGTGACTGGAGTCCTTAATGATTCTCTTAGCCTTGCCCCTGCACCGCTTGTTGTAAATGTTCTGGAGGGTGGGAAGCCCCCCTCCAATTGTGCGTTCGGCTGAACGTGTCACTCTTTGTAGTCTGCTTCGGTCTTGTGCAGTGCTATTCCCAAACCAGGAGGTGATGTTGCCAGTCAGGATGCTCTCTATTGTACATGAGTAGAAGTTCTTAAGGATCTTCTGACTGACTTGGAACTTCCTTAGGCGCCTGAGGAAGTAGAGGCGTTGTCGTGCCTTCTTCACAACACTGTCAATGTGTGTGGTCCATGTCAAGTCCTCGGATATGTAGGCTCCGAGGTACTTAAAGCTGTTGACTCTCTCAACCGGTGCCCCGTCGATGCTGAGGGGGCTGTAGTCCTTGACCCACGACCTCCTGAAGTCCACAATCATCTCCTTTGTTTTGCTGACGTTCAGGGAGAGGCTGTTTTCCTGGCACCATCCCGCCAGGACCTTGACCTCTTCCAGGTAGGCCCTCTCGTCGTTTGCAGAGATCAGGCCCACCACCACTGTGTCGTCAGCCAATTTGATGATTGTGTTGCTACTCCGCTGAGCCACACAGTCGTGTGTGTACAGGGAGTAGAGGAGGGGACTCAGAACACAGCCCTGGGGGGCCCCTATGTTGAGGGTGATGGATGAGGAGGTGCAGTTGCCTGCTCTCACCACCTGGGGTCTGCCCGTCAGGAAGTCCAAGACCCACTGGCAGAGGTCATAGTTCAAGCCCAGGTCCCTGAGCTTGGCTATGAGTTTGGAGGTGACTATGGTATTGAATGCCGAGCTGTAGTCGATGAATAGCATTCTCACATAGTTCCCCTTCCTCTTGTCCAGGTGTGGCCTTTGAAAGCGGTTCCCCAGACGTTGGCTGGCTGCAGGCCGCAGTGCCATGCTGGTAAACCACCACTAGGGGCAGAGTGGCTAAGAGTGAGTGAGTGAGTGAGTGAGTGAGTGAGTGAGTGAGTGAGTGAGTGAGTGAGTGAGTGAGTGAGTGAGTGAGTGAGTGAGTGAGTGAGTGAGTGAGTGAGTGAGTGAGCAGAGGTGCAGTGCTCATGCCACGCGGTACCACGCCGTTCCACCACTTTTCTGAGCAGAAGCACACTCGCGTGCACACAAAAATGCGTTCAGAACTTTCACTCGACTCATCGTGCCGTGCGCCAAGTACCGGTACTTATCTAGCTACTTGTCTTTGCATAACAATAGCATAACAAAGAACGAGAAGAGCCAAACCAAAATACAAGCCCTGTGGGGGTTTGCTTGAGCTGTGGAGCTCTCACTATGTGACAAATGGTCCCGACTGGAAGGATGAGGCATTTCTTAAGTTGTGCTTCAGAAGGAAACCGTCCTTCTGTAAACTGTAAGTTACATTGTTAATTTAGTTTGTATTTACTTTCTAGTTTAAGTTAATTCAATTAAAGAAATTGTAACTACAATATTGTTTTCAACCATATCTGTTGACAATATAATTTCTTTATATTGAATGCTACATCCTGCTACCTTTTTCAGCTTCTCCATTTCAAGGCAATGTTTACAAAAACTAAACTAAGGCCCCGTTTAGACGGAAACGCTAGCAGGTGAATCCGCAAAAATATTTTTTCAGATGTGCCTTTCGTTTATACGGAAACAGCGTTTTTACGGGGTGAAACCGCAAAAAAGTGAGACCACCTTCCAGGGTGGAATTCCTAGAAACGGTAAACCTTTGCGCTCTCGTCTAAACTATCAAACCGCATAAAACGATGACGAAAGGGTCGTCAAGGCTCTCGTCGCGCCTACTGCTTACATCACAGGCATGCGCCAGTAGCCTAGAAGCGTAAACAAAGCATGTCTGATTCTATCCATGGCGATCACCTGAAGGCTACATTGGCAGTACTTTTAAATACACAAGAATCTGTCCCGCGGCTATCACAACTATTATGACTGGACCCACTGTCTGTGAGTGACTCTGCTTTGGTCCAATCACATTCCCCACCCACACTCTGCGAATCAGAGGCAGAGTAGGGCGGGTCTTCACAGCACGTCATGTGACATATGCGCCAATCTTGTGACAGCGGGGCTCCGTTGTCTCGAGTTGTTACAGCGTCGTCTGCACGGAGAATTCCACCCCAAAACGCTCGTCTAAACGCAAAATTAAAAGTGAAACCGCAAGACGACTTTTGCGGTTTCTGTTCAGACTTCCATCCCAAAACGCTCGTCTAAACGTAGCCTAAGGGCGCTTTCACATATAGTTTTGGTGGACTCTGTGCGGTTCTGGTGGTGAAGTTGCAACATTGTTGCATTCGTCATTTGGTTCGTCTGCATTCACATTGCAATTTGTCAAGCGCACCAAACTTTATGAACAATGTCACGCGGTCGAAAAGGGCGCTTGTCTATTGGACACAATGGAGAGTGGAAATCCCTCCCCTTCAGGAAGTTAAATCCGCGAAAACACAAACAGCCGCAAGAAGCGTGATAGTAGAAGAGACGTGGCATTGATCCATCGTTCGATTATAACCCATTACCGCCATCCTCTCGCTAAACAACTTGTACACCTCGTTGTTTTTGCGAGTGCCCACAAGCAGCTGTTTTATTTGGTCTTCTGCCCATATGTCGATCAGGGCTTTCACTTCATCATTCGCCCAAGTCTGTCCACGAGACATGTTTACAGTGTGCTTGTTTTGCAGTGAATGCCGCGCGCCGCAGTGTTTTTTTCTTCCTTCTACAGTATAGTCGGTAGTACTAGGTGTATCTGCACGCAGCAGCGTCTTGGCTGGTCGGTAGTACTAGGTGTATCTGCACGCAGCAGCGTCTTGGCTGGTCGGTAGTACTAGGTGTATCTGCACGCAGCAGCGTCTTGGCTGGTCGGTAGTACTAGGTGTATCTGCGCGCAGCAGCGTCTTGGCTGGTCGGTAGTACTAGGTGTATCTGCGAGCAGCAGCGTCTTGGCTGGTCGGTAGTACTAGGTGTATCTGCAGCAGCAGCGTCTTGGCTGGTCGGTAGTACTAGGTGTATCTGCGAGCAGCAGCGTCTTGGCTGGTCGGTAGTACTAGGTGTATCGGCGCAGAGCAGCGTCTTGGCTGGTCGGTAGTACTAGGTGTATCGGCGCAGAGCAGCGTCTTGGCTGGTCGGTAGTACTAGGTGTATCAGTGAGCAGCAGCGTCTTGGCTGGTCGGTAGTACTAGGTGTATCGGCAGCAGCGTCTTGGCTGGTCGGTAGTTCTAGGTGTATCGGCGCGCAGCAGCGTCTTGGCTGGTCGGTAGTTCTAGGTGTATCAGTGAGCAGCAGCGTCTTGGCTGGTCGGTAGTTCTAGGTGTATCAGTGAGCAGCAGCGTCTTGGCTGGTCGGTAGTTCTAGGTGTATCAGTGAGCAGCAGCGTCTTGGCTGGTCGGTAGTTCTAGGTGTATCAGTGAGCAGCAGCGTCTTGGCTGGTCGGTAGTTCTAGGTGTATCAGTGAGCAGCAGCGTCTTGGCTGGTCGGTAGTTCTAGGTGTATCAGTGAGCAGCAGCGTCTTGGCTGGTCGGTAGTACTAGGTGTATCTGCACGCAGCAGCGTCTTGGCTGGTCGGTAGTTCTAGGTGTATCGGCGAGCAGCAGCGTCTTGGCTGGTCGGTTGTTCTACCCAAGATGCACAGTTTATCAGGTGACTTCCTATATTTGGTCCGCGCTTGGTCCGATGAAGCGAACCGAGACGGTACCTATGTTTTTTGGCGGACCAGAGTTTGCGTGTTTGGTCCGCACCAGAGTTCGACTGTGCATTCACACCACCCCAAAACAGCTCTGGTGTGAAAGCACCCTAAAACTAGTAAGTTCCTATACAAACATGTTTCCTACTATTTATGCATAATAATCATCTGTTCTGTGCGCAGGACGTCATTATAAACAGAGTACAGGCACTTCTGAAATTACCACTGCACCCCTGTGAGTGAGTGAGTGAGTGAGTGAGTGAGTGAGTGACATTGTGGGTCAATGAGATGATTTGCATCTAAACAATTTTATAAAAATAAAAAAGGTTCAAGCTAGAGCAGGGGAGCCCAAACCAGAGACGGGAGGGAACCGAGACGTGGAGCTCCCTGGCTCCGTCACCAGCTCTGGGAAGATAAGCAGACGAGGGACTCTACGAGGGGACTGGAGTGAGACGTAAAACGAACAACAAGGGTAAACTCGACTAATGATTTGGCTAGTTTTTTTTTTTTTTTTTTGGTCTTTTTCCCCCTCCATTTTCCTCCGATTTTCTCCCATCCCAATGTTAGTCGTATGCCAATTCCCAGTCCCTTCCTGGTCGCTGCGCACTTACCCCCCACAGTCAGATCATCTGGGAGTGGAGGCTACCACGTGCTTCCTCCGACACACGTCCAGCCAATCACCGCTTCTTTTCACCTGGCAGCGCGGATTCTCATCGAGGGGGCGTAGTGTGTGGGAGGACCACACTATCCCCCTCGAGTCCTATCCGCGCTTAGCAGGCGCCCCGACCGAACTGTAGGAGTCGCTGTTTACAACGACCCGGACCCACCCCGCCAGCTTCTCCCACCCTCTAATACAGCCAATTGTATTAGTGCAGACGGCCAGCCAAGCTGGTGACAACCCCGGAGCTGTGAGCTGGATATGATTTGGCTAGTTTTAATAATATTTTATTTACGATAGACATTCCTGATATTTAAGCAGTTAATTGCTATTTGCACAAGTCAGTTTCGCTAATGACGTGTGTTGAGTTTTCAGTGAGGACTCCTGCCCGTCTTCCCTCTTCTTATCTATACCTTCTTGCATTGAGGGCCATACCCTGAAATGTACGTATTCTGGGTAGAGGGAGGCACGCGGGAAGGGCAAGAAAGACAAAAAAAAAAAGAAAAAAAGGAAAAAAATGATAGAACATTTTTGTTTCATCACAGACAAAACTGAATAAAGGTTTCTGGATCCATTTACATTTAGTCATTTAGCTGATGCTTTTATCCAAAGTGACTTAGAAGTTCTGTATGACAAGTCAGCAGGAAGGGCACAACTCTTTCAGCAAAGTAACAATGTTCATCAAACTGCTGAAACTTGGGTGCTGCAGTGTTGAGTACATAGACATAAGACATATTACCGTACTTTTCGCACTATAAGCCACACCTGACTATAAGCCGCAGCAGCTAAATTGAATGATGTGTACATATATAAGC
This sequence comes from Notolepis coatsorum, assembly GCF_963971535.1. Taxonomy (NCBI): domain Eukaryota; kingdom Metazoa; phylum Chordata; class Actinopteri; order Aulopiformes; family Paralepididae; genus Notolepis; species Notolepis coatsorum. The sequence goes on from NC_140178.1 coordinate 27,736,952, forward strand.
CGCACTGGACTATAAACCGCATGCGTTTTAATGTTTAATTACCATATGTAAGGAGTGGAGCCTGCGGCTTAATTTGACTCAACACAGGAAACCTCACCCGGCCCGGACACGGAAAGGATTGACAGATTGATGGCTCTTTCTCGATTCTGTGAGTGGTGGTGCATGGCCGTTCTTATATTGAGCTTTAAGTTCCCACCTCTACAGAGAATGACTCCCACCTCTACAGAGAATGACTCCCATTGGGACACAATACTGTCGGACAAATAACAAGAATTAACTCATTTACAAGTTGTATTAAGTAAATAAGGGAACAGATAAATAACATTTCAATGCAGTAAAAAAAGCAATATTTCGATTTTCGGGTTTTGTCCACATATAAGCCGCACCGTTATATAAGCCGCAGGGTCGAAAAATGGGGGAAAAAGCCGTGGCTTATAGTCCGAAAAGTGTATAGTAGGAGTCAGCGTTTCCGTTAGCCGGTAATTACCGGTATTTGACTGGCAAAATCTGTTGAAGTCCGACAAATTTAATCTCTCCGGTCATAGTGTCCGGTGAAAATAGTTCCCTCTGGGCACAGTTTGATTATTTGAATTGTATTTGGATGGGCTGGAGTTGGGTGGCCTATGCGATGAACGAAACAATCATTGCGTTTGTTGTCGTTGCTTCGCCAAGCAGCCGGTCTGGTAATGACGACGCTGTGTCAGTGAGAGCTTGCTGCTGGATTTGCGGAAGGCATGCAGCTGCAGACCCACAGAACCCACCAGCTTTGCTGGCACAGTGCGGTCCCCAGACCTGGAAAGCTGCTCTGCGGGTCTGCAGCTGGATGCTTCTTGCAAACTAACTGCGGCCGGCTCGCGCTGATATATCAGCTGCCAGCTCGCTGACACAGGATGTCATTGACCGGCTGCTTGGTGAAGCAACGACAAATGTAATGATTGTTTCGTTCATCGCATAGGCTATTTAATTTTAGCCTATTTTAATACAATTCAAATAATCAAATTGTGCTTAGAGGGAATTATTTTCACCGGACATTATGAGCAGCAGCACCAAGTCGTTGGGAGGTGGAGATATACATCACGGCGCAAACCCACGATAATGTTGCCGTCTCTCTGCCAAATTTCTCAGTTCTTCGCTTGATATAATTAATACAAATGTCCAATATAACGGAATTCGTTAGCTCATAAAAATGTGATTATAACAGACTGCTGTTTATTAAGGTCGGGCAGACTGCCCACCGACACCTCAAGTCGGCAGCAGCACGCAGTCTCGAGGGACTTATTTTATTTGGAATATATTAATGACTGTATATACGCAAAAGTAGTCTAGTTTTAAGTTAAAATATTATAAATGCCTTGATGATGTCATTCTTTATATAGGCCTATCAATTGTTTTTAAGCTCAATAAACTCTGACCGGAATTTATCCCATTTATCCCACTCAGACCTGCAAAAAAAAATTCTAACGGAAACCCTGGTAGGAGTACATGGTACTAATGGTAGTATAGGACAGTAAGAATTTTTTTCCCTTTCACATATTGAAAAACGTTGAAAAATTTATACAGTATATATATTTATTTATCTTTTTGGGGGGGGAAATAACATTTGAAGGACATATTTGGCCCAGGAGCAAGGCCACAGTTGGTGTGGCTGTATGGCAGGTTAAAACATACGACAAGTGCATATACAGTAGGACTAGAAATGCACCCTTATCAACATTGTGGCCACTACCGATAACCGATATGACCATTTCTGTTCTATTACCGATCTGATGATCTGTATAAAGATGCATATGATCATACATTTTTGTGCATACTGAAACAATGTTAGCCCACGATCCTGTGCTGTCTCATTGTCTCATGCAGGTAACGTTACCCAAACAAACTGCGTGGCCAGAAAAAAGAAAAACACACACTGCGCCGCTATACAAAGAAATAAACATCGGTTGTTCCCATTGGCCCCCAGTTCTGCTCATCAGACCGATGCAACCAATAAAAAACTCACTATCACCAGCCGCTATTTGTCTGCCGATACATGAAAAAATAAGCTGATACCACCCTCACCTGTCACCAATATATCGTGCATCCCTACATATGATACATGCAGATACCCCCACACTCAAGATTTCTCAAGTTTCAAGAGTTGTATTTGTCATATACATACACAAGACATGCAGTGAGATGTACTGTAGGTGCCCATGCCCGCCTAGATTGTGCAAAAATACAAATAAATCAAATAAAAAATAGACATGATAAAAAAAAATCATAAGAATGAAATACAATGCCCAAGTGGCGAACCATGTAACGCGCTGCGTCGCGAAGCGGCCGACCCGGGTTCGATTCCCAGACCCGGCGTCCTTTGCCGAATGTCTGTGTCTCCCCCCCCCCCCCCCGCTCTGTCTCCCGTTCTTTCTCTCTCTCTCTACCGGACTGCCCAGTAGTAAAAAATAATAATAATAAATAAAAAGTAATAATATACAAATATACAGTGGGTTCAAAATATTCGTTTTTAAAGTTACCTTTTTGTAGTGTATTATGTATGTAGGGTGTGTGAGAGAGTGTAAGTGAGGATGTGTAGTGTGTGTGTGTGTGTGTGTGTGTGTGTGTGTGTGTGTGTGTGTGTGTGTGTGTGTGTGTGTGTGTGTGTGTGTGTTCATGTGTGTGGAGAGATCAGTGTTGAGTGTTCTGAAGGCCTGGGGTTAGAAGCTGAGTCGGAGTCTGTTTTCACTGCATGAATGCGGAGGCGCTTGCGCAGCAGTTTGAACAGACTCACACATGTTGCGTGCTTCAGTTTATACAACCTTCATTGATCAGTGAAGACGGGCTCATATGGGGTCATACCTGATATTGACTAAAGTGCCGCTGACGTTCCTGATCTTGCTGGGAAGTGCAGATCCAGTTCCCAGGAAAAGCACCTCAGGGTATTTCTCTGCTTGGCCTGTGAAGGAAGTACATGATCCTTATCAAGTATATGGACACGATATGATACTTTATAATTAATGCCTGTGGGGAGATCAGACGGGTTGCTCCAGAGACAGACGCACGCTGTACATGATGTGGAAAACGGAGCTACTGCAGATGGAATATCGTGCGTTCCTTTACTTTTAAGTGCATTTTTGTGATTATTGAGACGTGCAAATCTAGTGACTGAAATTCACCTTAATAACTTTATAAATTGTTCATGTCAATGAGACCTTTGTACCATGTATGCTCAATAATTAAGAAACAATCCCAAGTGTACAATAATTATGGCATTTCCATAAACCCACAATTTGGTTGCGATTGGTTTGAGGGCAAATTTGAATTAGCTTCCTGTTCTGGACCAGTCTATTCAATTATTATCTCATTACAGGAGAATGTAGCATTTTGATTTAGAAAACGTGCCTGGGTCCTACTGTGAACCCTCCAATCAGAGGAAGTGTTACTGTGAACCCTCCAATCAGAGGAAGTGTTACTGTGAACCCTCCAATCAGAGGAAGTGTTACTGTGAACCCTCCAATCAGAGGAAGTGTTACTGTGAACCCTACAATCAGAGGAAATGTTACTGTGAACCCTCCAATCAGAGGAAGTGTTGATGTGAACCCTCCAATCAGAGGAAGTGTTACTGTGAACCCTCCAATCAGAGGAAGTGTTACTGTGAACCCTCCAATCAGAGGAAGTGTTACTGTGAACCCTCCAATCAGAGGAAGTGTTACTGTGAACCCTCCAATCAGAGGAAGTGTTACTGTGAACCCTCCAATCAGAGGAAGTGTTGATGTGAACCCTCCAATCAGAGGAAGTGTTACTGTGAACCCTCCAATCAGAGGAAGTGTTGATGTGAACCCTCCAATCAGAGGAAGTGTTACTGTGAACCCTCCAATCAGAGGAAGTGTTAATGTGAACGCTCCAATCGGAGGAAATGTTACTGTGAACCCTCCAATCAGAGGAAGTGTTAATGTGAACCCTCCAATCAGAGGAAGTGTTAGTGTGAACCCTCCAATCAGAGGAAGTGTTACTGTGAACCCTCCAATCAGAGGAAGTGTTACTGTGAACCCTCCAATCAGAGGAAATGTTACTGTGAACCCTCCAATCAGAGTTAATGTTGCTGTACATGCCACGGTGACATGGCTACATTGTGATAGGTCATAGGACTGCACCATGGTTGCAATTGAATTAAAAGTCAAGAGTTTTGTAAATATAGCTTTTTAATGGAGCTTATTAGGGCTGGGTGTCGCCACCGATTTCCCAAATCAATTCGATTCTGATTCACAAGGTCCCGATTCAATTCGATATTGATCCGGTTAGGGATATTCCAGTTAAGATACCGATTTTGCTTGGATATGAAAGAGATTCTGAGAAAACGAATATTGTAAATTGTACAAGGAACCTTCTAACCTGGTGCATTCAAAGTATTCATTAAGAATTTACCACAAAGCAGTTACATTAATGTACTTGTTATTCAACATGACCAACACACTATTGCAGTCAACACAATATAGCATTTTTTATTTATTTATTAAATTAAAAAAAAATTATCTCTGGATTTTATTAATCAAATTCTGATTATTTAAATGAAGATCATTACGAATGGGGAACATCTATAATTTTTGGAACCCAGCCTTAGTGCTAGTGACAGTTTTGCTGTGCAAATCAATATCCTGGCTCCTTTGCCTGTTAATTTCATTATGTTGTCATTATTCCAATCATTTCGGTCACAAGGTCACAGTACGATCTCGCTGTACCGTCCATCTGACAACGCAGGCTCATGTTAAAAGTCACTGACGGACGATGCTCCAATCATTTCAAAGTCACAGTACGATCTCGCTGTACCGTCCATCCGACAATGCGGGCTCATGTTAAAAGTCACTGAAAGGACCGACGCACTTAAAAAGCAGGAGGAAAGCTTCTCCTTCGTCTTCCCAGGGCAGAGCGTCTGAGAGTTGAGAACTCACCTGACAGCACGGCTGCGTCGGTGGAGCGGAACCTCCTGAACTCGTCCACTTCTTGGAGAAAGTTCGGTACTTCAGCCGCCTCTTTCACAAACTCCTCAATGTCACAGGAGGGGATGGCATCTCTAACAAATAAGAGGAAGAGTAAATCACACACCCTGCTGACAGAGTAAATCACACATCACTAACCACACAGGGGGGGCGGCATGTCCGAGAAACAAAGAGATGGAGGAAAATCACACACCACTGACCACACAGACACCTCTGGAGGACTCTGGGGGGGGGGGGGGCAAGAGATTCTTAACTCACATTTTACCTCGGTGGGTTGTCTACAATACGTGAGAGAACTTCAAGCAGAGCGCTTGAAAGACGAGAGGAGCCGGCGTTGCATTCTAGTTCGTCTCCTCTGTGTCGAAGCGAGCCTCGACGTTTGCAGTGTGATGATGTTTGGTAAATCTGGGGGGGGGGGGAGGGGGGGGTGAAACTGACCTCTGCCACTCCAGCTTGGGCCTGAACTGGAACTTCAGAAGACACTCTGCGCGGACGTGGGGGACGAGCAGCGCCGCCGGAGCCTCCTGCGGAACGGAATAAAAGAGAACGTTCAAGACAAGTCTAAAGTTAATGAAGGAAAACAGCCTAATTTTGAGATCGAGAAATCTATTTTTGAAGTCAAATCTTTTAATAATTTTTTTGCCTTTCCTTCTTTCCTCCCAATTTAGTCGTTCTGCCAATTCCCTTCCTGGTCGTTGCGCTGCCCTACTGTCTGGGGAGGGTGTAGACGACCACATGCTGCCCTACTGTCTGGGAAGGGTGTAGACGACCACATGCTGCCCTACTGTCGGTCTGGGGAGGGTGTAGACGACCACATGCTGCCCTACTGTCTGGGGAGGGTGTAGACGACCACATGCTGCCCTACTGTCGGTCTGGGGAGGGTGTAGACGACCACATGCTGCCCTACTGTCTGGGGAGGGTGTAGACGACCACATGCTGCCCTACTGTCGGTCTGGGGAGGGTGTAGACGACCACATGCTGCCCTACTGTCGGTCTGGGGAGGGTGTAGACGACCACATGCTGCCCTACTGTCGGTCTGGGGAGGGTGTAGACAACCACATGCTGCCCTACTGTCGGTCTGGGGAGGGTGTAGACAACCACATGCTGCCCTGCCATCACCAGCAGATCCCCTCCCTGCTGAACAGGCGCCCTGACTGACCAGTAGCAGTCGCTATTGCAACGACCAGGAGTCCTACCCCACCGACTTCCCACCCGTGACTGCCAATTGTTCGTAGGGACGACTGACCAAGCAAAAGGTGCCGCCGACAGCTGGATTCGAACCCAGAGTCTCTGCGGTGGTAGGCGAGTGCTTAGACCTCTACACTACCCAGCCGCCCTAAACATTGGGTTTTAAATTAGTTGAATGGGGTCCTAGAGTCAGGAAACCTGCTCACAACACAAGATAACTATATCAACTTTCAATTTAAGTAAAGAAAACCACGACAACATTGCAAAGAGACTATCTTAACACTGGTTGTAAAAATGTGTTCATATCACTAGGCATTTGACCCACTACTGTTACCTTTGTTTTATAAGGCTTGAGTTCTGGAAAGATCTCCGGGTGAATCAGATTGAGCTGAGCTTGGATCTTGTGGCTTCTGACGTTGTGGACAGTACAGACCTGCTCGTTCAGTATCAGATGCTCGGTCGAGGATGGAAACCTAGGCACACAGGGGAGTGGACGGTCAGGGTTCCTACTCATTCCTGCTAATCAAATTCCATGACCAATGCATCTATGCTTATGTATTTATTTATTAAAAAAAGATCATAATAAACAAATAAACAAAGTATGTCTTGTGGCTTGTTGTTACTAGCTACCGCTATCAGATGGGATTTGTGTAATCAGGAAATATGTTAAGTGGGGTATTATTTATTCAAAGTTACCTACAGGGATTCAAGTAAAAAATTAAGTATTTAGCCTGAAATGCTTTTGTAATTTTGAGGATTTCAGCACCACTTCACACAAACACCATTGCTTCTGTTCTCTAATGCACCAGTCACGTTTAAACACTCGAGACCAATCGCGTCTTGAGGTAAGAAGATGCCTTTCAACAGCTTTTCTGTTGCCATTCTGTTGCCATCAATCTATGAAATGCAAGTGATACATTTTTCAATTTATTTTTTACAAAACTTGCCTCAGTTTTTACTAATCAACGTAACTTTTCAGTAAATACGTAAAAATAAATATGTATTTATTTTATAACAAAACAATGTTTTTGTCTTAACTTTTGATAACTCCATTTACCAGTGCATTGTTGTGTTAGCATACACTGCCACCCGGTGGTAGAAATACAGTCCTACACCAACACAGGGCTACAGGAGTAGAACTGGAAACACAACTCTGTTTTTGTGGCAGACCATGTACTAGCCCATAACCCATACCTGGTAATTGCATCTTTTGCAGGACGAACTAAAAAGATCCCCAGAGAGTCAAACCCATCTCCTTTTTCCTTTTTCTTTTTTACTGTTGGTAGCCGTCCTCAGCGACTCCATAGCTAATTAGGATGGTAGTGTTGCAGTGCGTATGATTATTTGCTTTTGGATCTGGTGAACCGTGCCAGCCACCATCTGCACAACCAATTCAGGGGCTGTGTCCTTCAAAGGCTGTATTTATAGACCATGACCTTGAAAGGATACAGGCCCATAATTGAGACGCAGCTTATGAATGGGAAGTTATCTCTCTCTCTTTTTTTCTTTCTCGTCGGATAAAATTACGGAAATCCGTTTTAGCAACAGAGGACTTTAACCCCTGTACCTAGATTTGAAAGCTTGACAGGTTTTAAAATGTATTAATTAATTGGAAGAAAAATAAAATACATTACATTCCTAATCCAACATTCAAATTCCGTGACTAATCCGGGTTTTCCATGAACTGTAGGGAGCACACGCAGAGTGAGAAGGAGACAGATTCACATTGTGATCAATTTAAAAGAAACAACTGAATGTTTACCTCTCCATCCACCGCTTGTATTCGTCTGTTTTCAGGAGAGACTCTGGAGTGATGTGGACGACTATAGCAGCAGGGATTTCCTTCCCTCCAGATTGGTACCTTTAACAGATCAAACACAACATCATGCCTCAGAGACCAACTGGCCACATGCTAATACTACATTCAACTCGACAAACATAGAGGTGCACCGATAGTATCTGTAGTTGCAGTCAGGGACGTGCACAGGACTTTAGAGGGGCAGGTGCTCAAAGGCTGAAAATGGCACTATACCTGTGTGTGTTATAACCGAGCGCAAGCCCGATTTTTGGGGGCCCTTTTCAGGCGGGGGGCCCCCTTTTTATGCTTTTTGGGGGGGTTTTGGTGATCAAATATTGAATATTGAACTATAATAATCTATAAACTTATCCTTGAAAGACACTTTTATCACTGACTTAAAAAGGCCCATACATCTCCATAAATGTTCAGGGGGGAGGGAATAAGTGCTTATCCTACAGACCCCAAGAAGTGCTGTATATTCTGTATTGTTTAATATAAATGCATTTTTTATTCCAATCCGGATTTGTATTTGAGATTCCCCAAATTCCATCGGACTTGACTTCTTCATGTCCCTCAGTGAGTGTAATACCAGCATTCAACTGTATGCGCCACAGCGGTTTCTATCACCATCATCATCACCACCCACGCTATGCATAAAATATATAGGTCCGCGGAGAGGCACGCTGAGGAGGCCGTGCAAACTGCAATGGAATATGGGGCATCTCTCTCTCTTTACCTAATATTTTGATTCTATCCTGACATTTTTCAGTTGGAAGGGCAGTCGATATGCGCAACGGTAAAAATTATTTATTATATATATTTTTTTAAAGGGCACTTTTTTTACGAGGCTCAAAACGGCAGGTGCTCAAGCACCCCTTGGGCTCTATGTGTGCACGTCCCTGGTTGCGGTTACAAAGTACGAATAGTACTCTGATAGACAAATGATGCCGTCCCGTTAAATGACACAGTGAGGGGAATAGAATAGAAGTACTTTATTGATCCAGAGGGAAATTCAGCACCACAGATTGCTCACAATAAGCATTTAGGCAGTCAAAAATCGAAAATAAGAATAAGAACAAGAGTACACAGTCAGAGATATACATCCTAAATATGTATATACATTCTAAAATATACAGTCCAAAAATATACAGTAATATACAGTAAAATGTACAGTTAAAATGTAAAATGTACAGGAAGATGTACAAGGATTTATACTGTTACTCTGTGCTCCCCCTATTTACCCCCTATTTTAAAGGTGTAAGATCTGGGGTCAGTTCCATAGGCCAGTGGTTCTCAAAGTGGGACCAGGGACCCCTAGGGGTCCTTGAGGGGGTTCCAGGGGGTCCCCAGCTAAATGAGCAATAGTTTAATTTCACTCATATTATATTCACTAGAAGTTTAACCCAATGAGAGAATGTAGAAGGATGACTATTCTGATCATAGGTCTCACACTCTCGCCAATGTTATCTCCTCACATACAGTATAAATAGTTTTGGAATTCTGGACTGAATCACATCCAACAACAAATATCTTCTCAGACGGGGGACCTTGAGACAAAATCGTATTAGACGATGGTCCCTGACCAGACTCAAAAATAAATTAGTGCACCCTTTGTTGCACTCTGGTTGGATGCCAAACTTCTTTTTGTTGTACTGTACTTGTGCTGTATAATGACAATACATTTGAATCTAATCTAATCTCGTCTATGGAGCAGCCCTAGATAATACGAGCAGGTAACGCCACAATATGCGCGGGTTCTCGTAACTTTTGACTGAACTGTCCTGTGGCACAGGAGTAGAGGGTGGCGTTGTTACCATTAAATTACATGATCTTTAGCGCAAGGTAAAACCTTTCCAACGAGGAGGGAAAATGTCTGCAGCATGCCAAGTTGAGGTCAATGAATAAAAAAAATCCAAACAAAGGTTTTAAAATAAAAAGACAATTGACACACTATTTCATGTAATTGTTTTATAAAACAGGCCAGAATGATTGTAAATACTCCAAGCGGCACTGTGATCAGCTGATCTAGTAGTACTACTAGGTATAATATCTGTGCACCTCCAAGCAAATACTAATGATCAATCCATTTTAATTCAGTCAGAGCAGAAAAGAAAAAAAGATTGTAAAATAAATATTCAGGACGTTACCCGCGTAGCTGCTGATTGGTGCAGATGGGTTCGACAAACTCCTCAGAGGGACATTCCACAATGATGAAGACTTGCCCCGGGTCAGTAGGCGTACAAACCTCCTCAGGGTGAATCTTGAGGACAACAACAAAGATGTCACGTCATACATTGATATATATATATGAAATTAGTTGTTTTTAAATGCAAAGCTTTCCCTCGCGTTTACTTTGCGTAATTAAGGAGGGTGCGTTATTGCTTTTGTCATCGTTTGTTACTTTAAATGTGTTAACAAGTTGCCCCTCGGGTGCAATAAGGATCCGCAGTGAAGTGAACCGTCAACAGAATAGAATGGGGTCTATAATTGTCACTGCAGCCTAATCAGGAAGTTCCTTATTACTTTCTAGTTTGCCAACATTAAAACACGGGGGGCAATAAACAGTGTTGTAATGGTAAGTCACAGCTAATGCAGGGTTGTGGTCGAGCAATATTTTGTTTGTAAATCTTCTTAATACATGTGTGATGTTAAATTAATAAGGGGCATTACTTTAAAGGTATCCAACAAAGTCTTCTTGTAAACAGCTCACTTTTATTTATATTCACATTTCCACCTAAATAGACTAGAGTTTGCCATTGTTGTCCTAATAGTCTACAAGCTGAATACATTTCCAACCTCATATAATGTTTGCAAAGTCCATTTTATTTGCTCTTTTTTTTATCCCCCTTTTCTCCTCTTTTTCAATTTTTTCTCCCATCCCAATTCCATTGTGCCAATTCTTCCCTCCCCTGTCTTGAACGTTGCTCGCATATGCCCCCCACTGGCCGGTTGTAGGGAGGATAGAAGCCTTGCATCACCTGTACCCTCCGGTACACGAGGAGGCAGCCTGTCACATCTTTTCACCTGCCAGCGCGGACTCTCATTGGCGAGGTGCAACGTGTGGGATGCTCACACTACTCCCGCTATTTCCTGTCTCTGCTGTGCAGGCGTCCCCAACCGACCTGTAGGAGTCGCTGTCCACAACGTCCAGATTACCACCCATCGACTTCCACCCCCTAACTCTGCCAATTGAGTTAGTATGACGGCTGGCCCAAGCCGGAGGCAACGCCGACAGCCGGAGTCGAACCCGGTGTCTCTTGCGTTGGTGACGAGCGCAATGTCCGCTGCGCCACCCAGCCGCATGTTTTATTTGCTCTTGTAATGTTTACATCCTTTCATTTTCCGTTCTGGTGATGTCCCTATGGTGAAGTATAGACCCTATGGTGAAGTATAGACCCTATGGTGAAGTATAGACCCTATGCTTGTAGCCTCTAACTCGCTAAAGTTACAACCAATCACAAATTACAGTATTTATACTATGCTATACAGAAACCCACAGTTATAAGATATTGTAAAACAGTTCCATATTTCTTCTATAACATTAAAATAGTGATCATTGGTTATTAAGATTTCAACCTACATGTTTAGGGGCGGGGGCAGGCACTACTATAGATAGAGCAGCAGAGGGGGTGTGGGCTCTACTATAGAGCTGCAGAGGGGGTGGGGGCTCTACTATAGAGCTGCAGAGGGGGTGGGGGCTCTACTATAGAGCAGCAGAGGGGGTGGGGGCTCTACTATAGAGCTGCAGAGGGGGTGGGGGCTCTACTATAGAGCTGCAGAGGGGGCGGGCTCTACTATAGAGCAGCAGAGGGGGTGGGGGCTCTACTATAGAGCTGCAGAGGGGGTGGGGGGTCTACTATAGAGCTGCAGAGGGGGCGGGCTCTACTATAGAGCAGCAGAGGGGGTGGGGGCTCTACTATAGAGCAGCAGAGGGGGTGGGGGCTCTACTATAGAGCAGCAGAGGGGGTGGGGGCTCTACTATAGAGCAGCAGAGGGGGTGGGGGCTCTACTATAGAGCTGCAGAGGGGGTGGGGGCTCTACTATAGAGCAGCAGAGGGGATTGGGGCTCTACTATAGAGCAGCAGAGGGGGTGGGGGCTCTACTATAGAGCTGCAGAGGGGGTGGGGGCTCTACTATAGAGCAGCAGAGGGGGCGGGCTCTACTATAGAGCAGCAGAGGGGATTGGGGCTCTACTATAGAGCAGCAGAGGGGGTGGGGGCTCTACTATAGAGCTGCAGAGGGGGCGGGCTCTACTATAGAGCAGCAGAGGGGGTGGGCTCTACTATAGAGCAGCAGAGGGGATTGGGGCTCTACTATAGAGCAGCAGAGGGGTGGGGGCTCTACTATAGAGCAGCAGAGGGGATTGGGGCTCTACTATAGAGCAGCAGAGGGGTGGGGGCTCTACTATAGAGCTGCAGAGGGGGCGGGCTCTACTATAGAGCAGCAGAGGGGGTGGGCTCTACTATAGAGCAGCAGAGGGGTGGGGGCTCTACTATAGAGCAGCAGAGGGGTGGGGGCTCTACTATAGAGCAGCAGAGGGGGTGGGGGCTCTACTATAGAGCTGCAGAGGGGGTGGGGGGGGCTCTACTATAGAGCAGCAGAGGGGGTGGGCTCTACTATAGAGCAGCATAGGGGGTGGGCTCTACTATAGAGCAGCATAGGGGGCGGGCTCTACTATAGGCAACACGTATCTGAGGTACCTCTCTCCCTTCGTAGTGGACGCTTTTACCCTCCTTCAAAGCGGCAATCATTGGACCAATGGTTGGCTTCCCTCTGTGGGGGAAAAACTATTAACATTCATCTTCCACAAATATTTCAGGAGGCTAAAAGAACATTTACAGACTACATATAACAATAAAATTATTATTATTATTATATTATTATTACATATAACAATGAACTTACACAGGCAATCCAAGCTCCCTGGCTTGAATGACCAAGAAATTTCCTTTCTTAGGATGAAGCTGCAAGGGAGCATGAGAATTGAAAATCAGACCGCTTTTCTTTTGTACATATATACATTATACTGTATTAGGATGAGAGATGTAGGATTTCCTACCTTGCCGATAAATGCAACCACCAAAGACGGATCCCTTGACTGTCTTGGTTTTCTACCTGCAATAAAACATAAAACATTCTTAAAACTCCTGTTCATATGTAACCATCAGGTTAATATGTCCTCTAGCATAGCACCAGGTTAATATGTCCTCTAGCATAGCACCAGGTTAATATGTCCTCTAGCATAGCACCAGGTTAATAATATGTCCTCTAGCACAGGGGTTCCCAAAGTCGGGGGGGGGGGGGGGGGGGGGGGGTCGCCAGATGGTTTCACACAAAAAAAATCCAAAGGCCAGGACAGTGTTTCTAGTTGCAGCAGCGCAATAGTTAGATAACCTATGTGGGGAACAACCAGGAGATCACGGCAACTCACACAAGTTGGAGAACTCTCTCTCTCTCTCTCTCTCTTGCTCTCACACACACACACAAAAGGAGCCGCATGTGATTGGTGGAGGCGGGACCCTTACAAAAAACGGTTGTTGCTAATCATTGACACACGCTAGCCTGTAATAATCCCCCCCCAGAAAAATCTACTTTGCATTTGATATATTGCAAATATATGCCATCACACACACTGGCATTTAAAGGGTTAAATTATAAAATGAATATGTGGTGTTATGATCAGGGCTGAAGTTGAATAATTATTTTCAATCTGACATTACAAAAAAACTGAAAATCCATCAAAATCAGTGTTGTTGCTAATCATACATATGCTAGCCTGTTTTTTAACAATAATTTGTGATGCCATCACAAATACTGGCATTTAAAGGGTACAAATAAAAAAAAATGCCTGCACCAGAATGCAGGAAATGAAGTCTTTGTAACAAGAAATGTCCTGGTGGGGGACCCCCAGACCCCCTGCTTAAAAAGTGGCCCGACTATATTTTGCACTATATTTCCTGGCCTGAATGATTTCCCCAGTCCGGCCCTGGTTAAAAGCCTCCAATGCTTATTGGTGTGTGTGCGCGTTTGAACGTGTGCATGTTTCAACCATACATTTCCATTTATAAAAAAATAAATAAATAAAAAAATTTAAATAAAGAATACATTTTTTTTACCTCCTATAATAGTGGGGGTCGCGGCTCTCTGACCCCGTTATTTTTGGGTCGCGGTCTGAAAGGTTTGGGAACCCCTGCTCTAGCATAGCACCAGGCTAATATGTCCTCTAGCATAACACCAGATTAATCTGTTTTCTAGCATAGCAGCACCAGGTTGGTATGGTATGGTTTATTTCTTAATCCCAGAGGGGAAACATGGTTTGCCACCAGAGCTAATACAAATACACAAACATGAAAGAAACAATTACATACAATACAAGATACACAGCACAGTAAGAAGAGGAGAGCCTCTTAACACAGCTAGCGGTGTTCGTTAAAAATGTTAACCACAGCAGGAACAAAGGACCTTCTCAATCGCTCAGTAGAGCATTGAGGCATCAACAATCTATCGCTAAATTAGCTTTGCAGAGCATCAAAAATATTGTACAGTGTATTGTACAGTGGGTGCACTGGGTGGCCTTCAAAAGATAAAATGGTGTTGAATTTAGTTCTTGTTCGCTTGGCAATAATAATCTCCAAGGAGTCAGGAGGGAGGCCAATCACTGAGCCAGCCTTTTTAATGATTTTATTTATACGTTTTTTTGTCAGTAACAGAGATGCTGCTGCCCCCCACCCCAGCAGAGCACAGCATAAAAAAGGACACTGGCAAGTAGGGCTGACCTTCTAAGCTTTTTTTGGCCGTCGAAGCTTCTGGCCCGAGATTCGATTTTAATCCGTAGCTTATATATATATTATAATGTTTTTTTTCTTAGTTTTTTTTTCTTATGTTGTGGGACTTGTTCATCAACTTTGTTGTTTTTAAATGTGCTCTATAATTAAAGTGGATTGGATTAATTAATTAAATTAATAATGAGTCAGGAGCTGCGCTGCTGCTCTCTGTTACACAGCCAACAACATTACATTACATAATTATGTTGCAACCTTCGTCTATAAAGCAAACAATTATATAAATATGTATATGTAGTTAATAGAGACAAAGGCAGAATTCAATTTAATTAAGCACGTTTTATTAAGACATGTTTGTATATGGGTCGGGACACTGCTGCTGACTGTGTGTCTTATTCAAAAAAAAAAAAAAAAAAAAAAAACACTACAGAGAATTGTCAGTGCTGTAAAGTTTAAACCTTTTTAAATCTTAGACAAACGAAACTTTTATGAAATATTGTAAGCCGTCATTTGAGGCTTTATAAAAGCAGCAAGTTGTATTCAACACAGAAAGGAGTTAATGAAGAATCTCCATATGCTTGTTGTAGTTAACAAAGATAGGTGGAGTTAATGAGGCGTATGGCGTCCATTGCATTGGAGGCGCAAGATTTTGCAGGCAACAAAAAATATATAATAAATAAGTATAATTATTTTTTTTATATTAGAATTGTATTTTCCCATTCGAATCCTGTGCCCATCGAACGAAGCTTCGAAGTATTTAAGACAGCCCTACTAGCAAGGATACCTTGATAGAACACATGAAGAACGGGTGGGAATCACCAGTTTCATCACGATACGATACGATATCGATTCTTTGGACAACGATACGATATTTTCCGATATCACAAAGTCTGCCACGATACGATACGAATCGATTCAGGTGCCAGCGATCGATATGAGATGATATTATATGCCCATTTAACACAATCAGTAACATTTAAATCAACAACAAAAAAAGGCAATGGAAATATCATTTAACAATTTTATTTTTGATCTCTTCCAGACATTTAAATGAAAAACAATCTATTGTTTTTAATACAAATAGACCTCCTGTTCACTGTTTTTGGTTCGTTTTTCTTTTTTTTCCGATATCAATATATCCTATTCACTGTCACAGCGCTGTATTTTGGCTGGAAAAGGCATATTGGGAGTCAGAAGGTGCAGTACCGGCCAGATCCTGTTAGTGGGGCTATCTCAAGAATGCAGTAATCCCCCCTCCTTCCCGCGTGAATACCAAACCAAGCCGCATTTCTCGTAGACGCTCTCTGATTGGCCGACGCCTGTTTCTACACTGGTTAAGCTTAGGCACTCTTCGAAGTTGGTTAAGGTTAGAGTTTGTCTTAGAGCGTGACGGCAAGTTCTTTCGACGGTTAAGCTTAGGCACTCTTTCGAAGCTAATGTTGTTGTTGCAGCCCGGCGGATATGCTCACCAGGGGATTTTCAAAATAAGAGTATCGCATTACGTTGCATCGATCCTATTTGATAATAGATCGATCGGGATCGATGTATCGTCCCACCCCCGAAGTGACCTGCTGATATAGAAGGATCTAAGCTTCCTCAAATGAAAAAGGTTAATATGTCCTCTAACATAGCACCAGATTAATCTGTGTTCTAGCTAGGGATGGGTACCGAATTCTTTTGAGGTACCGAACCGAAACACGTCGGTACTACCGAGTATCGAATCAAGTGAGATACCTGTTTTTTTCACGTCAACGTTCACACGCACAAAACTTTTTTTTTTTACTTCTTTTTTTTTAACTTTTTTTTTTCCATGTCAACGTTCACACGCACAATATATGCTTACCTAGGATTTGACTTGATTCAACAACAAAGCAGTCGGAGCAATGACAAGCCGAAAACTGTCTAAATTGTAGTTATTTGAAGTTTGGATTTATTTTTTTTACGACTGAGGTAGGTAAATTAAATTTCTTGAGACTAAAGTACAGAAAAAAGGTACCGTTGGGTACCGGTATCGGTTCAAATGTGAAAGGTACCCATCCCTAGTTCTAGCAAAGCATCAGATTAATATATGTCCTCTAACATAGCACCAGATTAATCTGTGTTCTAGCAAAGCACCAGATTAATATATGTCCTCTAACATAGCCAGGGGTGCAGTGCTGGGCAAACGCGGTCAAACGGCGTTTGGCCTTCGTCACTGAGGCCGAAGTGCGCGCATCCTATTATTATGCAAAGTCTAGGTGATAAAATGACTCGTCGCGCCACTTATCACCTAGACTTTGCATAATAATAGGATACCGACAACCAAATACAAGCCCTGTAGGTGTGGTGGGGGGTTGCTTGATCTCCCGACTTCACTGGAAGGATGAGACAAGGTGTATCATCTGTTTTGTGCGCAACAGAGGGAACATGTATGCGCGGGAGCGCGCTTGCGCGGGCGTTTGGCCTTCGCCCATATTACGACTGCACCCCTGAACATAGCACCAGATTAATATGTCCTCTAGCATAGCACCAGATTAATATATGTCCTCTAACATAGTACCAGATGAATCTGTGTTCTAGCATAGCAACAGATTGATATATGTCCTCTATAGCACCATATGCATCTGTGTTCTAGCATAGCAACATATTAATCTGTGTTCTAGCATAGCACCAGATTTATCTCTGTTCTCTAGCATAGCACCAGATGAATCGGTGTTCATCTAGCATAGCACCAGATGAATCTCTGTGTTCTAGCATAGCAACAGATTCATCTCTGTGTTCTAGCATAGTAACAGATGAATCTGTGTTCTAGCATAGCACCAGAATAAGATGTGTTCTAGGATAGCAACAGATGAATCTGTGTTCTAGCATAGCACCAGATGAATCTCTGTTCTAGCATAGCACCAGATGAATCTCTGTTCTAGCATAGCACCAGATGAATCTCTGTTCTAGCATAGCACCAGATGAATCTCTGTGTTCTAGCATAGCAACAGATTAATCTCTGTGTTCTAGCATAACATCTCAAACTCTGCCCTCTTTTCTTGATCCCCCGAGGCGCTCGGAGGAAGGAAAGAGGAAAGCAACAGTTGTTGTAACTGAGGGGTACAATTCCCTGACTGTATTACTAGATATGATACTTACTACCACTACCTTTGTACTTAATATTCGGCCACCCAGTACACGGCATAAATATATTATCATGAACACTCTCACGTAGATGAAACGGATCCAACACAAATGTACGAATTAGAAACAGGTCTTTATTTCCTACACAGCGATGGTGTGTAGAATAAGCACTTAATCACTTAATTACATTTATGAATTGAAATAGTATGCACTTTTATGGCAAGGAGTATTCGTCGGTATATCAATAGAGAATGTCCAATCTCTGAAGGCGCAGGTGGTAAATATACGACCTGGAATAGTTAAGGAATAACAGCAATGATACTTTAATGATTATAGGCTGGATACACTAGAGGGGGTTAATCCGGTCGCTTGTAAGCCGACAGGAGTAGGAGGGGGGGGGGGGGTAGAATCCAGCTGCCTCGTCCGGCCAAGGGTATCCCAGGTGAACCCACTGTAGTGCCGTTCAATGCGCCGGCGATCCTTGGACCACAGATGAAAGCAGGTGGACTCTTTGTGGGCCGGCTCTCTCCGGTCCACGGGGGAGAGACGTGAAGAGACCTCGTCTTGCAGAGCGTCTCCTCACCTTGCGTCCTCTCCAGGGGGGGGGGTTCCAACACACGGCAGTGTCGGGGGTCTTTATCCATGGAATAATCAAAGTATCCAAAGCATAATCCGTGCCTGGGAAGGCGGGCTGTCGTCGGTAGAATAATCCGGTATACAGGTCCACTCGCTCGTCGGCTCTGGGGCTCCTCGGGTGCAGCTTCACATAGGGTCAACCACCCTGGGTAAGTAGCCAGTTCTCTGCCCGAAACGATGGGGTACTGACTACGGTAGTATTCTCACCGCACGAAGCACTATATATTAACAGACTATTATTAGCTTAATAGACTACGTCCAACTCGACGATATAGTGCCAAATATGACTATTCAAATATTAATATACACGATGTCTCAATACCGATGGTAGGCGAACTTGGCCTTTCTCCCACACGTGGCGTCGCGGGGAGGCTTTACGTCTGTGACTCTATTGGAGGGTAAGAAACTGGACTGAAAAGAAAGTCCTACTTTAGTAGCGCAGTATATATACGCACTATGAACAAATAGTCCCATTAGTGGTGCGGTAGCCAAATTCCTACGCAGAACTAGGACTTGTTCGTACATGTCGAGCGGTACGTTTGAACTGGGTCTGAGGGGTATGGCAGCCTGGCACCAAGGTCTCGACCAATAGTAGAATGGAGACTATTATGGGATGTTCAGTAGGCTAGAATGGATATTCAATGCATATTGTACAAGGAATATACAAGGGATATCAGGGAATATTAGAGAATATACAAATACAATTAAATATATATATATAAATAAATATATATATTCGGTTTAATCTGGCCCTTCACAACAGCCACCCCCTGAATAGGTCCCAGACCTAATCAGTTAAACAGAGACAGATTAATCGCGTTGTCTATTTACACATAAGGGTTTGCTGTAGGGGTCAGTCAACTTCACAAAGTCATAGGGTTGTAGGGTCATGGTCATCATCGATTGTGTCTGGGAGTCGAGGCAGTTCTATGAGCCTTGCCACGGGACGGGTGTAAGTGCGACCCTGGACGAGCACTTCAGCTGCTCGGACCTTGCCGTCGGCACCGGTGATCACTTTGCTTACGCGGCCGGCCGGCCACATAGCTCTGGGCAGTGATTGATCAATAATCATGACGACTGTTCCTTCTGTCAAATTGTCTCTCTCCTTTACCCACTTCTGGCGGGTCTGTAGAGACGGTAGGTAGTGCAGTAGGAAACTGTTCCAAAACTTGTCGGCTAATACTTGGCTGTACCTCCACATTCGTCGGCCGTTCGCTTCTTCAGGCCGGTACATTGTCTGTGGTAATGCAGGATCTAGCCGCCCCATCAGGAGTGTGTTGGGGGTAACTGGGTCGATATCCGCCACATCACTGGAGACATATCCGAGGGGCTTCGAGTTAAGTACTCCCTCAATCTCCGTGAGGACTGTCATTAGGACTTCTTCCGCCACAGTCTGGGCCCCAAGTACTGCGTACAGGGCTGTCTTTATGGAGCGCACTTCTCGTTCCCAAGTGCCACCGAAGTGGGGTGCGTTTGGGGGGTTGAATTGGAAATCAACCTGTGCTGGAGCGAGGTGGGTCTTAAGTTCTGGGCCCATAGCTTGGAAGCTCTCTCTCAGCTCTCTTTCGCCGCCTTTGAAGTTTGTCCCATGATCGGACAATAGGGTAGACGGTCTTCCCTTCCGTGATGTGAATCTACGGAAGGCCATAAGGAATGAGTCTGTGCTCATGGTCGGGAGAAGCTTGATGTGTATCGCTCTGGTGGTCATGCATTTGAATACAATACCCCACCGCTTCTCGGTTCCTCTTCCTTTCTTTATGTGCAGCGGGCCAAAGCAGTCCATACCCGTTGAGTGGAATGGCTTGTCACCGATTCGGAGGCGACATGGAGGAAGGTCAGCCATCCTTGGTATGCTGGGCTGCGCGCGCCACTTGCGGCAGTCTAGACATGTTCGTTGGAAGCGTCGTACCGCCTCTCTTCCTTGTAGGATCCAGTAACGACGTCTGATTTCCGCGAAGACTCTTTCTGCTCCTGCGTGATGTACATCCTCATCGTATTTCTTTATAATCAGCTCTGTGACCTTGTGTCGGCTGTTCAATACGATCGGGTATTTAATGTCATCCGGTAGATTGGGGGCTCTGCGTAGGCGACCACCCACTCTGATGAGGGTATGAGCGTCGCTCTCGGGGGCCAGGTGAATTAATCTGCTGTCGGAAGGGACGGGCTTTCCTCCCTGTAGACAGGCCAATTCATCGGGGAACGAGTCTCTCTGGGCTCGCTGCAGTAGAAGCAATTCTGCTTCCTCGTAGTTAGCTGCTGACATATCAGCGGGGGACTTGCACTCCGGGTGGTACCGCAGGAATGTTCTTTGTTGTGCACTCTCTATGGACGTGCAATCGTCTATGCTAGGGTCGGTGGAGGCTACGGTGCTCAATCCACAGAACACAGACTTCTTAATTTCCACCTCCTCTGGACTTGCTTCCCTCGGGATAGGCATGGGCCACTGTCCTTCCGGGAGTCTTAGGAATGCGGGGCCGTCACTGTAGACATTGCGACGGGTGAGGTCATCCAGGGGCATCCCCCGGGTGATGACGTCAGCTGGGTTCTGTTTTGTATCAACGTAGCGCCACTCTGTTTCTCCGGTTAACTCTTCGGTTAAGTCTTGAATCTCGGTGACTCTGACTCCCACGAAGACTTTGTACTTGCATGAGTCCGATTTGATCCAGGCGAGTACCGTCGTGGAATCTGACCACAGGATTGTTCTAGACACCGGTATGGTGAGCTCACGTTGGATGAGCGTGGCTAGGTGCGCTCCGGCTAGGGCTGCGCAGAGCTCTAGACGTGGGATAGATTGTTGCTTGCGTGGGGCTATTCTCGAGCGGGCGAGGACAAATGCTGTGTAGATCTCTCCCCCCTGGTCTTGGGCCCGCAAGTAGGCTACTGATCCGTATGCGACCTCTGAGGCGTCACTGAAGACGTGTAAGTCCATTTTACATGTCTCTGGCCTCACCGTGGGTGGGAAGTAGCTTCGGCGAATATTAACGCCTGGGAGTGAGTGGAGCTCCATCTCCCACTCTCTCCAGGTGGATGCAAGGTGTGCGGGAATGGGGTCGTCCCAGCCCTGGTCCTTGTCCCACAATGCTCGTACAATCATTTTTGCCCTGGTGGTGTACGGTAGAATACATCCTAGCGGGTCATATTGTCGGGCGAGTGTTGTGTACACACTCCGTCTGGTGGTCGGCGCCGCCGCCGGCCTTCCCTGCTCCGTAGTCAGGGGCTTGTGTCTGTAGTGAAGCGAATCTGTTTTGAATCGCCACACCAATCCCAGGGTCATCCCCTGGGCTTCTCCCGGGATTGTAGCCATCCAGGTCTCGCTGCTGGCTGCCTTGTCCTCGGAGGAGAGGCTGCGCAGTACTTGCGGATCGCTGCTGGCCCACTGCCTGAGATCAAAGCCGCCTTTGATCAATGAGGCGCGGAGTTTAATCAGGAGAGCCTCGGCTTCTTCCTGGGTTGAAAGGCTTTGTAGACAGTTGTCTACGTAGAAGCTGTTCTTTACGCTGTGTCGGACCTCTTCGTCCGCTGCTGGGTCCTCTGCTACATGTTTCTGTAGTGCAAATGTCGCACAGCAGGGGCTGCACGTCGTTCCGAAGGGGAGGACTTCCCATTGGTAGATGGCTGGGTGCTCATCTCCTGGCTTCTCTCTCCATAGGAACCGTAACAGGGGCTTGTCCGCCTCTACTAATCTCACCTGCAGGAACATTCCTTTAATGTCCCCGCTGATGGCCACCTTTTCCTGGCGGAAGCGGAGTAGAACGCCGAGTAGGGAGGGGCCGAGTGTGGGACCGGGCAGTAACTCTTTATTCAGATTTTGGGATCCGATCTGGTAGCTGCAGTTAAATACTATGCGGTCTTTACCGTTGTGATGGACCTTGTGGTGGGGCACGTACCACGATTCAGTGGTCTGGTCAGCCTCTTTAATGTCCATCTTTGTGACGTGTCCCGCTGTGATGAGCTTCTCAATCTCAGCGCGGTATACACTCTCTTGGGCGGGGTTCTTGGCTAAGCGCCGCTCCGTGTTCAGCAGGTACCGTTCTGTGGCGTCTGTCTTGGCGTGGAAAGTAGGCATTCCTTCTCGCCGCAGGAGTGGCGTGGCGTATCTCAACACGCCGTTGACCGGGACTCTCTTGGTCCCTGTCTCGAGGAGGTGAATTGCGTAAATATCATCTTTAGAGCGAATGTCTTTCTTTCCGTTCTTAAAGGGCATTTGTTCTAGGGTCCATAGCCGCTCTACGTGTTGCAGGAGTGCGGTTTCTCCCTCTGTGACTCGGGAGTGGAGACATCTAGTGGCTGTACTTCGGTTGAGAGATTTGGCGAGCGGGCCTTGGAGAGTCCATCCCAAACGGGTCTCGACTGCTGCAGGGCAGCCTCGGGGTCCGGTATGAACCCGGTCTATCGGGACAATGAGGTCTGCATGGTCGGAGCCTATCAACAGGGTCGGCATAGCATTGTCTATGAGCGGGATCGGTAACTTGCGCAGATGTGCATATTTCTCCATCAGCTTGGCGACGGGGTATGTGTACCGCGACAGTCCTATTTCTTGGCTGGTGAAAGCGTCTGCAATCTGGTACCGTCGCTCAGGCTGGCCGCTTGCTGCGATAGAGAATGAGACATTCTCGCCCTTTATCGTCTTCAAATCTCGTCTTATTGTCCGAATTGTCATTTGGGTTTCGCTTCCCCGCAGCCCTAGCTGGGCCGCAGCGGAGGCGAGCAGCAGGGTCTTCTCTGACCCGTCATCGAGGACGGCGTAAGTGTCCAGGACTTTATTCTGGTAGCTTAGTGTCACACGCACTACTTTTAGGAGTACTCGGGCTCCACTGCTGCTGGCGGGATCGATGTACATGACGCTCGCTTTGCGGCTGGATGGTGCAGGTGAAGGGCGCCGTCTGTTACTGTCGTGAAGTATGTCCAGATGGGCTCCATCGCACTTGGTGCACCTTTTCTTTAAGCGGCATTCGGCTGCCATGTGTGAGCGCGCACAGCGAAAACAGCGCTTGTTGGACTTTATCCATTGACCTGCTTCCTCCGCGTTCAGCTTGGGGAAGGAGTCACATTGCGCTAGCCAGTGTTCTTTCTCACAGTAGGGGCACACTATCTTCCACTTCTCCGTTCTGGAGGGGGTACTGTGGCTCCTGCTGCTCGGTACTGACTCCGATTGGTGCATCACAGTCACCGATCTTCTTCCATCATTTAGTCGTCTGGTTCCTTCTCTGGAGCCAGGGGTGCTCCGTCCGAATGTATCTAGCCGTAGGCTGCTGACTTCTCTCGCCAGGAAGTCTGCTAGATCGAGGAGGTTCGGTTCGGGGCCATTCGGGTCTCTGTGGTCCCTCTGCCGCCTAAAGCGCTCCTGACGAGCGGGCGGCAGCTTCTCCAGGATCCTTTCCACATTTGAGTTGGCGTAAAGTTCATGCCTCCCCTTCTCTCTTTGCGCTCCCAACATCCCTACCAGGGACTGCACTCTGATGGACAGGTCGTCCAGTGCTCGATTGTCTATTGCTGGGGGTAAGCGGTCGATGTGTCGGATCTCCTGGATCACGTAATCCCATATGCGCCCATACCTCTGGTCCAATGCTACCAGCGCTGCTGTGTATGGGGTGGTGGAAGTCGCGTAGGCGAGCGCTATATTATGTGCGCGGGGTACCTTTAAGTGCTGCAGTAGGATGGCGTATTTGTGGCGTTCATCCAATACATCTACCAACATGGTCTCCAGACACATGCGGAGTTCTGTATACTGGGCCCGGTTCTCTTGGGTGAAGTCGGGTACCATAGGCGTGCCAATGTATGACGCTGACTGTGGATACATCGGCGAGCGTTGGGGGAGAGGCCTCCTAGGCGAGTCTCCTCCCGCTCCTTGGTATGGGCTGGTACCGGCAGTGTACCATGGCCCGCTTGTCCAGGTGCTGTTCCTCGGTGCGGGTCGTGCGTCGTGCTCACCCGTGTATAGAGTCGGGGGTCTGTAGCGCAGCTCCGCGGGAGTATAGCCTGGGCTGTACCGGACCTCCCGGTCCGGTAGAGTACTGTGCTGTCTTCGGGCGTGGTTCTCCTCCTCTTCCTCTTCGTCTTCAGTTAGGTCATCCAGTGCTTGTAGTCTCTGGTTTAGCCTCTCCACAGGATATGCTGCTCCTTCCCGGTTGCTAGGTCTCGCTTGGACCGGTGGGGGGAGGTGGTCTGTGGGGGGTATAGACCTCGTCTGTTGGTCAAGTTCAGGGTTGTTTACTCGGCTAGGGGATGCCGCCCTGGAGGTGTGTCTAGACGAGTTCCTGGAGCCTCTGGCGGAGGGAGAGGGTGTTGTCCGTCTGATCAGCTGTTCTATTAGTTGCGCTTGCTGTCTGTCGCGCTCTGCGTCCCGTAGAGCACCAGCAGCTGCTCGCTGGCTGTCTGCTCGGTCTCGGGCCACATTCTCTTCCATCTGAATGCGTCTTATTTCCAGGCGTATGTGCTCTTCTTCGCTCCGTTGCTGTAGCTGCAATCGATCGCGTTCACCCTGGAGTCTATCGCGTTCAGTAGAGGCTTTCAGGCTGACGAGGAATGCCTGCTGTAGGGTCCTCTCTGCCTCGCTGGGAGAAGGCGGTTGTATAGGGGAGCCTTCCCTCGGGGTACTCCTTGCGGAGCCTTGGAGCTCTATCTCCACGGTGCTCTCCCCGTCTTCTTCCGTGCCGAGTTCTCTCTCGGTAGCGTTGTATTCCTCCCGGGACTCATCGGGGACTACTTCTTCAGTACTGGCGGGGTGTGAAGTCATGTCTGGTTCCCACTGGTCCCCACCGTGAACTTGGTCAGTTACATTAGAGCCCGTAGGGGCCTCTATGGTCGGGGTAGTCTGGGCGTTGGGGTTAGACATACTTTTACTTTCTAGTTTTACCGCGTTTACTGTTAGTAGAAGACTAGGTTGTTGACTGACAGCGTAAGCCTCTAAGTACTGAGGGAGCCGTCGTTCGCGCTGCGGGCGTTGGTTAGGAGGATCGTTTCGTGGAGTGTTCATCATAGGCCATTTCAATATTAATAACACTATATTAATATTACACTAATTACCATCCGGCTCGAAGGACCAATTGTAACTGAGGGGTACAATTCCCTGACTGTATTACTAGATATGATACTTACTACCACTACCTTTGTACTTAATATTCGGCCACCCAGTACACGGCATAAATATATTATCATGAACACTCTCACGTAGATGAAACGGATCCAACACAAATGTACGAATTAGAAACAGGTCTTTATTTCCTACACAGCGATGGTGTGTAGAATAAGCACTTAATCACTAATTACATTTATGAATTGAAATAGTATGCACTTTTATGGCAAGGAGTATTCGTCGGTATATCAATAGAGAATGTCCAATCTCTGAAGGCGCAGGTGGTAAATATACGACCTGGAATAGTTAAGGAATAACAGCAATGATACTTTAATGATTATAGGCTGGATACACTAGAGGGGGTTAATCCGGTCGCTTGTAAGCCGACAGGAGTAGGAGGGGGGGGGGGGTAGAATCCAGCTGCCTCGTCCGGCCAAGGGTATCCCAGGTGAACCCACTGTAGTGCCGTTCAATGCGCCGGCGATCCTTGGACCACAGATGAAAGCAGGTGGACTCTTTGTGGGCCGGCTCTCTCCGGTCCACGGGGGAGAGACGTGAAGAGACCTCGTCTTGCAGAGCGTCTCCTCACCTTGCGTCCTCTCCAGGGGGGGGGGGTTCCAACACACGGCAGTGTCGGGGGTCTTTATCCATGGAATAATCAAAGTATCCAAAGCATAATCCGTGCCTGGGAAGGCGGGCTGTCGTCGGTAGAATAATCCGGTATACAGGTCCACTCGCTCGTCGGCTCTGGGGCTCCTCGGGTGCAGCTTCACATAGGGTCAACCACCCTGGGTAAGTAGCCAGTTCTCTGCCCGAAACGATGGGGTACTGACTACGGTAGTATTCTCACCGCACGAAGCACTATATATTAACAGACTATTATTAGCTTAATAGACTACGTCCAACTCGACGATATAGTGCCAAATATGACTATTCAAATATTAATATACACGATGTCTCAATACCGATGGTAGGCGAACTTGGCCTTACTCCCACACGTGGCGTCGCGGGGAGGCTTTACGTCTGTGACTCTATTGGAGGGTAAGAAACTGGACTGAAAAGAAAGTCCTACTTTAGTAGCGCAGTATATATACGCACTATGAACAAATAGTCCCATTAGTGGTGCGGTAGCCAAATTCCTACGCGGAACTAGGACTTGTTCGTACATGTCGAGCGGTACGTTTGAACTGGGTCTGAGGGGTATGGCAGCCTGGCACCAAGGTCTCGACCAATAGTAGAATGGAGACTATTATGGGATGTTCAGTAGGCTAGAATGGATATTCAATGCATATTGTACAAGGAATATACAAGGGATATCAGGGAATATTAGAGAATATACAAATACAATTAAATATATATATATAAATAAATATATATATTCGGTTTAATCTGGCCCTTCACAACAGTTGTGATTGGAGGATCCAGGAGGGTTTGAAGAAAAGAGAGCCGAGTTTGAGATAGTCTTGGCCGAGGAAGCAATTGAACGAATGTGCATTACATACCACACACACACACACATATACTGTACAGAGACACACGCATACGCCAACCAACCGACGGATCCACAGAGCATGGTGGTCATTCAATTTCCCCCGGGCCTTACTTGGACTGCCATCTCTCTGGTTGCTGGAGGGCCTCTCCTCTGCTCCATCTCTCTCCCCCTGGTTGCTGGATGGCCTCTCCTCTGCTTCATCCCTCTCTCTCTGGTTGCTGGAGGGCCTCTCCTCTGCTCCATCCCTCTCCCTCTGGTTGCTGGAGGGCCTCTCCTCTGCTCCATCCCTCTCTCTCTCATTGCTGGAGGGCCTCTCCTCCGCTCCATCCCTCTCTCTCTCATTGCTGGAGGGCCTCTCCTCCGCTCCATCCCTCTCCCTCTGGTTGCTAGAGGGCCTCTCATCTGCTCCATCCCTCTTCCTCCGGTTGCTGGAGGGCCTCTTTTCAGTGTCTTCTGGTGTCCACAACTGGCTCCTCTGGGAACGGCCTGGTCTATCGGGAGGGCTGCTGCGGCCCGAGGTGGGGGAAAGCTTAATGTCGTTGCCGCGCAACTGGGCTACAATGGGATGAAAACACAAGGTCGTTAGCCAGATCATGGCCCCGATTAATCTTGAAATGAACATCTAATCTTTCTTCTTCTGCAGCACTCAATTCATAATAAAAATACAAGATAGAAGATACGTGTGCCGCGTTATCATTAGGGCACAAGTGTCTTGTGTTTTTAGTATAATGCAATCAGTGCATTTTAGTTAACAACATTCTAGTTGCATCAGTGCATGTGAGCGGATCGGAGCGTGAGCGGCGCGGGGCGCGGAGCGGCCGGTTTTGACGTGAGCGAGGAGTGGGTTTTAAAATGAGTCGGCGCGACGTCCGGAGCGAGAGTTCTCCTCCGCTCCAATCCACTCCAGGCCGC
Organism: Notolepis coatsorum; assembly: GCF_963971535.1. Lineage (NCBI taxonomy): Eukaryota > Metazoa > Chordata > Actinopteri > Aulopiformes > Paralepididae > Notolepis > Notolepis coatsorum. The sequence goes on from NC_140178.1 coordinate 27,764,913, forward strand.
TCACAGTGGTTTAACACTGATGTAATATATACATGCAGTACAATGCCAAAGCAACAGATGGCGATGTACAAACATGAAGGCCATTTTCAACCAATGAGAAGGGTGAACCTGTGATAGGCTGTTCGTTCAGGCTTTGTCACTGTAGAGACGCCCACACTCACTCCAGTTAGGAAAAAGTATCGACGCCATTGTTGTTGACGTTAGCTTACATGCTAACGTTAATGGCAGCGACCATAGCATTGTGGCTCGGCTAGCCTATCATCGCTTAATAGAGATAGTGAATGGATAAACAACGTTATTTAACATTGCAGAATGGCTACAATTACAATGCGGCTCAATACAAACAATTGTTAAGGGGCCCAGGGGGTGTAGACTGTTGTAGTTTGAGCTCATTTACACCATGCTCCAAAAAAAGAAGAAAAAAAACTGCCGAGCGATCTGGCGCGGGGAGCGGGGAGCGCTCGATTCAAGGTGAGCGGGGAGCGAGCGGAGAGCGACTTGGGGGCGGGGTCAACATGAGTGATTAGCGGAGCGGACCAAGCTTTAAAGAGCGAAGAGCGGATTTCTCGGCCGCGCCGATCCGCTCACGTGGTCTGAGTTGCATTGGAGTGCGAGAGAAGATGAGTACTGACTGAGTAGAGATCAGTGTTGCCAGAAATGTCCCAGGCCAGAGGCATAAAATAAAAATATGATAATTATCGTACATCTGGTAACCCTGGCTCAGCTCCACTAATACAGCAGATAGACAAAGTAGAACATAACAAGATGTGCTTTAAGATCTGTATTAAAGATGTTAATACCCTCAAATTAAAGCTAAAAGTCTGCACTTGAAGCACATCTTTATTGCTTCATTTCAAGTCCATTGTGGTGGTGTACAGAGCCAGAATTGTGAAAATTGTGTCAATGTCCAAATATTTATGTACCTGACTGTATGCATCTAGAGGCACACTGCCAGATATGGGTGTGTTTGGGTGCCCTCTCGTGGACAATGCACAGATGTACACTGTCACTTTCTCTTTGTTAACACTTTGGGTGCCATGGGTTAAATTCATTATATACCATAATTTGTCTATGGAGAAGTACCCCTTCTTTGCATGGCTATAACTTTTTAAATTCTATTGCTACATTGCCATTATTAGGGCCCATTCAAAGTCCTATATGTATTGTTCATTGTGTAGCAACGTTAAACTTTTTCATTCACATATTCATAGTAAAGTATGGTCTAATGTATAAGTATGTTTTCATCTCTTTCTGCAGCTTTCTCCAGAACGTGATATATAGCCCCAAATGCATTATATTGATGATGAAATACAGTTTGATGGCAATCGGGGCGATATAAAAAATTTCAATTGGACGTACTTCTAGAATGATCTACGTATGATCTGATGATGACCGGATGGGCGGGGGATCGTTTATAATTCCGTGGGCAGCGTTATATCATTCATCTAGTGTGGGTGATATGTTCATCATAACAGTTTATATGGAATACGATCAAAAATAACGCTGAATCTTACCGTATCCTCCTCACGCCGTTGGGCGATGAGCGTGGAACAGTCATTTACCTATTAATTATGGTATGTAGAAATATCTGGTCCATTTCCAGCTTGTATAATAGTATATATGTCCAAATCATGTTGTTTATCGAGTTATTGGCAATCGATCGCTATGTATTGTGTCGAGATCGAGTCCCGAGAGCCAAACAGAGTGGCCGGAAGTAATATGGTCGACCAGCACAACCTCCATAGCACTTCCTGTTTGGCGATTGCGCCGATCGGCCACCAGATGGCGCTCCTGAACCGCCAGAGAGCTCAGTGGGTCCTCCTGGTGGATCTCAGGCCAGCGGAGGGGAAATATGAATCCGATCGCAGATTTTTGAAATATTGATATAAGGACGCTGTAAAGCGTCTTCGGCAACTTGAGCATGGCCGGGAATGACGCTTTTAAGCGTTTCCCGGCACCCAAAGTGTTAAACTTGCGATTATCAAAGTGTGGAAAGGCAAAAGGTAGAGAGGCCAAGTTAAACTTACCAAATATTGGTACTTGATAAACAGCCATTGTTTCATCCGTGTACGGCTCCGCAGTGTATGGTCGAACAGCTAGGAATACACAATTGGCAAAGAAGATTATTGGCACAAATCACACAGCTGTAGAAAAATGAAATGAAATGTATACTGTAATATACAGTGTTACAGTAAACTGTAAAGTTCAACATACATAGCTTGATGTCCTCTAGTCGTCCTGAAAACACCTTGATGGCTTCCACAAAATTATCCTTGATATGATAAGACGACAATCATTAGATGAAATACAACAACAACAACAACAACAACAACAACAACAACAACAACAACAACAACAACAACACCACAAGAAATCACACCCATGACATATTACATTCACCACTACACGTACCAGTTGGGGTGGTCCCGATAGAGCACACTCAGGAACACCAGTGTCCTTTAGGGTTAAAATCATCCCTGCAACATGATTGGATAATCATAATTACAAACATATAGCGTGGGACAGGGGTCCCTAAGCTGTTTAACACTTTGATCGCCATGGTTAAATTCATAATTTACCATCCCTCGCCTGCTCTATTTGTCTATGGAGAAGTTCCCCTTCTTTGCAGGGCTATAACTTTTTAAATTGTATTGCTAAATTGACATTATTATGGCCCATTCAATGTCCTATATCTATTGTTCAGGGTGTAGCAACGTTATACTTTTTCATTCACATATTCATACTAAAATACGGTCTAAAGTATAAGTATGTTTTTATCGTTTTCTGCAGCTTTCTCCAGAACTTGATTTATAGCCCTAAATGCATTATATTGATGATCAAATAGTTTGGTAGGAATCTGCATAGATATATATAGAACACTAGATAGCTTGCCCGCGCTGCCGGCCAATGGAGAGCGACGTCACTGAACCGCCGCCATCTTGCTCCAGTTAGCCTTACGCGAGAGGCGAATGAGAGTGAGTGAGAGGCACAGACAAAAATACTCATAACTCGCTGAAATATTGACGGATTTACAAACGGTTTGGTTTATTACAAGCATTATTAACGTGGCTATGATTCAAGCGGTTTGTAAAAAAAATCATCTTAAATTTTTTTTTTTTATAAGTATGCAGTATCATAACTACATCTTTGATGTTTATAGCAAACCAACCCGTTTGTAAATCCGTCAATATTTCAGCGAGTTATGAGTATTTTTGTCTGTGCAGCTCACTCACTCTCACTCAAGGCTAACTGGAGCAAGATGGCGGCGGTTCAGTGACGCTGGTGACTCCGCCTTAAGCTATCTAGTGTTCTATAGATATCTATGGGAATCTGTGCGAGATAAAAAAAATGTCAACTGGATGTGCTTCTAGGAGTTACTACTTATCATCTGATGTTGACCGGATGGGCGGGGGGTCGTTTATAATTCCGTGGGCAACGTTATATCATTCATCTAGTGTGGGTGATATGATCATCAGAGCAATTTATATGGAACACGTTAAAAAAAAACGCTGAATCTTACCGTAGCTTCCTCGGGCCGTTGGGCGATGAGCGTGGAGCAGAGATATTCCTATTATGGGATGTATAAATACCCGATCCATTTCCAGGTTGTATAATAGTATATACGTCCAAATCATGTTGTTTATCGAGTTATGTGCACCGATCGGTGTTCACTGTGTCAAGATGGAGTCCCTCTAACGATAGCGAGTGCCCGGACGAAATATGGGTGAGCACCACTTCATCCACAGATCACTTCCTGTTGGGCGATCTGCCGATCGGCCACCAGATGGCGCTCTTGAACTGTTAGAGTTGAGTGGAGCTCAGCAGTATATCTCAGGTCCCCGGGGGAGAAATATGATTTCGATCACAGATTTTTGAAATATTGATATCAAAGACGTGTTACGGCGTCTTCGGCAGAATGAGCATGGCGGGGAATGACGAGTTTCGGCGTCTCCGGCGATTAAAGTGTTAATGTCAAGGACCCCCACCCCAGTCAGATAGATAACACATTAGGGCCACAGAACCACACTGGATGAGGTTGTCCTTGGGACCCCAGGTGTAATCAGTAGTATAGTCAATGCAACGTCATTAGCTTACTCACAGAGTCCAGCAAAGCTTTAGATGGGCAGCAACAGGTATTTAGTTCTGTGTCCACTGTTTTTAGTTCTGTGTCCACTGTTTTTAGTTCTGTGTCCACTGTTTTTAGTTCTGTGTCCACTGTTTTTAGTTCTGTGTCCTCTGTTTTTAGTTCTGTGTCTGTATCTAGTTCTGTGTCTGTATCTAGTTCTGTGTCTGTTTTTAGTTCTGTGTCTGTTTTTAGTTCTGTGTCTGTTTCTAATTCTGTGTCCTCTGTATCTAATTCTGTGTCTATCTAGTTCTGTGTCCTAGATGTCCTCTGTATCTAATTCTGTGTCTGTTTTTAGTTCTGTGTCTGTTTTTAGTTCAGTGTCTGTTTTTAGTTCTGTGTCTGTATTTAGTTCTGTGTCTGTATCTAGTTGTGTGTCTGTATTTAGTTCTGTGTCTGTATTTAGTTCTGTGTCTGTATTTAGTTCTGTGTCTGTATTTAGTTCTGTGTCTGTATTTAGTTCTGTGTCTGTATCTAGTTGTGTGTCTGTATTTAGTTCTGTGTCTGTATTTAGTTCTGTGTCTGTATTTAGTTCTGTGTCTGTATCTAGTTCTGTGTCTGTATTTAGTTCTGTGTCTGTATTTAGTTCTGTGACCTCTGTATTTAGTTCTGTGTCTGTATCTAGTTCTGTGTCTGTATCTAGTTCTGTGTCTGTATCTAGTTCTGTGTCTGTATCTAGTTCTGTGTCTGTATCTAGTTCTGTGTCTGTATTTAGTTCTGTTTCCACTGTTTTTAGGATTCAGGATCACAAACTCAAAATGTTTTAACGCCGAACACTGGACTCGGTATGTAAGCCAATAAGTTCGACTAATAACCGACTACATTACTGGCAATTATACAACGGCATGCAAATTTCTCGATTCTGATTGGCCATTCACACGTCTTTATTGGCAACAATCCACGGTCCTGGGCTCAGGACCCGCCCACAACCGAATCACATAACCCTCCCCGGCTCACTCCGGGAGAAAACAAGATCGCGGACAACAAATGGTTATGTTGAAAGCACCATAACGACTAAATATGAAGCGATTCTGTCAAGGGGAATGTGTTAGTCCTTTAAACAATGTTGGATGATGTAATTGATGGGTCTTGACTCAATCTAGAACAAAAGAAAAATCGCGGATTGATTGATAGATTAATTGATTGATTTAAATTTCTTCCTTCCTACTTTCTACTGACTGCAGCGTTCTCTCTCACACACTGTCCGACGCTGGCGTACCCACAAACACACACACACACATACACACACACACACACACACACACACATACACACACACACGCACACACACACACACACGCACACACACACACACACTCCTGTCTGCAACAGCGGGGGAGTCAGACTGAGAGAGAAGCAGCGCTGTTTTAAGTGAGCATGGTCTATTGAATTGATTGATTGGTTGATTGCTAATTTTATTACTGTACCCCTGGTTTCCAACTGGTTAAGTTTAGGCTAAAAGAAATAAATAAAAAAATAGGGCGAAGAAAACGTTTTTTCCTATAGGGCAAAGAAAACGTTTTAATTTGTTTTACCTACTTTATATTCTGCATCTGGTAATAAAATTTTCAATCAATCATTCCAATAATACACAGTTGGATGTGTTAGTTGGTTGGATGCACTTCAAGCTGCTTCCACATGAGGCAACTTCTCTCAATCATTCCAATAATACACAGTTGGATGTGTTAGTTTGGTTGGATGCACTTCAAGCTGCTTCCACATGGAGTTGTGGGAACTACTTTTTCTGGCGGATGGTTTTTTCAATAAATCTTCGATTAATGTGTGTTTATTGTATAGAAATAAGGTTGGATGAATCTGGCAGTTGTATAAAAGCTTTACACCACGTGCAGTCGTGATTTGTGACCAATAAACCATGCCTAGGGGGGTCTAACGACCCTCGGCTGCGCCTCGGGCCTAACAACCACCCCTAGGCATGGTTTATTGGTCACAAACCACTCCTGCGTGTGATGTAATGCTTAAGTATTTCATACAACTTAATGTCCAAAAATCTTAACTATCCCTTTAGGGTAGCAGAACAGCCCTGCCTTAAACCTAGTAAGCCTAATATCTCCCAGGCCAGGCCTACCTCATTTCACATTTAGTATTTTAGTTTTGTATATTTTGTATAGTGTTTGGTCCTTTTTTTACTGTATGAAGCACAATCTTAGGAGGCTCATACAGAACCAAGCATTTCACTATAATGTACATGCACCTTATACTGTCTGCAGGTGACAAATAAAACAACTTGAAACGTGATCTCCTTTGGCCATGGGAGATTCCCCTTTAGCTGACAAGCAGATGTTTGGTTTCCCAATTCAGGGGACCCGGGTCCGATATGATTTAGTCCAGAATTCAATAAGCCATATCTACTAGTCGGGGAGATAACAGTAGAGTGAGTGAAACCGATGATCAGAGGCATTGCTTTTCTAGTAAATTTAATAATGGCTCATTTAAACTCTTCCTCGTTTTGATGGGGAATTTAACCTGCTGGGGGGTCTGCAGGAGTTAAAGCAGAACTCTTGGGCGATTTCTTGAGTGCTGGATAGAAGTAGCTGACCTGACCTGATAAACCTCCAACATTCTCCCAGCTCATTCTTGTGAGGAAGATGTTGTCCAAGCGAGCAGCTTTCAACCTGTCAGGAGCAACACGTACACATTTCAAACGTCCCATTCAGCTCCAAGGTCTGAGATTATGGTGTTTTGAATGCATGATTATAGTGTTTTCTTTCCAGCTTACTTGTGTTCCTGCATGAGTCTTTGAGTTCCCTCACCACAGTTGAATAGGTACCTGAAACAGGGAAGAGTGTTTAAAGGTGGAACGTCTCTATGTGAACATGTACATAATATTGCTGCAGTGTTGTGCGTGTTCGACACAGCCCTTCCATACCCCCTCCAATGTACAGTAAATGACCAAGCATGGTTGTCAATATTCCAATGTACAGTTTTGTTTGTAGTGTCCCCCACCCACCCCTCCTACCCCCCCCCCCCCCCCCCCCACCCAACCAACCACCTCCAATGTACAGTTTCTACGTCAAATGTATATACTCTCTTTTCTGGACTCTATTTGTATCACAAACAATACTGTATTTGCAAATCTGGTATGTCATAAATGTATAGATGTAGCAGTACTGTCTATCTGTATGTCATGTATGTCATGATGGATTGAAAATGGGGGACCCTGATGTAAACAAGACGAAAGTATTTCTCTGGTCTGCATCCCCTTAACAATTGTATGTATTGAGCTGTACTGTATACTGTACCCATTCTGCAATCTGTTAATAAAGTTTTCAATCAATCAATCAATCAGTATAATTACCTATTGTAGTCAGAGAATACATATACGGATGCACCATTGTCCCTGTTCCCTGCACCAACGACCTGCAGGTAGACAGTGGCTGGACCGTGCACATCACGATCACCACGTTTGGCTTTCTGGTCTCTTGATTTCAGGACTCGCAATACGTCTTTCTGTTTGGGTTTCTTTGAGCCCATTGGATTCCTAGGGATATTGGTTTCCATTGTCCGGATACACTGGAAAATAGTCCCATGAGAACGAGGATCACTGAATGCGATAGCTCGAAGACGAGCGGTGAATATGCATTTCACAAACAGCAACGCAGTGGTTTTCAGCTTCAGAGTAGCTGTAGTCATAATAAAAGACACCACATGTAATAGGAGACCAGCACGTGCAAATCATATGTCGTAAAAACACACATCAAAAATTCTCATGAAAATAGCACAGGATTTCTATAACGTAATGTTACCTAATAGGAGGCAGTTCCAGCAATTTTGCTAGAGGTTGACACATGTGACATTTCTTCCGGAAACTAATGATGACGTAACCGGCGACGTTTTCTTTGGTACGCAAGAGGCGTCTATACTTTCCGTAGCCGCATTTCTGCAGGACGCTCTCTGATTGGCCGACGCCAGTTTCTACACTGGTTAGGCTTAGGCACTCTTTCGAAGTTGGTTACGGTTAGAGAGAGTTTGTCTTAGAGCGTGACGGCAAGTTCTTTCGACGGTTAAGCTTAGGCACTCTTTCGAAGTTGGTTATGGTTAGAGTTTGTCTTAGAGCATGGCGATAGAACGCCAGGTAGTTTGCACTTTGCAGGCTGTTTGACGTGGAAATGGCCTGGGCAAAGACACAGCTCGTCACGCTATTGGGTGCACACATGTCACATGACCAGAAACGTCTGCCAGAAATACGGCTACCTTTGGTATGGACGCATCTGGCGTATGTCTCTCTGGGATTGATTGATTGATTGAAAACTTTATTAACAGATTGCAGAATGGGTACAATACAGTACAGCTCAATACACACAATTGTTAAGGGGATGCAGACCAGAGAAAGACTTTCGTCTTGTTTACATCAGGGTCCCCCATTTTCAATTCATCAGGACATATATGACATACATGACATACAGATATTCAGTACTGCTACATCTATACAATTTATGACATACCAGATTTGCAAATACAGTACTGTTTGTGATACAGAAGGAGTCAAGAAAAGGGAGTATATACATTTGACGTAGAAACTGTACATTGGAGGAGGTTGGGTGGGGTTGTGTGGGGGGGGTTGGGTACATTGGGATATTGTCAACCATACTGGGTAATTTACATTGGAGGTGGTTGGGGGGGGGGGGGGGGGGGAGAAACACTGTATAAACAAGCAAAACTGTACATTGAGGGGGGGGGGGGGGGGGGGGGGCACTGTACAAACAAGCAAAATTGTACATTGGACTATTGACAAAACCATACTAGGTAAATGACTGTACATTGGAGGGGGTTGGGTTAGGACATTTACAGGGGCCAGTTTTGAATTGCAGTCTCCCGTAGGTGTCCCTTGAGAGTGGTTTTGAAAGTGGGTAGTGATCCACATTCCTTTACAGCTTTGGGTAGGGCGTTCCACATTGATGTGGCATAATTGCGAAACGTGTTTAGTCCCTTATTTGAGCCGAATCTGGGTTTAACATGATTTGTGGTGCTCCCTCTGGTGTTGTGATTATGGTATTCACTGACCTTTGGGAAGTATTTTGACATGTACATGGGTACCTTGGTCGTGTAGTGTATCTTGTAGACCAGGCCCATTGCAAGTTGCTGTACTCTGTCGTCTACTCTAAGCCATCCTAGGTTGTCAAAGTGGGCAGGGGTGAGGTGGGTTCAAGTAAGGTCAAGCAGTAGTCTGACCAGTTTGTTTTGAGATGTTTGTAATTTTGTTTTTAGCGCCTTTGAGGTGCTTTGGTACCATGAGGTGCAAGCATAGTCATAGTACCCTTGAATGAGTGCTCCTGCCAGAGTCTTCAGGGTATTCTTGTTTACCAGAGAGGAGATCCGGTACAAGAATCGAGTTCGTTGGTTGACTTTTTTTTATTACACTGGATGCCATTTTGTCACAGGAGAGATTAGCCTCTAGGATGGAACCCAGGTAGGTAATTTCATCTTTCCTTGTGACATATTGTACATCATGAAATCAATGATTTACCATGGCCGTGATCTTTTCTAAATAAAGGTTAGCATTTATTCAAGTAAACAAAACATAATATTAAAGATAAAAATGTGCTCCTTCTTGTACAATGAGTTGTTTACTCATAACAATTAATGTTTTTAATATTTTTGTACATTTTGTGCTTAAATTCTCATTACCGCGATGCGTCCACATTGATTTATATGGCACATTGACTTAATTTTATATTTAATAAACTCAAAATGTTTCTCTAAAACTGTATTAATATTGTTTATTTATTTGTGTCATCAAGGAAATTATGATGAATTATACAATTAAATTGACAAATTAATGATTTTTTTGTGGAAAACATAATGTCCTTGGATGCAGTTCTCATTCTCCGCAACAGTTTTCACCTTCCTGTTAAGACTACAGTATTTTTTTAAATAAAGTTGTATTGTCCCATGATGCATCACAAAGAAGACCAGCTAGAAGATGGCTACTAGGTAAGTGAAGTCACCTCAATGGTTAACACTTAAAAGTTCTAATTTACCTCTTCAGCCCTTGTACACGACAAAATTGCTTCTCATTACTGAAACATGAAGTATTACTTGTTTGAAAAAAGTTTTGATCATCAATATTTGATCAACACAAAGGTTAATACGTTCCTAACATGTACCATGACATTTTTTTGCCAATGTCATCATGGCTTCTCCATTGTTAGCTAAAAAATGCTAACTCCTCTCATCCTCCGCAACACACTTCTCATATACCGCAACACTTTACTGGGTGTTTCAGTAATGAGAACTTCTCTTTCGGCAATGAGAATTTGGTAACACATCACATAACTTTGTCATTAAATAGTAATAATTGGTAACACTTCAACATTAAGTGTTCATAACGTTGTAATTACATAGTAATAATAAAATGTGTATCATCAACAGTTCATTTTGATGTAATTTACTAACTTTCCTGTTTCATTGCAGACAGTCAGCCACTGAGAAAAAGAAAGCGTTAGCAAAGGCTAGGCTAGCAAAATTCAGAGAAAAGGTTTACAACAACCCTGACCTGCTGGACGAGTACAGAAGGAAGGAGAGAGAGAGGTAAGGGGGGTGGGAATGGTACAGTCATTAGCAAACATGCTAGTTTATAGGAAGCCTCATACAAGCCATTTAGTTGATAGGATGTCCAGCTTTCTGGCCCTCACTAGAGGATGTGTACACACTCACACTTTGTAAGCCATTCAGTCCCTACTGTAGGACACACACACACACACACACACACACACACACACACACACACACACACACAAGCCATCCAGTGCATAGTGTAGGGTCTGTCCTGGGCTGTCCCCGACTAAGGATTTGGATGGTCGACTAGGATTGGCCAAAATTTGCCGTTAGTCAGTACATTTATTTATTTTTTTTTTTAATCATTCCATTTGGGCTGTGGGGGTGCTTAATGTCTGAAGGAGTCGACTGAAGGCGTCTTGTCCTCTGCAAAAGCATGCAATTGGTCCACTGATGGACACATCTTGATATTTGTCTAGTATAGTGTGTTCATTAGATGGGTGAAATCCTCTTTCAGTGCCTCTGTGCCTGTTTTCGTAGGCAGTTAGCCTCTGGTATGCGTGCCATTAGCGTTAGCCACGCTTCTATGCCTCTTTTCTTTTGAAAAAATAATCTTTTATATTCGACTAAGAGGTTGGCCAGTCGACTACGGCCCCTTTCGACCGATTAGTCGACTAATCGATTAATAGGGGTCAGCCCTATATTTTCCTAATTTTATGGCATGCTTCCTTTTCATTTCTAGATGTTTTTCCTAATTTTATGGCATGCTTCCTTTTCATTTCTAGATATCAAAAACGAAAGGAAAATGGTAAGATCAAGAAAATGGAAGATCTTACCTCCAAACAATATGAAAGGAAAAAAAACAATGGAGAGAAAATTTGAACAGGCATTATGCTAAAAAGAAAACACACTGGAGCAATATGTAGGCCTACCGGTACCACCAAGCCCCCCAGAACTGCCATCAAACTGCCCAACACCAGAGCAGATGTCCACCCCCAAAGCAAGAAGAAAAAGGAGAATGCAGGATGTCCAGGTAGTACCAAGGCCTCCCGAGCCACCTTTGAACTGCCCAACACCAGAGCAGACCTCCACCCCCAAAGCAGGAAGAAAAAGGGAGGCAACCATAACCTCACTGAGGTCAAAACTGAGGGCGACAAAAGATCAACTGGAAATCCAGTCCCGAAAATACTCTAACCTAACGAAGCAGCTTAGAAGGCTACAAGAAAAAAACAAAAAAGGACCAGCACCTTTGATAGGCACCATTGAGAAGAGAGCCACCCACCGGAGAGAGCCCAAGACCCTGCCCAACAACAGCCAGAGACGATTGATGGGACATGTTGTGAGTCGTTTCTTGCACCAGGATGACAACTCAACCGTCATCAATGGCAAAACAGGGGAAGTCCGCAAGAAAGGACAAGTGTTCAGGAAGAGGGCACTGACTGACACTATGGAGAGACTACATGTTAAATTTCTCAGTCAGCACCCTCGCTACAAACTCTCAATGGCTGAGTTCTGCAGACTGAAGCCCTTTTGGATCGTGAGACCCAACGTTTCCCAAAGAGAAACCTGTGCCTGCAAAATCCAAGAGAATTTCCTATTCAAAATCAAGAAGCTTCACCAGCTTGGGATTGTTGCCACACCATCCACAACTGAAATAGTTGAGTCCTGTGTCTGCAGCTCAAGTGATGTGGAATGCATGTACAGAAGGTGCATTCAATGCCAAGGCAAAACCTTCCCTACAACTATTGATCCATCAACCAAGGGAAACATAATTTCCTGGGACCAGTGGGTTACCCGGACAGGTAAAATCACAAAAAAGGGAAAAGATGGTGCACTGGAGGAGACGAATGTCAAAAACACAGCACTGGAGAAGACACACACATCTATCGACAAACTTGTTGACCTCACTAAGGACCATGTAAATAAACTGGCCATTCATGTGTATAACATCCAGCACCAGTTCCAGAGGCTGAAGTCACTCAAGGAGAACCTTACTGAGAAAGAGGTGGCCGTCCACATTGATTACAGTGAGAACTACAGCTGTAAGTACACCAGGGAAGTGAAAGACACCCACTTTGGTGGCGGGAACCAGCAAGTGACGCTTCATACTGGGGTCAAATACCTGAGTGGGGGACGTGTGGAGTCTTTTGCGTCTCTGTCAGCGTCCCTAAAGCATGATGCTGTTGCAACGTGGGCTCATCTTAATCCAGTGCTCAAGTCCATCCGGGAGGAACATCCAGAAGTGAAGCACATCCATTTTATTTCAGATGGACCCACCTCCCAGTACCGCAACAAGACAGCATTCTATCTGGCCTCGACAGTGCCTTTCATGAGAGGGTTTGAATATGTCACCTGGAACTTCTCAGAGGCATCTCATGGCAAGGGTGCCCCTGATGGGGTAGGGGGTGCACTCAAGAACCTAGCATTAGTACACTGCATAGTATTGTATATTATATGGTAACTCAGAACATTGTACATATGTCTATACCGAACACTGTGACCTCATTTTCTTCTTCTAAATTACATGCTATACTATGTTATTTGATACTATCTTGTCTAGCACAGTCTCTGGAGCGTAACAGTAAGAAGCATTTTGTATGAAAGTATTCTGTACTTCTGTATGACAACTATTAAAGAAACTTGAAACTTGAAACTTGAAAACAATATTGTCACCCACTGTAACTGAGAAGTCGTCGGTCTTGCTGAGTTTGTTATTTGAACCGAAGAGAATGGACTCTGTTTTGCCCATGTGTAATGATAGTTTGTTATCAGCGAGCCATATGCAGATTTTGCCTAGTTCCGAGCTGAGGGTTTTTTCAACCTGTAACTTGTTCTTGTCAGAGACCAGCAGGGCTGAGTCGTCCGCAAACAGGAACAAGTTGCAGTCACAAGCTGACGACATGTCATTTGCATAAATTAGGAACAGTAGCGGTCCTAGTATGCTTCCTTGTGGAAAACCTTTTAGCTTGTCAATCAGAATGGAGTGATTGACAGTGTCGAAGGCCTTTTGTAGGTCCAGCATGACCATGCCGCAGTATGAGTAGGAATAAACAGTCCCTCATGTAATAATCAATTATATTACAGCAGTCTATCGAATAAAATTATACCGGTATATATAAATATATATCTGTAAAAAATATATATCTGTAAAAAAATATAGCTATATATGGCTACATATTTTACAGATAGGCTACAATATACTGGTAGCCTATACCCTATACAGTAGCCTGTATAAAAATAAATAATAATGATATATATTAATTTTTACAGATATATATTTCAAATATATATATATTATTATTATTATTATTTCTTTTATATTTTTTCAGTAATTTCTTTATATAAATAATAATTATATATATTATTTTGTACATAGAGGCTACTAGAATACCTTTATTCCATAGACTGCTGTAATATAATTAATTACATGAGTGAGACAAACGTGTAACAAATCGCCCACTTCTTTTTCACCAATGAAAACGTGCTGGCTACACCATAATAGTATATATATTATATACATATATCCTATTGATATGAACCTTTCAGAATAATCTAAAATAAGAGTAAACGTAGAACATTTTCAACATTCTAGGTGAATTTGGTGAAACAAAGCTTAAAGTAGAATGCAAACATTTATTCAGATGTTCAGGATTTATGAGAACATGCAGGTTTTTCTGTTACCCCAAATCAGAAACCAAGAAATAATAAGATGATAATCTGTGACTAGTTGTTCCATTCATTACAATTGGAGACTGACTTCATGGACATTTCTGTGCTAACCCCGTGTTTTTGACCAGAGATTAACCTACTGTATGTCCTCCTCACTGAGTCACCACCATGGGTCACTGTCCACAAAGTTCATTGTCACTTTACTTTCAAAGTCTCTTGATGGCAAGACTCTCTGAACTCTCAAGGCCATAGAGAAACAATTTTTTTTTTAAATGTTTAATCATTTTCAGAAATCAGTCTGTCAGTACAAGTCAGTCTGGTTTGTACGTTTGCACATAAACTGAGAAACTAGCAAGCCTGGCTCTGAGAGTTCAGTAACATGACAGCATTAAGTTGTATTTGATTGTTATCCTTACTGGTCTAATTTTTATGATTGTATATCGTGTGATTTATATGCCTTTTTTTTGCTTAACTCTGTATGTACACTTGACGTGACTGTAAATGAGGGAAACCTTTTGAGTTTAAATAAAGGTTTGAAATTAAATGAAAAGGATGGTTTGGATTTCTCAACATTAAGTTGTATGAAATACTAGCCAGTAGTGTAGTTGATGCAAAACTATTAGCTTAATTACAGTTCCATGGTCGGAGTTCCAAGCAAACAGTCACAAACACCAAAACGTTTTAATCCATTTCAAACACTAAAACGACGGTCCTCCAGCATTTCTGATTCGGCTATCAATTGGCACTATTTTTGCCTGTATGTTGTGCTGTGGATTTGAACTATTTTGGTCTTGTGAGCCTGTTTGCTGCCCGTCTAAAGCTTCCCGGGTTCGCTCTGAACCCGGTCAGAACTCAAGACCACGGGACTCTGGAAGCCAAATAGCTTTGCATCGACTACACTACCTAGTGTTTCATACATCGAAAAATACAAACTATCCCTTTAATATAGCATCCTCTTAAAGGAACACGCCAACATTTTGGGAAATTCGCTTATCGTTTTCTCCAGAGGGAGACAAGAAGATAGATACCAGTCTCCTCTGTGCGTTCAGTAGAAAGCTATCTGGCTGCACATTAGCCTAGCTTAGCACAATGAATGGAAGCAGACAGTGCCGGTTAGCCTAGGCATTGTCCAACTAACACCTCTCCCGAAGGCTAACCTTCCATTCATTGTGCTAAGATAGGCTAACATGCAGCCAGATAGCCTTCTACTGAACGCAAAATGTTGGCGTGTTCCTTTATTATTTACATCATCGTCAATCAAAAAAGGGACCAACACTCAAAACTCAGAAAGATCCAACAAAATAATTTCATTCTCTCTCTTTATTTTTATATATATCAGCACATAGTCCATTGCACAGTGAGGAAAGCAGCCTCACAGCATTGATTGGACAGCAGCGTGTCACATGACTGTCTCACCAATGCGTTAACCTTTTTAAATTGCTTTACACCCTAAGAAGCGTTTCATCAAGATACCAAACACAATGCTTTTAATTCACATACATGAAAGAGGGGAGGGGGGAACAATTCACAAAGAAGCACAATTCCAGTATGTCGATCAAAAGAATCTCCAAATCATATATTCCACATGTGATTTCATTCTATAAATACATTTGTTTGTTTTTATTCTTTTTTTAATCACTGTACTATGCACTTTAGAGATGAGGTCTCGCATAGAGATGAGTGTAGACTGCGGTAGATCGATTAAGTTACTATTATACTTGTATATGAGCGTGTATGTGTGTTTTTTGTGGAGAAGAGAGAGAAGAGAGATAAGAGAGAAGTTTGTGAATGTTGATATATCATACAGACGTGACTGAATAAGCACCACTTTTATTGCACATGGTGTTTTTTTTTATTTTAATTATTTTTACATTTTTTAAGCTTTACATATCTTCTCTTTTTCAACACTGCAATAATAGGATCAAGCAAATTTACACCTTTGTTTTTGTTTCCTTTTAGTTTTCGTCATTGTCGTCGTTTTTCCTCACGTCGGGGCTGTTGTCTTGCCCTGCCATCAGTCCACATACATGGGGGAGCTGGGAGAGGTCGGCATCTGATCCAGAATCCTGCACACGTAGCTGGCCACGTCCACGGAGCGCTCCTCGTACATCTGAATGAATGCGTGTTTCTGGATAGAGCACAGGTAAGAGCGTTAAACGTCAACGGGGAATATCCTTACAAACTGTAGCTGTCGCGGGTGCATGGGTCAAATGTATAGGACCGTCTCACTGGTTGCACGGTATTGAGATAACGTCACAGTGACCAAATGCGTCCACATTTTTATAGGATTCTATTACATTTTCATAACAATAGCGAATATAACTTACCCTGCACCGTTTTCATTGAGGTTTCTTACAAATTAACGATGTTTTATTTGTCCTTTATATGCAGATAACATTCAAATCTTAAATTGTACCATTATGTTCCCGTTTAGACAACAAACATAATGCTAATGATGCACTTTTGTTAAGATAATTGGGTGACCATTCTCGATCACTGTACTCCGGTCCCATTAATAGTTTAACGCTGTTCAGATCGCGTTAAAGAATAGACGCGTCCCAGTGACCTGTGCTAAAGGTCTTGGGAATTGTATTCATTTTGTAGTTTTCACATTTTTAATTTTAAACCAATGCTGCCATCTACTGACAACAGAAAGTGTTGTGTAAGTTATAGTATAACGTCAACCTGAGAGGCTACCCGCACTTCCGTAAACACTGTCGCCCAAAGCACATTCTAGAGATTCCCACTTTTTATGGGTACATAGGTTCATATCTAATAGTCTTTAGATTACTAAATATAGATGAATACTCATGAAATTTGATATATATATTCTAAAATAAGTATAATTTCACTTTGTCTACCCGTCGACATGAAATTCCCAAACGCTGACGGTAAAAAAAAGCCTGGATGTCGCGCAAAACGGGGCGTGACCGAATTTGGTCCGAGACAATAAGAGTGACTGATATTGGTCTACGTTCCGTTACACTAATGAAGAGACAGAAGATGACATTGACAAGACAAAAGGGTCTATTGGTATAAATACACCCTGAAGGTTTGTGTATGCGAGGAATAATGGACTCACCAGCAGCTCTTTGTACTTTGGCCTTTTTGAATCATCCTTTGTAAGGCTTGGATAAGGAAGGAAAGAAAAAACATTAATGCAATGCAGAACACCCCTTCTTATGTTTGGGCAATGCATCCTTTGTCCACCAGGGGGAGACAAAGAACATGTCTGTGAAACAAGAACCTTCACCAGTGACCACAACCGTTCCTTTACTCTGGCACAGTAAATCTTAAAAATGTGTTAAACTCAAGGCACAAACAAACAAAAGCAAGATGTTTCAACCAGGGCTGTCCCTCTTAAAAAGGAGAACACCCAGTGCTAAAACGCACTTTTGCTGCTCCATAGACAATGAATTGGGAAAGATGTTATAGTTGACACTGAGAACACCCATGGCTCTGTTCTGAGTATATGGGTACATTTAACATCTAGTACACCAAGGAAATAACATACTGAAATGATTAATTTAGGTGGTGTTGCCCTTTAACACATTCCCCGCCAACAACGATTATACTCGTTATTGGGCGCCATCGCTTGAACGCCAACGAGTATACTCGTTATTTGATCGTTATATATATTTTTTCGTATCGAGCACCCTTTGAAACCTTATATCTTGGCCTGTGCAACGGTCAAATGTCTCCGGGCACAGTTTTCTGGGTCGGGCCAGTCGAGTGGTTCTCCCCGTTGCATTGAAGCGTGTCAAATATCCCCGATCCATATGTTGCAGTGGGTTATGTCGTGGACCAAATGGACATCGGATGGACCAGATGGTGTTCAAACAATTGGAATATTATTTTTGGAATACTCCCGAACACAGGTAAGGACTATCTGACGTAAATTTTAGCTTGATCGTGCAATACTTTTATACCGATCGGGCTGATAAGCGTTTTTAGTGTTCAATACGAATGCTGTTACTGGCAATCAAATAATCAGAAACGACCCCCCCCCCCCTTTCATGCATTCATGAAGAAACATAATAACTATTATATAGATTTGATTTGGGAACAGTAGCGTGTCCAGGCAAGAAACGGCAACACTTATAGTAGGATTCACGTATGAGGCTATAACACAGCCTTTCGGGAATTACCCCAGACCACTCTAAAACCATACTTATATTCACCAATGGATGAAAAAATTCATTATTCTTCACATACTGAAGGATAGATAGTTGATGTCAAATGGGCCATAGTATTGTATCCATAGCTATAATATAGAATATAGTTATAGCTCTACAAACAAGGTGACGCACTCCTATCTTTTAAAGCGTGGCATTGCTACAACAGGCCCTGTCTAATAGCTGGCGCTGAATGAGTTAATGTGATTTAATTGGTCATTATGGTTTTACCCAATTGTTCCTTTTTCGTTCATGCTTCTCTATGCTTGATTTTTGCATGCCGAATTATAACAAATACGCTTTGGTGTGTGAATAAGCCCTATATTCAAGATATTTAGATTTCCATGACTGTATTCAGTTGCAGAATGACAACAATGTGGGAAACATGATTTCATTTCAAGACATGTTGATGAAATGTCTGCTTTGATTAGTCACCAAAATATAATGACATCAGTCAACCGAGAATTCTCAGAATTTGTACGGAATTGAAAAGTACATATTTGCACAACTGTCTATACAGTTGGTGAGGATATGTCAGCGGGGAGAGCGACACCTAGAAAAGTTATCCGTACACATTCTGTCATTGTGACAACTTCTGATGAATGAAATAATAAGAGAGATGTAACTCCCCAGACCTCAATTTAGGAACGATTGCTCTAGATAAACACACAGCGGCATAATGTAGGAGATGTTTTCACAGCGACATTTTCTTACCACAGATTGACAAAGTTGATGAACTTGGGGGAGAACCGTCTCTCGTCAGAGTTGCTGAGCTGCGGAGGGTCTCCTTTCACCACCTGCGTCAACTGGTCAAACACACTGTTCCACTTTGGGTAGGGAAACCGCCCTGTGGCCAGCTCGTACTGCAACACAATCAAAACAGGACGTGATGAGGGAGCCCTGTGGCCAGCTCATACTGCAACATAATCAAAACAGGACGTGATGAGGGAGCCCTGTGGCCAGCTCGTACTGCAACACAATCAAAACAGGACGTGATGAGGGAGCCCTGTGGCCAGCTCATACTGCAACACAATCAAAACAGGACGTGATGAGGGAGCCCTGTGGCCAGCTCGTACTGCAACACAATCAAAACAGGACGTGATGTAGTGAGGGGAGCCCTGTGGCCAGCTCGTACTGCAACACAATCAAAACAGGACGTGATGTAGAGAGGGAGCCCTGTGGCCAGCTCGTACTGCAACACAATCAAAACAGGACGTGATGTAGTGAGGGAGCCCTGTGGCCAGCTCGTACTGCAACACAATCAAAACAGGACGTGATGAGGGAGCCCTGTGGCCAGCTCGTACTGCAACACAATCAAAACAGGACGTGATGTAGTGAGGGGAGCTCTGTGGCCAGCTCGTACTGCAACACAATCAAAACAGGACGTGATGAGGGAGCCCTGTGGCCAGCTCGTACTGCAACACAATCAAAACAGGACGTGATTTAGTGAGGGAGCCCTGTGGCCAGCTCATACTGCAACACAATCAAAACAGGACGTGATGTAGAGAGGGAGCCCTGTGGCCAGCTCGTACTGCAACACAATCAAAACAGTACAGGACGTAGTGAGGGGAGCCCTGTGGCTACGTACACAAAAATACAAAAAAATGTAAAACTGAGTCACTGTTAACCTGCTCTGGACACTGAGTTACTTATCCACCAAAACACTTGAAGGAGCGTAAACCAGCCTGCTCCTATAGGGATTCTTGCCTATTGACAGACTGGGATAACTAGCCACTAAGACACTGTCTGTAGGCTCCCTGATAGGCCATGATGCAATGTAAATAGGATGTAAATACTAATTAATTTACCAGATGTACCAGTCTGAATGCAATTATCGGATGTTGTTGCAGGTTTTTAGGCGTCGCCCTTGCACGCCCCCCCCCCCCCCTCCTTTTTTGGTTTTGTGTTGTTGCTGTTTGTCTATATGTTGTATAAAATATATGTATATATATTTTTTCTTTTGAAAGAAAACATAAAATTGGCCAAAATAGATGTTTCCACTCACCAGTGTGATGCCCAGACTCCATACATCTGAGCGGACGTCGTAGCCTTGTCGGGACGCGCTGGGGTCTATTCTCTCTGGCTGTGGATGACAAGTGAGGCATGGGATTAAAAATAAATAAAAATAAAAATAAATTAAACTAAAATAAAACTAAGCAAACGCAAATCACAACAAACATAACAATGGTGTCCATAACAGTAAGCCTGCCACAGCATGTGTGTTTGGTCTACGTGCTCCCTTGATGGCA
Organism: Notolepis coatsorum; assembly: GCF_963971535.1. Lineage (NCBI taxonomy): Eukaryota > Metazoa > Chordata > Actinopteri > Aulopiformes > Paralepididae > Notolepis > Notolepis coatsorum. The sequence goes on from NC_140178.1 coordinate 27,785,645, forward strand.
CCAACACCTCATCAAAAACAACGATGAGTCGGCCTACAGGGAGGAGGTCCAGCACCTGGCGGCGTGGTGTGCTGACAACAACCTGGCCCTCAACACCAAGAAAACCAAGGAGCTCGTCATGGACTTCAGAGAGACTAGAGCTGGCACGCTCCACACTCCCGTGTCAACGGGACGGAGGGCGGCGTGTCTCCAGCTTCAAATTCCTGGGAGTCCATTCCATTTCCGAGGACCGTCAACACCTCGTCACTGGTCAAGGGGGTCCACCGGTGTCTCCTCTTCCTGAGGAGACGGAGGAAAGCGCACCCACCCGTCTCCTCAGATTCTGGTGAACTTTTACCGGTGCGCCATAGAAAGTAAACTCACCCAACTGCCTCAGAAAAAGTGCCTTGGAAAGCACTGCACAGGGTGGTGAAAACCAATATACCTGCATATAATCCTTTTATATACCTACTTATACACCTGCATATAACCCATAACTCTGTATGATAGCATGTACAATAATGCTGTATATATATATATATATTCTTACCATATATATATCTATCCACATCGGTCTGTACATACCTGCATACAATAATTTTTACATATCTGTAGTAGATACTATATCTATATTTGTACATATGCCTTACCTACTTTTACTAGTTACGCTGCTGGCCAGTATGACTTGCTACCATAGTGTCCTCTTATCTGTATCACTGTTCATAACAATACTACAACTCTGTACATATACATCTGATTAGCAGTATTACTCAGTAGTACTAATTTGCATATCTTATATCCGGTTTAGACACCTGTACATTGTATATTACTATTGCACTTTACTGTTACATTTGCACTCTGGTTGGATGCCAAATTCTTTTTTGTCGTACTGTACGTGTGCTGTATGATGACAATACATTTTAATCTAATCTAATCTCAAGAAACCTCCTCCTCTGGGCATGTTATCACCTGCAGCGGTCTCATGATACACTCAGGCCTACAGGCAGAGATTCCATGCTGTCATCCCCCCTCAGGACTTGAACAACCCACCTCTGCCAATTACTTCCTGTATGACCTCACAACCAGACAAACGGAGACGGTATTAATGCACCAGTTTGTAAGAATGTAAGTTGACCCATCACAAGCACCTCCCACCCCCTTCTTGATCCTCCAATCACGACTGTTGCTTCCGTTAAGACAAACTTTGGGAAGAAACAGTTTGTGATTAGAGGATCAAGGAAAGAGTCAGTGTGTGTGTGTGTGTGTGTAGGGGGGGGTTCTCCTTCGACCTATGGGGTTAGAGCAGTAGGTTCTGCAATCTTTTTTACGTGTGAGCCCTAATCACAGAGAAATACCTTTCTGCGACCCCCCAACACGGTCAAGCACGACAGGGTGGTGAAATGGGATCAATAAAGGAATATCTTATCTTATCAAATAATGATTATTAGTTTTCCCTTTTCTTCCCCACTTGATTAATAATCGGAGGGCTTTAGATTTACAATATTCCTTATTTCACAGGAAAGAAATGCATCTCTGTACCAAAGATTATAAATAATGTGATGTATTTGTATGGTACCCACTAAGAACTTGGCATACCGTGTCGTACACAGCGTCCAGTGGGTGGTTAAGGTGGGGCATGAGGTCCACCGAGGCTACGGTTTAAGGTAGAGGGGGGGGTATACAGGAGATAACACTGGGGCGGGGCTCATGGTCAGAAGGTCGCCGTTTCGATCTCTAAAGTAGAGGGGAACTCTAAGTGGGTGAAGTGAATTATTAATTCAACACCTACCAAATCAGTGCCCTTGAGCAAGGCACTTATTATAACCCCCCCCCCCCCCCCCCCCCCCAACAATAGAAAACTGTGGCTGCCTGTGTAACTGGGCAGCTCTCTCAGGTGAGAATGTATACGCATCGGCGAGTCTGAAACAGGGCATTGCTAAAAATAAATCTCATCCCCCGGATAAGTAAATAAATTACAAGAAGAGTCCTCGAGCCAGCCTTGCTGCAGAGAGGAGGGATCAGCATCGTCTCGGCTTCATTCATGGCCCTGAATTAGATGATGATGTCACTCCGAGGAGTGTGGGACAGACTGCGGCAGTGATGCGTTTTATGGCACAGTGGTCGACCACCGCGTGGCCCTGCTCACATCTGCCCAGACGGAGGAAGCAGCAGGCTGCCATCATCAGCTAAACTCAGGGGAATTACACACCCGCTAAATGGCTTTTTTTCCCGTCACTAATCATTAAGAGTCAATTGATAGCGGTGATGTTTTCGTCACGCAAACTATCGCTGATCCCAATTAATAACACATAAAACATACAGAGCATGCACGTGTGGCTAAATAATCATTTCCAATCGTGAGCAGCTGAAATGATCAAACATAACAATGAGAGGATGCGGATAGGACGTGGCGGGAGCACGAGGCACCTGGGAATTTCACACAAATCCCAACATCCAAAAATATGACCTAATGTTAAAAAGCCTTCCGTTTTCTGCACATCACGGCAGCCAGATATATCAAAAACAATCAACTGTACTCATCGACGGCGTGGCAGGCGGTCTCTGCACCATCGGAGTCCCTCTCCAGACGACCTCATGAAAGGTAGAGAGAGCCCGCAGTGAGGAGCCCCGGGGGGGCCAGTCTGCCAATTGGAAACAGGAAACTGGAGCCGTGCGGCTGGGATTCCGGGGCTGTGAGCTCACGGCTGTGGGAGCGAACCAGACTGCTTCGCTCTAAAAAACCACAAGACATGAATGAAGACGGTCGCCTTCCCCCGTCGTGGTGTTGCCCCCTGCCTGTCGCGGTGCACGTGGCAGAAAGTGTTGTCCCCGGCCTGTCGTGGTGCACGTGGCAGAAGGTGTTGCCCCCGGCCTGTCGTGGTGCACGTGGCAGAAGGTGTTGTCCCCGGCCTGTCGCGGTGCGCGTGGCAGAAGGTGTGTCCCCGGCCTGTCGTGGTGCGCGTGGCAGAAGGTGTTGCCCCCGGCCTGTCGTGGTGCACGTGGCAGAAGGTGTGTCCCCGGCCTGTCGTGGTGCACGTGGCAGAAGGTGTTGCCCCCGGCCTGTCGTGGTGCACGTGGCAGAAGGTGTGTCCCCGGCCTGTCGTGGTGCACGTGGCAGAAGGTGTGTCCCCGGCCTGTCGTGGTGCGCGTGGCAGAAGGTGTTGTCCCCGGCCTGTCGTGGTGCACATGGCAGAAGGTGTTGCCCCCGGCCTGTCATGGTGCACATGGCAGAAGGTGTTGTCCCCCCGGCCTGTCGTGGTGCACGTGGCAGAAGGTGTGTCCCCGGCCTGTGGTGGTGCACGTGGCAGAAAGTGTGTCCCCGGCCTGTGGTGGTGCGCGTGGCAGAAGGTGTTGTCCCCGGCCTGTGGTGGTGCGCGTGGCAGAAGGTGTTGTCCCCGGCCTGTCGTGGTGCGCGTGGCAGAAGGTGTTGTCCCCGGCCTGTCGTGGTGCGCGTGGCAGAAGGTGTTGTCCCCGGCCTGTCGTGGTGCGCGTGGCAGAAGGTGTGCCCCAATAGCGCCTCGTCAAATTTAGAATGGAAACTCAAGGGGGGAGAGGGGGGGCTCCCTGATCCCCCTTCCGGCAGAAAATAAACCCTGGTGGTGGTGATGATGATGATGTTGCTCACTTGCATATAAACACTGTGGGGGCTCGCCAAGGATATGCACTCGTAAAGACGTGATTGAGATATGGTACATAAACCACTATAAGGTCATCCACAAATCTCTGCTTGTTGGAAGTTATTCGACAGAATCAGCTAAACCGCCACCGGTATCATTTTACTCTTTGATGCGGTCGGTCAAAAACCTCATATCTCCAATTTCCATAATTGTTGATGTTTTTACCTGAATCGGAGGTTTACATAAGTATCAAAGCCATAGGGCCCACTCAAAACCCAATGTAAAAGCTGATCCTGTCGGGAGATACAAGGTTTCTTTGCCCCGACAGCAGCAGCATCTTGTACAACTTCCACCAAATACCAGCGAGAACAGCCCCGTAATCACTCACCGCCATGTAGGGTCTGCAACCAGCATCTCTGGTTTTGGCGATAGAATCCACTAGCTGACCGCTGATGCCAAAATCGCACAGTTTGATGTTTCCATTCCTGTCCAAGAGGATGTTGGATGGCTTGATGTCTGAGGGACGAGACGGGGGAAGGGGGGGGTAAGAGCGAGAGAGAGAGAAGTCAGACCGGGTCAAGTATCACAGCATATGATACAGTATATGATACCGTCTGAAGTACGAGGAACAAAACACACATCTGGAGCTCCCAACGTGCAGCCGTTACTCAGATCATATTTATATATCTGTAGCGGCACCGTCTTACCTCTGTGAATTATTTTCAAGTTTTCTTTTAAGTGGTTAAGTGCTTTCACAGTCTGCAAGGGGGAAAGAACACAAAACAACTTCAGCTTCTCAAGAAGATAATTAGGTTAATTAATTGTAAAGGTGTGTTCAGCGTAAATATACTTACAGCTAATGTAATTTTGCCTAATATTTCTTCTGGTATCACGTCGTCTAATGAGCAATAAACATATTTGTAGAATTTGTCGAACGAGGTAGACATAAGTTCCATACATATCCAACAGTCACCCTGCAGCGAGAGCAGAGGAGAGGAAGTGAGGTTTAGTTCAGAATGCAATAACACTAGAACTTTGTTACATAATTACAGTTCCACTGAAGGAGAGTGTGAGCCATTTTTAAGAATTCATATAAATGGACTGCATTTACATTTACAGAACGCTTTTTATCCAAAGCGCTTTACAACTTATGCCTCACATTCACACACAGACCATGCAAGGTGCCAACCTGTTCATCGGGAGCAGTTAGGGGTTAAGTGTCTTGCTCAAGGATACACTGCCGGGAGAAGCCGGAATCAAACCTGGAACCTTTCGATTACCAGACAACCGCTTTACCTCCTGAACCACTGTTGCGCCCCTCATAAGTTATCCCTGTCGATATTTATGAGCATCCATCACTCTTTCTTAAAGCGAATAAAGATCGAGATAACTTATCTTCTGTATTCCCAACAGTTCTGAACCAGATCTTAAACCTCATTTGGGTGCAAGAGCGGATACAGTAGAAACATTTAGTCAATGCATCTAAATGAATCCAAATCACAATATGGCCTGGGATAATATCAGAATCACAGGGGGCTGCAGGATTTGATCAAAGCAAAATGAGTATCAAGATATACGCCATGTGACGCAGCAGAGGCGTCTTTGTTTGGTACAGACCCCCCGCGAAGATCCCATCATCATTTTAATCCTTTTTTCCCCCCAATGAAAATAAATGAATAATGATCCAAAAGAGATTCCATTTCCTCCAATTCCATTTGAATCATACGGCCGCATCATTCAGCCCTAAACCCTGCCAGGTCATCGTCTGAGGAGCGGCCCTAGACTTTACATACAGGTGACAAAAAAAATAAAAAATAAATAAAAAAAAGCTCTCGCTCTGATCTCTAGATGTAGGAGAGGACATCGACTGAAATGTCCCGGGCGCTGGAATAAAATGTGTATTCTTAAAAGGTGCTATAGATAACCAGCATGTCATTTACAGTATCTAATCAGGTGCATTCCACGTGGGGAGGGGAAATGGGAAGTGGGGGATGGGGATACATGTACGCAACATTTAAAGAATAACGCTCATTCTGGAGTCGGACCTGCCAAACATTTTTAAATGATACATTTTAATTATTTGTTTATGGGGGGGGGGGGGGGGGGGGGGGGGGCAATACTTTTAATCCAAACCTTTCTAAAAGTCCTGTGGATGTATTCTTTTTCTTTTATCTATAGCACCTTTAAAATCAGTGACATTCCTCTTTCAAGGGATATCATCAGCATTTGAAAATCCCTCACCTAAGCAATCAGTATTCTATATACCAAAGAAATACATGAACAGATACCTTATAGCTACAAACTACATTACAGTTATGAACAGTTTTTATCTGTTTACCTCTCTGAAAAGAGCGCCATAAAACTGTACGATGTAGGGGCAGTCGCTGCTCCTCATGACCACGTCCAGGTCCATCAGCAGCTGCTTCTGCTCCTTCTCATCCACCGTCGATCTGATTCTCTGCGAGACGTACAGACGAAACAAGATCAATACACACTGGACACAAATATGTGATCAAAGTCAGGTTGAACTAAAAACGCCTGCAGATGTGCCACAAATAATAGCACACGGCGGTGGAAGAAGTAAACAGTTCCTTTACTTAAGTAAAAGTAGAAATATCCAGATAAATTAGTACAAACCTTCCATTCAAATTCTACCTAAGTAAAAGTAGAGAAGCATTTGCTATTGAATGTACTCAGTGTTACCCCTAGGATTTTCTTCAGGGGGGGTGGCTGGCCCCCCGAAACTACTAGTGTTGTCGCGGGGCGCAGGTGTCATGGATACGTGGTGTCAACAGTGTCGTCATAGACGCGCGCAGTAAGGCGGTTGTTAGTATCGGTGCATTTCTCTACACCGAGCTGAAATTAAACAATTTCACATAAATTAGGTAAATAAATATTAACAATATTTATTTACAACACATACATTTACTTATTTACAATTATACATACAGTAGTTCAACACACATGTGAACTATTTACAATACAGGGAGGCACATACAACACTCATAACTATTTACAACCAGTGTCAGAGAGAGCGCACTCAAGTTGTTTGGAAATTCGAGGACTCCGAGTGCACACTGGACACTCTGACCGAAGAGCCAGTTTATCAAAGCGGAGCAGATTTTCAGAGTGAATTTATTAACTCACCTTAACCCTAAAAAGTCAGGTTTCGCCACCAGCGGTTGAGCGCCTTACCTGAGAAATCTCGGGTTTTTATCTTTTGATCTTTTTCCTTTGATCCGCGTTCTATACACTCAGCCGGAGCTCCCTAGGTCTCCCTGGCACATCTGCCTACGTTGGAATTGCAATGACCGCCAGGTGGCAGTATCGCCTACCTTTAACTCTATAGTTTAGTTTAGACAGTGTCTGTCCTGGCTCGCTCTGAGGGGGAGGAGTTCTTGCAGAGCAATCGATCTGAGATTTTCTCGCCTCAAACCTATAGTTTCCCGTATACACGAGTAATCGCGATCGCTGATGGGATCACTGGGATCATTCTTTTTGGATTACCTTCTGGCTAAGGTAAGGTATATTCTACGTCTATTTTACCAAACCTGAAACATGTTTCTGTACCGATCACAGTGTTGTATTTTACCGGACCTAAACCATGCCTTTTGTAACGATCGCATTTTACCCCCCCCCCCCCTTGATGATTTTGTGAAGACACATATGTAAATGGTATATACCTTTGATTTTGAAGTATTTAGGGTTTCAGGTGATCAACCAGAACGATTTGGGCATATTGCATATAACGCGTCATATCTCGCGATCTATGAAAAAATACTGGATTATTTTGGAAAGGGGCGATGTTTAGCGTGTAATAGCAGACAAACTACAGTATGTAGAAATTAACTGGTTAGTCAGTGATGGACTATGAACAATGCCTGTCAAATGAGCCATACTATTGTCTCCATAGCTATAATACAGAACATGCTGGCGCCATTGAGTAAAGATGGGAAAAGAGCGCGGCGCTCAATGAGTTAACTAGGGCCCTATGAAATCCGTTTTATCTTTTCCTGTTTTCGGATATAAATTTGACTGTTTTCGGATTTCTCGGTTTTAAATGTTCCTGTTTTCGGATTTCAGATTTTTTTTCCGTTGGATTTAACAAAAAAATAAAAATACAAAATTATGTTTTTAACTAACTTTAATAGCAGTACCAGTGCAGTTCAATGTTCAGTACCAGTTCAGTTATGAGTTTTTTTCTTCCAATTCAGTTCAGTTCAATGCAGTTCAACTGCCAGTGCAGTGCAATAACTAAATAATAATTAAATAATCCAAAATAATAATTAGTTTAAAAGAAATCAGAAAAAAAACTGTAAAATGTCATTTCTTTCAAAGAGATGTCCTTTAAAGGTTCATGCTTCTCCCCATCTCTGGCTGACATCACCATTGTGATACATGATGGTTAGGCCTTTTGTGTTTTCCTCAGTGAGGGATTCTCTCGTCAGTCAGCAGCATTTTGTACTTGCTGAAGCTTCTCTGTGTAATAATTTTTTAAGTTTAAATAAACATTATCTGGCCATCCTCAGTAAATACTATCAAACTCCTCTGACCTCATCTGGTCTTTCCAAAGACCAGATTTGGGAAGGGCGCGCGTGCACACACACACACACACACACACACACACACACACAGAAAGGAAGAATGGCTTATCAGTGTGTGTGTGTGTGTGTGCACGCGCTAGCACCCATTAAGCAGACTTAATGATTTTAGAATATCATTAAGTCAACTATACAGTTCGTTTTCATAGTGTAACGTTTGGCTACTTGAAGGAGAGAGAGACTGAGACTTGTTACGCGCAACGCTAGTCTGTCTCGAAATGGATTTGGTAACTTTTTTCTTTTTGGAGGGTGGGGGGTCCCGTTGGCGGGGCGGGTAATGGTAGGGGGAACACTGGTACTTAAGCAAAGGTACACATTCTACATGACATTTGTGTATTCCAGTGCTTGGGAGCATTCAAACCTCGATCCATTGACCTCTGAATCTTATGTTAAAGTGGCATGTGGTCCAGTTATGCTGCTCTGATTAAAGGTTGTGTTAAAGTGGTATGTGGTCCAGTTATGCTGCTCCGACAGGCTTCAAATGTGAAAGTATATAATCTTCATACATTTTTGGCATGTATGCAAAATATTCATCTTTTAGTAACTAGTAATGGATGGGTTCAGATAAACGTAGTGGCGTAAAAAGTACAATATTTCCTTTGAAATGTAGTGGAGTAAAAAAAGAAAAGAAAAAGGAAAAAAGGTCTTATAGTAAGTAGTAATGCACCAATAAGTCCTATGTCCAAAATGTAAAAGTATTGGTCAATACCGAATATCAATCCAATACCCTTGTCAGTACATCCCCCTGCAAAACGTTTTGAAAGTGCCATCCTCTGGCAGCTTAAGCCAAACAAGGACATCCAGTCACCTTCACAGCCATGATCTGGTTGCTGGGCTTGTGCACCATCTTGTTGACCGAGCCGTAGGCCCCTCGCCCGATCTCTCCCAGGTCCTTGAGGTCCTCGGCTGTGAAGTCACAATGCTGATCCGCGGAGATCTTCAACTTTCCTGATGACTCAATACTATGCGTCCTCAGTCGCTCTCTGACCAAAGCCATAGGTGTATGAAAGAGAGAAAGAGAGAAAGTGAGAAAGAAAGTAAACCTCTGGTCATTATAACTCTTAATGAATGAATCATTGCAGTTATACAGTGCCTTTCTAGACACTCAAATGCTTTACAATATAGAGCGTAAATTGCCTCCTCCACCAGTGATGTGTAGCACCCAACCCTGGGCCATGCAGGGGCTCAATGGCTGTCATACACCGGCAGCAGGCACACAACCCTAATGGGAGGGATGATTAGGTGGCTTTGATGTCAGAAACCTGATTGGTACTTTGGCCGGGAATATCCAGGAGAACTAACTACTCTTTGCGATAAGACACCCTGGGTTCTTTAACAACCAAAGGGGACCTCGGTCATCCGAAGTACGGCACTCGCAACTGTGTGGTGTCCTTGTCAACATAACGGGGCACCACTAATGCCAGTTCAGTCGGCGCTCCAACACCACCACCACCACCACCACCACCACCACTTTGCGACCATGAGCCTGGAGTCCTACCCATGTAGCCGCCACACTGCCGGGCCAATATGCAAGTTCTAGAGGTCTACTTACATGTGGGGGTTCTGGAATGGGGGCCCCGCCGTATTCAGAGTGAATCTAGTCGTGGACTTGATTGGAGGGTTGGCAAAGTTTAACTTCAGTGCTTTGCGTTTACCTGATGGGGAAGAACCATACATATTAGATACATAAAACACACCGTATATATAAAGAGAGGTAAGGTTTGAGCAAGGCAGTGAGCAAACACATCACACTACAAATGTGGAATACAAACAAAACACGTCAAATAAATCATGCTTTTAATACTATGATGAGTAGGGCAATGCTTGAATAAAGTAACCGCTTAATTCTACATGTGTTTTTTTATTTTTTATTACTTAAAACATTGCAAATTAATTATTAAAACATGCATCAGTAGGATTTCCATCCCTATGTCTTTAACAAAACATAACCTTGTTAACGTAAGGTTTGTTTCTTCAAGTTAAAGCACACAGAGCAGCCCTCCAGGCCGCTTATATATTAAAGGCAGCCCAAGAGTGCTTCCACGTTTCTCTGATTGGCCATGACGCCCACGTGACAGCGCGCTAGCACGCCCCGCGGCAGAGGCGCATAGGTTGCCGCTGCATTATGCATTCGTAATCCCCCTACATTTGTCACTCAGTTTTAACATCGACGGTTAGCTCAACTCGTTCCTCAGCTTGCTGTGGAGCCTGCGGTCAGTTGGTGACAAGTTCGAATCGCTTAATTTTTTTTTATTTTTTTTTTACGTTTAATTAATTTATCATCCCTCTATATAAATGTAACTAGCGTCTGTCTTTCTTTCGCCGGTTAAGTTTAGGCATTCTTTCGGAGTTGGTTAAGGTTAGAGTTCGTCTTAGAGCATGGCAATAGAATGCCTGTCTTTCTTTCGCCGGAGCAGCAGCCTATTTCCGCGAGTGCCGCTCTGCCGCGCGCCGCGGTCACGTGGGCGTCGTGGCCAATCAGAGAAACGCGGAAGCACTCTTGGGCCGCCTTTAATATAGACGCCTACAGGCCACTGTTTTATAAATAAAGAAGTCCCTGTTAAACATGGCCAGAGGCTTTTGATGAAGTTCTAAATATAGGTGTTTGCAAACCATGGCTCGTATACCATGTGACAGAACCATGGCTTGTATACCATGTGACAGAACCATGGCTTGTATACCATGTGACAGAACCATGGCTTGTATACCATGTGGCAGAACCATGGCTGTATACCATGTGGCAGAACCATGGCCAGTGGTGCAGTGCTGGGCAACCGCGGTCAAACGGCGTTTGGGCTTCGAAGTGCGCGCATCCTATTATTATGCAAAGTCTAGGTGATAAGTGCCTAGACTTTGCATAATAATAGGATACCGTTTGGCCTCCGCCCATATTACGACTGCACCCCTGACCATGGCTGTATACCATGTGGCAGAACCATGGCTGTATACCATGTGGCAGAACCATGGCTCGTGTACCATGTGGCAGAACCATGGCTCGTGTACCATGTGGCAGAACCATGGCTCGTGTACCATGTGGCAGAACCATGGTTTGTGTACCATGTGGCAGAACCATGGCTCGTGTACCATGTGGCAGAACCATGGCTGTATACCATGTGGCAGAACCATGGCTGTATACCATGTGGCAGAACCATGGCTTGTATACCATGTGACAGAACCATGGCTTGTATACCATGTGACAGAACCATGGCTGTATACCATGTGACAGAACCATGGCTGTATACCATGTGGCAGAACCATGGCTTGTATACCATGTGACAGAACCATGGCTTGTATACCATGTGACAGAACCATGGATTGGCTCGTGTACCATGTGACAGAACCATGGCTGTATACCATGTGGCAGAACCATGGATTGGCTCGTGTACCATGTGGCAGAACCATGGCTGTATACCATGTGGCAGAACCATGGCTGTATACCATGTGGCAGAACCATGGCTCGTATACCATGTGGCAGAACCATGGCTGTGTACCCTGTGGCAGAACCATGGCTCGTGTACCATGTGGCAGAACCATGGCTGTATACCATGTGACAGAACCATGGCTGTATACCATGTGGCAGAACCATGGCTGTATACCATGTGGCAGAACCATGGCTCGTATACCATGTGGCAGAACCATGGCTGTATACCATGTGACAGAACCATGGCTGTATACCATGTGACAGAACCATGGCTGTATACCATGTGGCAGAACCATGGCTCGTATACCATGTGGCAGAACCATGGCTGTATACCATGTGGCAGAACCATGGCTCGTATACCATGTGGCAGAACCATGGCCGTGTACCCTGTGACAGAACCATGGCTTGTATACCATGTGGCAGAACCATGGCTGTATACCATGTGGCAGAACCATGGCTCGTATACCATGTGGCAGAACCATGGCTGTGTACCCTGTGGCAGAACCATGGCTTGTATACCATGTGACAGAACCATGGCTTGTATACCCTGTGGCAGAACCATGGCTTGTATACCATGTGGCAGAACCATGGCTGTATACCATGTGGCAGAACCATGGCTCGTATACCATGTGGCAGAACCATGGCTGTGTACCCTGTGGCAGAACCATGGCTCGTGTACCATGTGGCAGAACCATGGCTGTATACCATGTGACAGAACCATGGCTGTATACCATGTGGCAGAACCATGGCTGTATACCATGTGGCAGAACCATGGCTCGTATACCATGTGGCAGAACCATGGCTGTATACCATGTGACAGAACCATGGCTGTATACCATGTGACAGAACCATGGCTGTATACCATGTGGCAGAACCATGGCTGTATACCATGTGACAGAACCATGGCTGTATACCATGTGGCAGAACCATGGCTGTATACCATGTGGCAGAACCATGGCTCGTGTACCATGTGGCAGAACCATGGCTGTATACCACAGAAGCATGGCTGTATACCATGTGGCAGAACCATGGCTCGTGTACCATGTGGCAGAACCATGGCTGTATACCATGTGGAAGAACCATGGCTCGTATACCATGTGGCAGAACCATGGCTGTATACCATGTGGCAGAACCATGGCTGTATACCATGTGGCAGAACCATGGCTGTATACCATGTGGCAGAACCATCGCTCGTATACCATGTGGCAGAACCATGGCTCGTGTACCATGTGACAGAACCATCGCTCGTATACCATGTGGCAGAACCATGGCTGTATACCATGTGGCAGAACCATGGCTGTATACCATGTGACAGAACCATGGCTGTATACTATACTAGGTCAAGTTTATTAGATCTTAATTTCTTTGCATGGCTTATGCTTGTCACTGGCCTATTGCAGAGAGTTGGCCAATATACTTTCAGTTATTCACTGAAGGGGATACTGTGCCATCTACTCAACTATAGTCTCATATATCAGGATGTACAGCGCTGTGCTACTCTGAAGCTTTCAGTGGCCTAGAAATACTCACCCATTAGACTTAAGGTATACAAAGAAAACTAAATGCAAGAGTGTTTGTGCAGTTAACCCCGTTCACTACCACACTATATAAGGTTAACCCGTTCACTACCACACTATAGAAGGAGAAGGTTAACCCTTTGTAGTGTGGTAGTGAAAGGGTTAAGTTCCACAAAACCCAGCATTAACAAAAAAAAATTAAGTGAAATGTGTACAGAACACATCGATAAACAAAAATGGGGGGGGGACATTAAAAAAAAAAAAAAAAAAAAAAGACATGGCTAACTGCTTTGATTTCACCTTGGATTCGAAGGAAGCACTCTACGCTAAGCTCTGCCCCCACAAGACCACAAGAATGTGTGTGTACTCAAATTCCAATAGGCCTGAAAGGAAAACATTGTTTGAAATGAAAACTTGGAAGTGTGTGTGCGTGCGTCCTTGTCTCAACAAGCAGCGCTATGCCGAGGAGCAACTCATGCCAACAACAACAACAAAACCACTTCGACAGTGTTGCTTTTTAAGGTTAAAAACAAACCCAATATTGTGACAACACCACAAGCACCATTTTTTCTTTTTTGCTTGTTAGTAGCACACTGAAAACCAACATGGTAGAGCTTCCATTACAGCATTTTTTGGAATTAAATTAATAGACGAAGAATAACACCTTTGTTTTTTTTCAAGTTCCAACGAAAGTATGCTACCACCGTGAGGAAAGGTAGGACCAGAAGAGTGATGGAAGCCGGTTGAGAGGTGCCCAGATATCAATCTTGGTAACCAGGTGTCAATGGAAGCCCTTAGCCCTAGGCTTGTGCCGAGGAGAATAGATAGAAAGATACTGGGGAACCAGCCTGTATCCACTTTTAAAAACCCATAGTCTAATTGATGCTAACTTACCAAGGCGAGTGGTTAGGTCTTCTTTTTTTTGGGGGAACGACAGAAATTCAGATATTGCCAAGTTGGTCACAGTTAAAAAAGGACCACACCAGTCTTTTTGACGTGTGGCTTCCGAGTCATTCTCGCCTTGATACAGAAATAGTAATAATCACTCTTTTATTTTTCATAATAACGGTTACTGAAGAAATTGGCTGGTAATTGGCTTTCGGTGCATCTCAAAATGTGTCTTGACACCACATGACCACCGTGAAAGTCACCACATTTGACTTAAATTGAAAACAAATGCACCGCAGATGATAGCATGGCAGATGTGGTGGAGACTTTCACGGGCGTCTGTGGTGTTTATTCTATTTATGTGGTGAATTTGCAGAAAAAGAAAATAACATTTCAGTAAAAGATAATGGAAAAAAAGAACAGCACACAGTGATTTTTGTATCAAGGCGAGAATGACTTGGAACTCACATGTCAAAGAGACTGGTTTGGTCCTTTAAGCAAATGGGATACTTAAGGAACATGCCAACATTATGGGAAATGTGCAAGAAGAAAGATAAGATATTTCCTCTCTGTGCATTCAGTAGAAAGCTATCTGGCTGCAAGCTAGCCTAGCTTAGTAAATACAGATACAGACTACTAAGAAACAGCTAGGCTAGCTGGTCCGTATCCGCTTCCATTAATTTGAGCTAAGCTAGGCTAGCATGCAGCCAGATAGCTTTCTACTGAACGCTTACCATGTTACTATCCTTATACACTACTACCTATCATGCCAATATGGCTATACTACTATTAGAGTGTAACACTCAAGTTCGACACTAATTAACGAACAATACCACTTACCCTCCAAGAGATGTACCCCTCCTGCTGACTTGTTCACAATTTGTAAGTCGCTAAATGACTAAATGTAAATGAACGCACAGAGAGGAAATTGGTATCCATCTTCTTGTCCGACTCTGGAGAGGACGGTAAACATATTCCCCATAATGCTGGTGTGTTCCTTTAAGATGCATTTATAAAGCCTACGCCATGTCCGATCCAGATCGAACAGACTACGTCAATGCTAATGACGGTTGTGACATAATAGCCACGGACAGAGCTTGATCCAATCACAGGGGAGGACAAAGACACCCATTGCGAAAACCACATTAACCAGTACATTACCGGCACAAGCCTACCAGAACCCACCAACTCTTACACTTGAGATTAGTTTGGAGAACAACAGGACAGACTCCCCCATACCAGACTGTCAGGCGGAAACAAAGGGTTGAGAACTGTTGGTGCTGTGTAGCAAAAGAGGGTTGGCTTACTTGGGGGAGCTCCAGACAGGTTTATCTGAAACCCTAGAGGTGAGAAGACAGCTTTTACTTTCTTCATATTTCACCTTCCATGCGTGTCATCTTTTCATGGCTTTTCCTAAATTTGTTAGTGGAAATATTGGTTTTTAAACTCGAGCGTGTCGCTGACACCGCGGCGGGAACATTCACAATCCAAACTATAAGAGACTTAGTTCAGCCTATTAGGTGCCCCCCCCCCCCCCCCTTGTGAGTTCTCTATTCACTTTTAGCCACCCGGACCAAAGGGAATGACGTGGTTTGTTAACGTGCTCCTGGAGTTCCGAGGGACCTCCGCTTATGGACCAAATGGCAACAGCTCTGTTTGGCAGCCATCCTGCCGCGTCACATTTGCTATTGTGGGTCGATATTTTCACGTTCATAGTTTCATGTTCACCAATCACATAAATTGGCCTTGCATCCATGAACTGGCATAACATAACAGTACTACAGCATTCCACCACGGGGTTAAATGCATTTGTACAGTTAATGCTTGCACACGCACATCGACGACACTGAGTGAATGTGATCATAAGGCACGTCAGAAAATGTAACAAATTCAACAGAGGAACTAATAGGAGTGGAAAATAACAACCTGCAAATAAACAGATGACAATAAAAAGGGGTCCGAGGAATGATTATGAATCACATCCATTAAATGAGGTTGACGAGGAAAAACATTATGGTTCAATAAAAGGCTTCTTGGGACAGCTCACCGTCATTCAGCATCGAGTCAGGAGTTAGGTGTCATTAGTTAGCATTGGGGTAAGGAGAAGATTGTCAGGGAACGTAAAGGAACACAGAAGATTACACAGTAGGAATCAATTCATATCTCACATCTTAGAACTGCAAATGTCAAACTAGCTGAAGCTCCACATAATATGAGCCCACAATTTCCTTTATTCTCGTTAGCTTTTAAGTCCCTTTAACTGTAGCGCTCTGAGAGTTGCCCCGCAACTGTAAAGCGCATTACAAATTAAATCTATTATTATTATTATTACAATGATGTTACATCTCCCTGTTCATCATCCCTTGTCCAAAAAGAAGATGTGAAAACAATTGTAGTGCTGACCAGCTGTGCAATATTGGTGCCTAAGCTTATTAATATGAACAGGGCCTTCATTATTTATCATAATAGTTTAACACACGTGGTTGCTAATTGGCCTTGTCTAAAATATGAATAGACGAGCCGTCAGTCAGTATACAGCATTTTCTCCGACTTGCACACAGTGGCATGTCTGTATTGGCCATTGGGGCCAGGGCTGGGTCTTCAGACGTATCCACTGGTGTGCTTTGTTAGGACAGGAAGCAGGAAGGTGCGGAACTCTCATATTTGTATAAAAATAAACTATATTATTTTATTATTATAAATTTTTATATATATATATATATATATATTAGTCAATTGTTTATCTTTTATGTGTATCTAAGAGTGATGCTTGCTCCTTCCTCCTTCCTTGTGTACGGCAACATGTAAGGCTGTTCTCAGCATGGATCTTCTCCTTCAGAGCTCTGATAATGACTACAGATAAAGATATGCTGCCTTCCAAAGGTTCTTTTATCTTTTACAAAGAAAAATATTCTCCCCAAGTCATGCCATGCTTAATAATAAATAACTTGTGATAAAAATTGACAAGTAGCAGCCTAAACCATATCTTACTCTACTACTAAATCAATGAAGTGTGTAGCTAGCTATAGCTAGCTACCTGTAGCCTACTCTACTAGATCAATGAAGTGTAGCTACCTGTATCACTCTGACATCTCCAGCAGGTGTTGGATTCTGTAAGTTAAAATAGACATTGACAACATTATAGTATGCATTGGTTTAGTAGTGGTGGGAAATAGTGGTGGGCTTATCCCTTACAAAAATGTATCATGGTAATTCCATAATTCTTTGTTAATACAGTGATGGATCATGGAAGTGACCGGAACATGATGGGAATACCATCGGCATCACGGTTTAAATTGGATTAGGCATGATATTAATATTTAGTACAAAAGTGTGGTACCATGGTGATACATGCCATTTAACATGGCATCACCATGGTTTATACAATGGCCAGTAGTACCATGGTAATGAACGTCAAACTACCCATGATACTTTTTTTTTTGGTAAATGCATGCAATATGACAAGCCCTAAAGAGGATGCATGCTCCAGATTAGTGTTTTAGTAAGCTCATTCCATAGACCGTTCCGTGATCACAAATTGATAAGGAAGAAAATCAGTTTAACAATAGATTTGCTAACTGCTGAGGTTAGGCTACTCGGTAAAGTTTGCCTTCCAGATACGTTGAATAGAGAACAAGATTATAGTGACGATGCCATCAAGAGACACATCCTGGAGCTGCTCCATAGACAGCAAATAATGGAATAACACCTAGGACACTGTGTGGCAGTAACCATGGTGATTTTACTGGGATATAGGCCTATGGGCACATTTTCTGATTCAGAGCTGCAAACCATACATTTAAATAAAACAAACGTGGGTTTAATAGGCTATAGCTCAATTGATTGATTGAAAACTTTATTAACAGATTGCAGAATGGGTACAATACAGTACAGCTCAATACACACAATTGTTAAGGGGATGCAGACCAGAGAAAGACTTTAGTCTTGTTTACATCAGGGTCCCCCATTTTCAATTCATCAGGACATATGACGTACATGATATACAGATAGACAGTACTGCTACATCTATACATTTATGACATACCAGATTTGCAAATACAGTACCGTTTGTGATACCGTAGTATCAAACCGTAGTAGCCCACAAAGTCAGCCACTAATTGATTGTCATAAATGTATAGATGTAGCAGTACTGTCTATCTGTATGTCATGTATGTCATAATGTCCTGATGAATTGAAAATGGGGGACCCTGATGTAAACACGATGAAAGTCTTTCTCTGGTCTGCATCCCCTTAACAATTGTGTGTATTGAGCTGTACTGTATTGTACCCATTCTGCAATCTGTTAATTAAGTTTTCAATCAATCAATCAGTCAATGGAACACCTCGTCTCCAATGTGTTCCTTGATGACGTCACAAATCAAGCGTTGATGATGCTCCCATTTGCAGCTCGGGGAGACAGACAGACAGTAGTCTGTGTTTATAGATAAATGACATATAACTGCCCGCAATCATTGGGGGGAAAACACAATTTAAATACCGTTTTAGTGTAGATTGTTCCTTACTGCTACTGGTGTCGAGTGAACACATAATCAGATAATAGTGTAAATTATACCGATTGCTGTAACACTCTACACGGTGGCATGTCGCTGAAGAAGACGAAATAAATAATGTAGTAGGGTTAACGTTAACGTATTCGCGGTGGTTAGTAACTAACGAGAGGAATATCTGCGATGATCCAGGGAGTAGCCCGCCGAGCCTCCCCCACCACGGCTACAGCACTGCTAGCGTTAACCTTCACTGTCCAAACACACAATGTCCCACATCATCCCCTCCTGCCGCTTCTTACCCTGCATGCTGCTCATGGTCGTGATGTGTTGAGGCTGGGACTGGTGGTGGTGTGCTGCTGTCGATCCTGCGTTGTTAGTGCTGTTGTGGCTGCTGGAGGATGTTGTTGAGTTGTTACTACCAGGACTGGGAGTCGCCATTGTTGTGTGTTTGAATTCCATCAGCAGCAGCAGCACTGGGGCTGCAATGCAGACAGACACCGACTTCACCCTTTTCCACTCAGAAAAAGGGCCAAGCTTGAAACAACGTCGTTATTATAGGCCAACTTCGCGGTTCCAAAGCAAAGTGGGTTCTTTTTTTTTTGTAGAGTGATTCAATCGCAGAAAGGCTTTGAATAACTACCGATAATAAGTCGTCGGCTGGATGTCTGTGTTGACGTTGCAACCTTACCCAGTAGTAACAAACATGTAGCTAGGCTGGCTAACTAAAGTGGCTGCACTGCACTACGAGCAGCTTTACTGCGAGCCGCGATCAGCTGACCAGGTGACACCGAGCTTGTCAACACCCACCGCTTCCGAGACGTAGACAAGGACACTATAACAGAGGGAAGGGTCGTGACATCACGAAACTGGCTATTCGAAACTGGCCTCCCCATCATATGTATATATTCTCTGTTAGGATCTATGGGTAACAGTAGGCCTACTGTATATTTGCATATCGTATATGTCACAAATGTAACAGTACTATATACCTGTATATCATGTCATGTCACTGATTCTTGAGAGTCGGGACAAAACACTTTTTAATATTATATTTTGAGAATGCACACTATATTGATTAGAGTTGTATATTCATGTAGAGAAAGGTCTGAGCTATTTAACCATGTAAAGGTGCGGGCTCTACATAGAAAAACATTTTGAACAAATTCACATGTTTCCCTTTGAAACTTGATTTGGGTTAACTCCGTCAGACACACAAAAAAGTATATAATTCTAATTATTCCAGTCCAACAAGAATCTAAGGTTCTGAAGTATGTTGTAATAGTGTTTAGTTACTCTGGTATGCAATCAAATATAATATATAAACCTCAGGTGTAATTTCACACTATTCTGAAAACACAGATTTAGAAATATTTGCATTTTCAAACTTTGTTTTTAATTTTGATATGATAAAAAAAAGATCATTAAGTAAATAAGACAAGAGGATGAAGATCTGATGCTCCTTTATTACTTAAACAACATAAACTGAAGAAGGAATTTGTATTTTCCACAGAATTAACAAAAACAAACATCTGACAGTGTTGACAAAGATCTGACGGAGTTGACGAGAAACTGACAGAGTTGACTAAATTGTATATGCATCTCTGATAAATGAACACATGCATTTTTTAAACAGATGGAAGTGACAATGATAAGAACTAATAACTCCTTGTTAATGTTAATACTGAACATTTTGTTAACTCAATTGTAATAACAACAAACTTTACATACACTGTTTCCAACTATTACAAAATGCACTGTTTCCAACAACAAAAACAGTCATGGAGACCAGGACCCCTTCTTCTCGTCCCTGTTTTCATCTACCCAACTTCCTGATCTCCACGTTCTCACCCTGCACTTCTCCTCTTCGTTTCCTTCTGCATTTCCGATTAGTTTCACTATGATGTCTTGAACTGGGCAGAAACAGAACCTTTTCTGTTGGACCATGGGGATGCAGAAATTCCACTTTTACATCTTGTTGATCAGTATCCACATCGATGATCTTGGCTAGCCACCAGTGGTCATCATATTAGGGCGGGCCATACTTTTGTGCAAACATGAATTTTAAAGAAATCTTAACATGAGGGGTGTCTAAAATATGTGTTTCTTGTGGGGAATTAAAATATAGGAAACATTTTCGGAAATGATAACTCTAACTTACATCATTTTGTATTTCAAACTGGCAGATTTGACAATTTTTCACCCCTTTGCAGGGCCGGACTGGGGGAATTATTCAGGCCAGGAAATATAGTGCGAAATATAGCCCAAGTCAGGCACATTTTTAAGCAGGGGGTCTGGGGGTCCCCCACCAGGAAGATTTTTGTTACAATGACTTAATTCCCTACATGCTGGTGCAGGACTTTTAAAATGTTTACCCTTTAAATGCCATTGTTTGTGATGGCATCACAAATTATTGTTAAAAAAACACACACATTTAAATATTTTCAATATATCAAATGCAAAGTGGATTTTTCTGGGGGGGATTATTACAGGCTAATAATTGTTATAATCATCATGTGTCAATGATTAGCAACAACACTGATTTTGATGGATTTTTAGTTTTTGTAATGTCAGACTTAACAACTCAGAAATCAGAAAAGTATCAGAGTATTTCATTTTTAATCTGACATTACAAGAACATTTTAAATGGTTATGATCAGGACTGAAGTTGAATAAAAGATTTATGTGGGGAAAAAATGACAGGGGATGATGATGATGCATGGTAACATTAGCTATGTTAGCTAGCTAGTGTGGTAGATTCTGGGACATAGATCATCATCATGATAGGATTTCAAATCAAACTAATATGTAGAAACAATTGGCCCTTAACTATAGTTCATATTGTGTCACCAAGACCTTGTGGTCACTCCAGGAGGGCATTTGCATATAGTGGCAGCTGGGGTAATACTTACTTCCCCTTAGGGGGTGTGTAAGAACAAAGGGCAGGAAATTCTAGAGAAACATGTGTCTCCTTTTAGGAGACATCAAAGGGCCAACTGGTCTGCCAAAGACAATGATTAGGTCACATATTGATGGCTACATGTGACCATCAAAGGTCTGATTACACACACACACATAGACACACATAGAGACACATGCACACACATAGACACACACACACACTCACATTCACATTCACATACACACACACACATACATAGACACACACACACACACACACACACACACATAGTCACACACACACACACACATTCACACACACACACACACACTCACACACACACATTTACACATACACATACACACACACACACACAGAGAAGATCACTATTGAAATCCTTAATTTGAGCTCCAAACAAGCTAACTATTTCCTGGTATATTGTTCTTGAATTCTGAAGTCATTGAAGTAAGTTAAAATATGATTAGGTTCGGTCATACTTAAATTAGGTAATTAGTTAATGTGTCTGTTCTGTTTTCATTTATGTTCAATATGATTAATTGATTGTTCTATCCTCTTGATCTATGGTATTGATT
Organism: Notolepis coatsorum; assembly: GCF_963971535.1. Classification (NCBI taxonomy): domain Eukaryota; kingdom Metazoa; phylum Chordata; class Actinopteri; order Aulopiformes; family Paralepididae; genus Notolepis; species Notolepis coatsorum. Next base: position 27,807,668 of record NC_140178.1, read on the forward strand.
TGTATTCTATTAAGCTAACAGAATGATTAGATTTGTTAGATATTTTGATAAAGAAAGATATCTGTGTTTATGTAATCAATATATCTTGAGGTTCATCAAAGTATTAACAAGTCAAGTAATGTGTTTAAGTAAAAATACAGGGAAAATATTCTCTGGGTTAAGCCAAACCCTTATTTTCAAATACAAGCTTAGCAGGCCTGGGATTGGAGGAAAGAATTTGGTGATGTCATTCTGATGACATCACAAGATTATGCAGGTCTGGCTATAAGATCTGGGTGTGATGGGGGAGAGGGACTCTGAACAACCCAACCGACAGGACAACACCTACCACCCATCCACACCAAGGTGGCGGAAGCAGAGGAAGAATCAACAGAACAAAGAACATCACTTTTGGAGGGAGAAACATAGCTTTACTTTGTTCACTAGCCAGAGAACAAAGCCATCAACAATTTATCAACTATCATTCTTTAATCTGATTTCTTAGATAGGGCGAGCGGCATAGTGCTCTGGTACCTTGAATCTTTTATAGTGTTCTTTATTGTCATTTGTATACACTCTTAAACTTTGATTAAACAACTGATATACTACCTTTCCTCCTAATTCCTTCTGCCTGCACCGCTCAGTTTGAACAGAAGTAATTCCCAGAGCTTAAGAGATATAGACACAACGCAGAGAGTACTAACCAACCCGGTTCTGAGCAGAGCAGAACAGGACAGCTTGGGAATCCACTTCACTAGCATGTTTATTTTTATCACTGACTAACCTGGTGGTCCCGTGGTGCAAGAAAACATTTGGTCAATGTTGCCACATTTAGCGGCAACATTTAGGGCGTCCCGTCTCTGCTTCATGCTTCCTCTTTTTTTCACTGTTGAAGTGTTGAAACATTTCATTTCCAGTAATTCCCACCTGACTGTTCTGTGAAATACAAGCAGTCAGCAGTATGTATTTTTCTCTCCCTCCCTCTCTGCCCCACCCTTCCTCTTTTTTCCACTGTTGAAACATTTCATTTCCAGTCATTTCCATCTGACTGTTCTGTGAAATACAAGCAGTAAGCAGTATGTATTTTTCTCTCTTTCACTCTCTGCTCGACCCTTCCTCTTTTTCCACTGTCCATCTTCAAGCGCAGGTTATGCTTGACATTTTTTGTCTTTCGCTGTCTCTCCCTGTCATTTTGCAGAAGTGCCATCTGCCATTCCATTCGCCATCTGAAGACATGGCTCAAAAGGGACTATACCTAGACACTTAGCTTAAGGCACCCTTGCATGTTGTATGAGTCTGTATGTATATAAATGTTAAATGGTATATGTGATGTGTTGTGATGTCACGTTTTGTATGATGCATGTTTTAAGCATCACATTCCCCCACCCCCCTACAAGGACCACAATGGAAATAAGCTCTGAGCTTTTTTGTGTTTCATCCTTGGCAGTATATCCCGACTGTGCTCTTCTGTCACATGTTTATTTTTTATATTGTCAAATAAAGTCATTCATTCATTCATTCATTCATCTCAACTGTCAATCAGTTGTATGGCCTGGTACCGCCTCCACCAATCACATGCGGCTCCCTTTGTGTGTGTGACAGACAGACAGACAGAGCTCCCGATGGCCAGTCCGGGCCTTCGCCATACATGGATGCCAACATGAATCTGAAGGAAATCCTAACATGCAAGGTGTCTAAATGATGCATTTCTTAATGGGGAATTTTGGGATAGGATAACTCTAACCTACATAATTTTGTATTGCAAAATTTCAAAGATTTTAAAAGATATGGGAAATAATTTATAATGACAAAGCCATCATTAGCACTATCCATCATCACACATCGTCACACGTGCAGAGTTCAGGAAGAAATCCTGGACATTCTGTGTTACACCCTGTATGAATGTTGGCTTTTTCTGAGGATGCTCCCTTTCTCTCATTAACTTATAGGTTAACCCAAAGTCTTTCATTTGTTGAAGAAGACGATACTTTTTAAGAATCGTGCCTGATGAACTCAGTGCTGGTTTTTGGCGCCGTGGGCCAGGAGTTTGTTTGTTTGTCTTCAGCTCTCTTCTGAGGATGTGGTGGAATAGCAGGGCCTTTTGGATTTTCTGATTCCTTACTTTGCTTCCTGATAGCATATTCTTTGTTTCCGTGCCTGGAGAGTCCAGTGGTGATGTACAGTATTTGTAGCCTTTTTTCAGCACATTATTGTTTTTCTCAGGTTGTTTTGTTGCTTTGTTACATTTGTAATCTTCTCTTTTAAAGTTTGTATTTATCTTGAATGCCTTTTTCGTGTTTTACTTTGTTTCTGTTCCTCTCTGAGAGACTCTCTGCGCTGTCTGGCATTGTTATCTAGAATATCCTGATCTGGGGGGGTGTCTGCCTCCAGCACCGCACCTTCACAGGACCTTTTCTATCTGCACCTTTTCTGGACCTCTCTCCAATATTTTCTCCGATACCTCTGTGCCCTGTCTCCCATCTTGTCTATTTCTATTACTTTTTTGTCTTGAACCCTCTTTTTCCACCTTTGTCTTTCCTGCTCTTGCATGACATGTTTGCTCTCTTCGTCACTGTGTAATTCTTCTCTTCTCTTTCATTGGTACTCTCTATTTCTTCTCCTTCGCTCCTCAACTGACAATTTCTGTCTAGCCATGCTTTCCTATAATACAAAAGTCATGAAAATGTATTAGAATAAGACTATAAAATCAGGTGTCTATTTACTAAACATGATTGATTGATTGACGTTAAAGCTGCAGTGCGTAGTTTCTACAACTAGATGTTGCAAACATCTTCACACTGGCTTGTGCAGACAAAATCCATGTTCAGTGGAAGCAGTGGGAGAAAATTCAAAGACATTCATTCCAATAATCCTAGGGTATATTACAACTAGTGCTGTCAATGGATTAAAATATATAATCGTGATTAATCGCATGATTGTCCATAGTTAACTCGCGATTAATCATGAATTAATCACATTTTTTTTAACATATCTTTTTTTATCTACCTTAAACAGATATTTTTCAAGTTCCAAGTTTTAATAATCTTATCAACATGAGTCAACAAATGCTTGCTTTATGCAGCCATTTAACACAAAAGGATGACCCTCATGCATTGCAAATTTGCATCAAATTCAAAACAGAGTGATGCACAAAATAACTTAAAAGAAAATAATAATTTAAAACAATGAATAAAGTGTGCATGAAATAATAGGGGAAAGAAAACGTTAGGAACTTGTTACATTCACCCACACAAGGGCTGAGTAATCACACACCCCCCCTCTCTCTCTCTCACACTCACACTCTCCCGGCTCTCTTTCTCTCTTGCCCCTTCCTCATCTCTCTCACCCCCCTCTCTCTCTATATATATCTCACACACACACACACACACTTCAGAAACAAACATAGTATCAATGAGAGCATCAATAATACACCTGAGTGAAGTCTAGTAATACAAAAATAATAATAATCTTAAAAGTTAATCGTGAGTTAAAAAAAATAGTGGCGTTAATAGAATCGGGCGATAACGCGTTAATACCGTGTTAACTTTGACAGCCTTAATTACAACTGATAAGATTGTGACAACTGACTAGCAAAGAATTATCCTGTTGATCACTCCATACCATAATGTATTACACTATGGATGGAAAGTCAGAGAAAGGATGATGCAGCAATCTAGACACGCATGGACCAGTCCTATATTAAGAATTATTATAAAGATATTAAGATGAAATCAAATCAAATCAAATTTATTTGTAAGGCCCGACAACACACGTTAATGTCCCCATGGGCCGTACACGTCTTCTTTAAACAAGTCAAGAAGAAACATAACAATAAGTCAAGAACAGAACAAGAACACCATAAGGTCCAACAAATTTAAAAGAAATGCAAATAAATGAAAGAATGCAAGCACTCCCAGACATACCCCACGCGAAGGTAAGGAACAACTCACTAAAACCTAACAAATAACCACAGTTTACCACCGTGCCCCTCTGCTCTGATGATCTAAGTAAACAGTATAATAACAAGAATAACTGTTTTCTTCTGTCTTGTATCTCTTCTGGGATATGAAAGGGCAACATGGAACTCCTTCCCCGCTCTATAAGAGGCAAGAGTGTAGATGTTTGGTAGTGAAAACTACACACTGCACCATATTTTACATCAATCAATCAATCAACGTAGACAAGTGATATATTTATATTTATTTATTAACACATGTGCTGGGAAAGTAAGACAATTATTCAATAAGCAGACCACAGCCTGCCCATGCTCTGATGCATGCTATTATATGCACACTTCTGTGCAGATAAAACTCTGAAATAACATTTAAATCCTTTACCATGTTCAAAAATAGTATAACAATAGCATATTATGAGGTTATTGATGGATTTGTCAACTCCATCAGTTTACACGTCAACTCCGTCAGACACACAATCTGATGGAGTTGACGTCTGACGGAGTTGACAAAAGGGCACACATTTTCCCTCCAAGCCTGTATTGTGCACTGCAGCTAGCTAGTTTTTTTGGCAGTTGCATAGCTGTCTTAATAATCTCACTGAAACACTTGAATTCAATCCACTATTGTTTTTTTAAAAGTATAATAACGGAGAGACGGTGTTGACATGTTCCAGCTGTGACCATCGGAATATTGACATTGTTTGTCTAAAATATCAAAAAGTGTAAAACTTACCAGACCATGTGTGGTAGTGTTGCATTCACCACATTCAGGGGAAGGAAAAGGGGTCCTCAGGGATAGAGATAGCTATTGCTATTGCCTGATTTAATTAGGTTTATGAAAAGGTCTGACAGAGTTGACATAAACTGAGGACACAACTTTGATAGGTAGATTTCTATGGGCAATATTATTTGAGTTTCATGGCATGCATTGTTTTATACATGTATAACCCTTATCTTTGATTTGATATGTATGTTTTCACAAGTGGAGAGGTCTTTCAAGCTTTTTTGGGCTGGTCAATAATGTAACCCCTTGCTGAGGACAAGATAATTAACATGGGAGCTTCTAACCACAGATTATGCATTTAAACAAATATCCCCCCAAAAACAAATATATGTGCTAAAACATAACATCAGTATACACAATACCTTTAGATGTAACTTTGTGAGTATATCACTCATTATGAATTTCTTTATTTTTTATATAAATTAGACTTTTCTATGTAGGACATGTTTTGTCCCAACTCTCAAGAATCAGTGATGTATGTCCCTATGTCATAAATGTCATGTATATTGTTGTGTATATGTCATGTCACTATGAATTGAAAATGGGGGACCCTGATGTAAACAAGACGAAAGTCTTTCTCTGGTCTGCATCCCCTTAACAATTGTGTGTATTGAGCCGTACTGTATTGTACCCATTCTGCAATCTGTTAAATAAAGTTTTCATTCATTCATTCATTCATTCATTCATTCATTCATTCATTCATTCATTCATTCATCACTATGAACGCACATCGGTGCCAAGTGTGTGGAAACTTATACCGACATGAGTTGAATGGGATCAGCCATCTCCTTGTTTATATGACCCAGGTTATTATTACCTCGGATGTCAGAATCAATTTAAATGTTTGCATTGTTAACTAGCTAACGTTTGATATATTGATTCATGTATATTTCCTCTGATAGCATTAGCTGGGTTGATTAGAGCCTTGGTGAGCCTAGAGCCTACGGCTAGCTACGACCACTTACGTCGAGGCTCTAATCAACATTCATGTTACCCCCCCCATTGAAAATGGGGGACCCTGATGTAAACAAGACGAAAGTCATTCTCTGGTCTGCATCTCTGGACCTCATTCTGACCTCTGACAAGTCCATGATCTCCAATAAAGGGGTGATAGCATGCAGGTTAAGTGATCATTATATGATTTTCAGTACCCGCAAAAAGCTAAAACAGAAGCCCGCTGTCACAAAACAGTCACATCTAGAGACCTCAAAACCTAGGCCTTTAACCAAGAACTGGAGAGCATGGACTGGTCAGATGAACTCAGTGGTACACAGGTTGAAGAAACATGGCTTGGATTCAAAACCAAATTCACAACAATACTCAACAACATGGCACCTCTAAGAACCACCAGGGTTAAGCTGAGCCATGGATGCACACTGAAATACTGGCCGCTATGAAAACCAGAGACAAAAAATGCTCTGAACTTCATAAAAGTCAGACAAAGCTTTCCAAAAGCTCAAACAGTGAACTCCAAGCCCACGTGGTTGAACTAAAAACTCAGACTAGGAAATGACGTAAACACCATGATTAAAACTGCAAAAAAAAATGACAAAACTGAGGAAAACAAAAACAAACCATGTGAACTTTGGAAATTACTCAATAATCAACTAGGCTGCAGTAAAAAACATAAAACCAGATTCTCAAACATAAACATAAAGACGGTAAACACGCTCATCACAGACAAGCTGGATGTAGCCAATTACTTAAACATCTTCTTCACAAACATAGCCACAACACTGGTAAACAAACTACCCTCCCACTCAGGGCATTATGGGGTAGAACACATAGTAGCATACTACAAAAACCTAGGGGTCCGCAAAGACGACTTCAAACTAGAAATGGTAACGACCGATGAGGTACTCAAAAAACTGAGCGCCCTCCAACCTAACAAGGCCACTGGCCATGACAACATCCCCTCCAAATTCCTCAGAGACTCAGCAGCCGCCATCACCCCAGTCATCACACACATAATAAACCTCAAGTCAAGTCAAGTCAAGTCAAGAGTTTTATTTGTCACGGCATACAAGTATACAATGAAATGCGGGGGGTCTTGCCCGCAACGATTGTGCATAATACAATAGTAATATAGTAATAACAATAGTAATATATAATAAGAATCCAATAGAACGACATTGTGCAATAAACAGGTAAACAAAGTAGGGCATATCGGTATATGTACATGAGTTATTTACAGAGCATGGTAGGACATGCTAGGTCCTGTGGTAGTGCAATACACTGTTATACGGATGAGGCACTGGGTCTTTATGTACACTGCTATACAATGCTATATTATACAATCTCAAGTTATACTATACTATTCTTAAAGTGACCTTTCCTTTTGTAAAGTGACCATAAGTGTGACACGTCCCCAAGGACTTAAAAATTGCGAGAGTGACCCCTCTGCACAAAAAGGGCAGTAAATTAGACCCAGGCAACTACCGCCCTGTTTCTATTCTTACCTCCATCTCGAAAGTCATGGAGAAAATAGTCTACGAACAGGTCGAAAAGTAACTGGCGGAAACAAATCTAATCTACGAATTCCAATCTGGCTTCAGAACATCCCACTCCACTGACACATGCCTTCTCTATTTGAACGACCACATCAAACAAGAGGTGGACGCGGGCAAATACTGAGGCATGCCGCATGGTCATGCTGGACCTACAAAAGGCCTTCGACACTGTCAATCACTCCATTCTGATTGACAAGCTAAAAGCAATTGGTTTTGATAGTTTATCAGTGAGCTGGATGCAATCCTACCTGGAGGGGAGAGAACAGGTGGTGGAGGTAAACGGTACTCTATCCCCCCCCCCCCTCACAGTGAGCTGTGGTGTTCCACAAGGAAGCATACTAGGACCGCTACTGTTCCTAATTTATGCAAATTACATGTTGTCAGCTTGTGACTGCAACTTGTTCCTGTTTGCGGACGACTCAGCCCTGCTGGTCTCTGACAAGAACAAGTTGCAGGTTGAAAAAACCCTCAGCTCGGAACTAGGCAAAATCTGTGTAACTGAGGGGTTACAAAACCCTGACTGTATTAAAGATTGTGATAGATTAAACCACTACTACATATTATTATTATTACTTGCCAGACAGTACAGTTATTATGGCAGACACTCAAATAGACGGCACGGTGACAAAGAGATATCATTTACAGTATTTTATTATTATGCAGAGATACAACTGATAATTACTGGGTGGCTCTTTTATGGCGAATGATATTAGAAATGTCAGAGTAGCAAAGTCAGTGGGAATGAATAATTCCTAGGCTAAGTATACTAGACCGGACGCTGCATGGCGTGAGATGGCAATATAGGGGGGCAAAACGAGGGTATAGCTGGAGACTGGTGATTTCCTCCCACAGAGTTGTAAGCTCCAGAGGAATGAAGAATAGACGGATACTCAGGCTGGTCACTTGAAGAAAGGGGTTCTCATACGGATCCGGTCCTTATAATCCAAGTGCTCGGTAGCAGGGTAATAGCTGTAATCCAATGCCCGATAGCAATGATGATAGCCAGCCAGCTTCGTCCCCGAAGCTAGCCCGATGTAGAATCTTCAGGGTAGTTAAATCCAAACGACAATGGTATTAACGATGCTCTTCTCCACGGTACTACGTTTCCACAAGTCACTATAATCCACCAATAATGGTTCTACAATATCGCCGCGGTAGGTTCCAATGCTCACATGTCCAATAGTTCTGCTGCTAGGTTCACCTCGTGTTCGGATACTAATTACGTTAAGTCCACACACACTTGCTAAGGTTCACGCTAGTTACTAAACGAACGAACTGCTTGTTAATGCTGCACACCGAACGAATTGCTGTAATACGAGCTCTTTACTTCACGTTAGGTTAGGTCGAACTTGACTCTGCTACTAGACGAACTGGGTTAACGTTACTGCGTTAACTGTAATGACGAACTCTAAGGACGAACTGCTGCTTTGCGCCTTCCACAATATATATACATAGAGTGCTTTCTAGGGCGCAACCGAAGCTCTTGTCCGGAATCAATGCGCTGGCCCCAGGCATGTCTCAACTTGTCCAGACTCGTCTTTGAACTTGTCTGAGGGGCGCGATTCTTGGCGCCGCCAGAGTCAAGGGCGTTATCCAATGAGGAAAGCGAATAATGCTATGATTCAAACGGAGGCTTAAAGGGATATAGCTTATATATATAAATAATATACAAGTTATATAAAACAACAAAACGTAGATTATCAGTGTTAATCTGGCCCTTCACAACAATCTGCATATGGCTCGCTGATAACAAACTATCATTACACATGGGCAAAACAGAGTCCATTCTCTTCGGTTCAAATAACAAACTCAGCAAGACCGACGGCTTCTCAGTTACAGTGGGTTACAATATTGTCACAAGGAAAGATGAAATTACCTACCTGGGTTCCATCCTAGAGGCAAATCTTTCCTGTGACAAAATGGCATCCAATGTAATAAAAAAAAGTCAACCAACGAACTAGATTCTTGTACCGGATCTCCTCTCTGGTAAACAAGAATACCCTGAAGACTCTGGCAGGAGCACTCATTCAAGGGTACTACGACTATGCTTGCACCTCATGGTACCAAAGCACCTCAAAGGTGCTAAAAACCAGATTACAAACATCACAAAACAAACAGGACAGACTTCTACTTGACCTTACCCCTAGAACCCACCTCACCCCTGCCCACTTTGACAACCTAGGATGGCTTAGAGTAGACGACAGAGTACAGCAACGTGCAATGGGCCTGGTCTACAAGATACACTATACGACTAAGGTACCCATGTACATGTCAAAATACTTCCCAAAGGTCAGTGAATACCACAACCACAACACCAGAGGAAGCTCAACCAATCATGTTAAACCCAGATTCGGCTCAAACAAGGGACTAAACACGTTTCGCAATTATGACACATCAATGTGGAACGCCCTACCCAAATCTGTAAAGGAATGTGAATCCCTACCGCATGTATATATTCCCTCCCCGCCGTATGTATATTTCTCTCCCACCCACCCACCCCCTCCAAATGTACCGTCTCCACCCCACCGTATGTATATTTCTCTCCCACCCACCCCCTCCTAATGTACAGTCCCCTCCCCATCATATACTCTGTCAGGATCTAGGGGTAACAGTACTACATATTTGAATACCGTTTATGTCACAAATGTATCAGTACTAAATACCTATATGTCCCTATGCCATAAATGTCATGTATGTTGTTCCCTTCCCTTTCACGAGCTCCATGTAACGCGGAAGTGCAGTGGTCTCTATAGAACGCTGGTATGCTGACGTGACGACCCTTCCTTATTTGATCGTGTCCTTGTATGTAGACTGGGTAGTGGGTGGACCTTTAATAATAAGTTTGCACGGTTTGTTTAACTGGGTGAACAGGCGAGGTCCCCCCTTTGTTCCAATGAAATCCAGAGGAGGCACAGCGGGAGGATTCTTGAGACACATCGAATAATACACCGTCCTTACGGTTCTGTTGGACCAGGAAGACACTGGGGCGGCAGTAGTAGTGGTCCATGCACCGCAGTAGCTACAGAGCTAACGTTAGCCACGTTAGTGGTCAAGCAAAACAATGGGGGACGTTTGCAAAGATAACACTCAAGCGTATTGTCTTTCTGTTGTCTGGCGAGCTTGCAATGTTTGTATGGCCCTGTTCTTCGCTATGGCAACGTATGTCCAGGTGAGTTGTTCCCTAGTTTAGATACATACAGGCAGCACAAGTACAGTAGTGCAAATGTAGCAGGAAAGTGCAATACTAGTCATATTATTCATATACACAATGTACAGGTGATTATTAAACTTGGTCCGTGTCCCGACTGTACACAATGAAGGGTTAAAGCAGACTTGCTTACTTGTACTTTATTCACAGTTGTTATGGTTACAACATAAGCTTGGTTCCACCCTAAGCGAACCCTCGGTGTCACCTCTAAAAGCGTCCTACGTGCAACAGCACTTAAATAGAACAATCCTATTGTTACATCTTTCTTTTTCTTTTTCCAAGTACAGATATATACACAATCTCGATATTTAACTTACAGCTACTTAACCTGTGTTCTACTTACTTACTTACACCAGATCCCAACAACAACACTGTGTAAATGGCTCATTAGTACCCCTCCCCACTCAACCGCTCAAAACATGACTGTGCACACATAACCCATTTCACTCTTTTTTTTCTTTTTTTTTTTCTCTCTCTCCAGTCCATTCTCTAATCACGAAGTATAGTCCTTCAGGTATTGAGGCCTGACAACCTGTCGACCAGACCTGGTAGTGACCGTACCTTGGCTCCCTACCGGGTTGACTGGCGGGCCGGCTTTCTCAGTCACTGGTGACGCAGGTGTGATTGTACCTGGTGTGTCTATAGTGGTGTGATCGTGTCTGAGGTGGCGACGATTTCTTCTCAGAACACCTCCCGACTCTAACTCCACCTCATATGATCTGTGGCTCACTGGTTGGATCACCTTTGCCACTCTCCAAGTCCTGTGTGTGTCACCAGGCTGTACTCTCACACTGTCTCCTCTTTTCAGAGTGTCCATGTCCTTTGCTGTGCGATTGTAGTATTTTTCCTGTCTCTGTCTGTTGCGTTTCAGTCCCTGGTCATTGTCCGTTACCTCTGGCTCCAGCAGAGTGTCTTTTGTAGGAAGCAGGGTTCTGGTCCTCCTGCTTAGGAGTCTCTGTGCTGGACTTGTGTTGAGGCCCTGGCTCGGCGTGTTACGATGGTCCAACATAGCCAGGTACGGATCCTCTCTCGCCGCTGCAGCCTTCAGCATCAGGCCCTTGGCTGTCTTTACCGCCGACTCCGCCTTCCCGTTACTCTGTGGGTATCCCGGCGAAGATGTCCTGTGTTCAAACCCCCACTTCTGACTGAAGTGTTGAAACTCTTGTGATGCATACTGTGGCCCGTTATCAGACATAACGACATCAGGAATCCCTTGCCTGGCAAAGTGGGCCTTGAGTTTTCTGATTACTGTGTTGCTCTTAGTGTCAGACAGATAGTCAACCTCCCAAAAGTTAGAGAAGTAGTCTACAGTGATCAGGTAGTCTTTGTTGTGGAACGAGAAAAGGTCTGTCCCTACCTTGGCCCAGGGTCTGCTGGCCATGTCATGTGGGTGTAGTGTCTCCCTCTGTTGCCTTGGGTCCACGGACCTGCATATACCACATTTAGCGATGAAGGTCTTTAGCTCCTCGTTCATCCCCTGCCAGTATACACACTCCCTCGCTCGCCTCAGACATCCTTCTACTCCCAGATGCGAGGAGTGGATCCTGTACGTGATGTCACCCCTGAGTGCATCTGGTATCACGGCTCTTTCTCCTCGGAAAACGATGCCGTCCTGGAAACTCATTTCCTCCTGGAACGAATAGTAGTGCCTGATGTCACTTGGCAAGTCTCTTTTCCTCTTGGGCCACCCTGACAGTATTCTATTTGCCACACTCTGTAACTTTAGGTCATCCTTTGTTGCAGCTCTGATAGCGCTCAGCCTCTCTGCTGAGATGGGTAAATAGCTAACCATGTTTACCGTCTCTACCTCTGTCTCACTGTCTCCCTTAGTGCTCTCTGGTAAGTATGCTCTACTCAACGTGTCTGCAAGCAACATATCCCTTCCTGGCACATATGTCACACTAATATCATAGTGCTGCAGTCTGAGTAGCATCCTTTGTAATCTCTTCGGTGCACTAAGCAGTGGCTTGCAGTGGATATTTTCTAGAGGCTTGTGGTCGCTTTGCACGGTCACCGGTCTACCATATGTATATTGATGGAACTTTTCCATACCAAACACTATGGCTAAACACTCTTTCTCTATTTGGGCATAGCCCTTTTCAGTTGGCGTGAGCGCCCTACTACTAAATGCTACAGGCTTACCTTTCTGTGTCAGGGCGGCCCCCAGTCCTGTGTCGGACGCATCACATTGTAGCGTCAACTCCTCTTCTCTGTTGTAATACTGTAGGACTGGTGCTTTGGCTATCTTGTCTTTCAGCCTTTGAAACGCTTCCTCTTGGACATCTGCCCATTCCCACATGTTTTCCTTCCGTGTGAGTTGTCTCAGAATCTCGCAGTCATCTGACAGGTGGTCAAAGAACTTCGCCAGGTAGTTGACCATCCCAACCAGTCTTTGTACTCCTTTTACATCTGTTGGCTTCGGCATCTCTCTGACCGCCCGTACTTTCTCCGGGTCAATTCTCAGCCCCTTAGCCGTGAGCAGATGACCTATGTAGGGCACCTCTTTTTGTCGAAGCTTGAACTTATCCGCGTTCAGCTTGATGTTGCGCTCCCTGCATCTGGTTAGAAAGCCTCGGAGTTTCTTGTCGTGGTCCTTTTCTGCCTCCTCCTGCGTTGCTCCTTCCCCTGTGATTAACATATCATCTGCTATGACGTAGACTCCTGGTAGGCCCTCTAGGGCCTGCATGAGCTTTCTTTGGAACACCTCCGGTGCTGGGCTTATTCCCATCGGCATCCGGAGCCAACGGTAGCGACCAAATGGAGTGGCGAATGTGGTCAGGTAGCTTGACTCCTCTTCTAGCTTGACGTGCCAGAAACCGTGCTTCACGTCGCAGACTGTGAATACTTTTGCCTTTGACATCTCCGGCAGGATGTCATCTATAGTCGGGAGTGGATAGTGACTTCTCTTTAGTGCCCGATTCAGAGGTTTTGGGTCTATGCACAGCCTTAGTTTCCCATTCGGCTTCCTTAATGAGATCATGCTGCTGATCCAGTCAGTGCTGCGTTCCACTGGTGTGATAATCCCTCTTCTCTCCAGATCCTTGAGTTCCTCCTGTATCGGTATGATCATCGCTACAGGCACTCTGCGCTTTGGCAGTTTCACTGGCGGCACTCTGTCATCTATCTCTATTTTATACTCCCCCTCCATGCATCCATCTCCGGTGAACACATCCCCAAACTCAGCATTTATTCTGTCCCTTGTCATGTGACTGTCACTTTCTCCCCCTGTCACTGGACTCTGCTCTTTCCTCACTATGCTGTCTATAGCTAGGATATTTTCGTACTGTACCTTTATCAACTTCATAGCCTCACTGTCTTTCCTGCCCAGTAAAGGGATTCTGCTACTCTGGTCTACCACCTGAAACTCTAGCCTGTAACGCTTGTTGTTTCTGGGGTTTCTGATCCTAACCTTACATGTACCCAGAGGAATCACCCTAGTCTTATTGTACATCACCAGCACTTTCTCAGTGTGTTCTAGCTGTGTGTCAGGGTTTAACAAATGTATAGGGATGACATTACAGGTGGCCCCACAGTCTATTTGGAAGTTAACTAGCGTTTCCCCCAACATCATCCCTGCAAAAAGCTGTTGGCCCTGCCTGTGGCCGTCTTTTACCTGATTAACATTTTCATCCTCTCTATTTACTTCTGTTATGCAGCAGAGGTCTTCCTCATAAGAATCACTATCACTGTGCTGTTCTGCTACTGCATGCACTTTCCTAGTTTTCTTGCTGCTCTCCTGTTTTGACTTGCATTTAGCCGCAAAGTGATTTTCTCTCCCACACTTTTTACACTTTTTCCCAAAAGCTGGGCATTTCTTCTTGTTCCTCTCATGTGTTTTCCCACAAAACATGCAGTCAACCTCGCTGTCTTTTTTCCACTCTTCTGACTGTTTTAGCGCATGTACCTCTTCCACTGCCTGCCCTTGTTGCAGTGTCCTGCTATTAGACCTTGACAGCTCATACGCTCTACATATTTTTAGGCATGTTTCCATAGTCAGCCTATCCTCCCTGAGCAGTCTCTCTCTTAGTTCTGAGCTATTTGTACCACATACAATTCGATCTCTGATCAGGGAATCTCTAATGTCCTCAAAGTTGCAACTACTAGCAAGCATTCTTAAGTCTGTTACATAGCTGTCCACGTTTTCATCCAATCCTTGGTTCCTGATAAAGAATCTGTATCTTTCCACTGTTTCATTTACTTTTGGATTGCAGTACTCGTCAAATTGCTTGATAATAGTCGTCACTGTTGTCTTCGCCGACGGACTCGGCAGAGTTGTCCATAGTTCTCTGCCCTTTTCTCCGACGAGATATTTAAATAGCTTGACTTTTGTTGTCTCTTCAGCGTCGGGCATGGTAAGGTCTGTATACAATGTGAACTCCTCCTTCCAACTTTTCCATGCCTTCGCCAAGTTGCTGGAGTCCAAAAGTAGTAGACCAGGAGGTCTCAGCGCATTTAGCCCTTCCATCGCCGATAGCTAGTAAGGGTTTTCTCCCCGAAGTCCGTGTTAGCCACTGACAGCTCGCCACTGACAGCTCGCCACTGACAGCTCGCTAGCTCAACTCTTTACTTCTCCCGCTACCGCGCGAATTACTTTCCCGATCTGTACCCAGCTGTCACCATGTTTCAATGTGTTCCGTCCGTGTCCCGACTGTACACAATGAAGGGTTAAAGCAGACTTGCTTACTTGTACTTTATTCACAGTTGTTATGGTTACAACATAAGCTTGGTTCCACCCTAAGCGAACCCTCGGTGTCACCTCTAAAAGCGTCCTACGTGCAACAGCACTTAAATAGAACAATCCTATTGTTACACCATGTACATGTCAAAATACTTCCCAAAGGTCAGTGAATACCACAACCACAACACCAGAGGAAGCTCAACCAATCATGTTAAACCCAGATTCGGCTCAAACAAGGGACTAAACACGTTTCGCAATTATGACACATCAATGTGGAACGCCCTACCCAAATCTGTAAAGGAATGTGAATCCCTACCGCATGTATATATTCCCTCCCCGCCGTATGTATATTTCTCTCCCACCCACCCACCCCCTCCAAATGTACCGTCTCCACCCCACCGTATGTATATTTCTCTCCCACCCACCCCCTCCTAATGTACAGTCCCCTCCCCATCATATACTCTGTCAGGATCTAGGGGTAACAGTACTACATATTTGAATACCGTTTATGTCACAAATGTATCAGTACTAAATACCTATATGTCCCTATGCCATAAATGTCATGTATGTTGTTCCCTTCCCTTTCACGAGCTCCATGTAACGCGGAAGTGCAGTGGTCTCTATAGAACGCTGGTATGCTGACGTGACGACCCTTCCTTATTTGATCGTGTCCTTGTATGTAGACTGGGTAGTGGGTGGACCTTTAATAATAAGTTTGCACGGTTTGTTTAACTGGGTGAACAGGCGAGGTCCCCCCTTTGTTCCAATGAAATCCAGAGGAGGCACAGCGGGAGGATTCTTGAGACACATCGAATAACACACCGTCCTTACGGTTCTGTTGGACCAGGAAGACACTGGGGCGGCAGTAGTAGTGGTCCATGCACCGCAGTAGCTACAGAGCTAACGTTAGCCACGTTAGTGGTCAAGCAAAACAATGGGGGACGTTTGCAAAGATAACACTCAAGCGTATTGTCTTTCTGTTGTCTGGCGAGCTTGCAATGTTTGTATGGCCCTGTTCTTCGCTATGGCAACGTATGTCCAGGTGAGTTGTTCCCTAGTTTAGATACATACAGGCAGCACAAGTACAGTAGTGCAAATGTAGCAGGAAAGTGCAATACTAGTCATATTATTCATATACACAATGTACAGGTGATTATTAAACTTGGTATAAAATATACCAATTAGTACTACTGAGTATGTACATAAGTGTATTATATAAATGGAGACAGTATGTATGACTACTACTGGCCAGCAGCGTAAAGAGTAGGATATGTAGCCTATAAATATAGACATCGTAAAGGACTGATTGATTGAAAACTTTATTAACAGATTGCAGAATGGGTGAATGAATGAATGAATGAAAACTTTATTAACAGATTGCAGAATGGGTACAGTGCAGTACAGCTCAATACATACAATTGTTAAGGGGATGCAGACCAGAGAAAGACTTTCGTCTTGTTTACATCAGGGTCCCCCATTTTCAATTCATCGTAACATATATGACATACATGACATACAGATAGACAGTACTGCTACATCTATACATTTATGACATACCAGATTTGCAATTACAGTACTGTATTTGTGATACAAAAAGAGTCCAGAAAGAAAAGAGTATATACATTAGGCGTAGAAACTGTACATTGGATTGGGTAGGTGGGGGGGGGACTGTACATTGGAGGTGGTTGGGGGGGCGGGGGGGGGTTGGGTAGGAGTGGGGGGGGGGGGGGGGGGGGGGGGGGGTTGGGTAGGAGGGGTGGGTGGGGACTGTACATTGGAGGTGGTTGGGTGGGTGGGGGGGGGGGGTGGGTGGGGGACACTGTACAACTGTACAAACAACACTGTACATTGGATTATTGACAAGACCATACTTGGTAATTTACTGTACATTGGAGGGGGTTGTGTTCGGACATTTACAGGGGCCAGTTTCGAGTTGCAGTCTCCCTTAGGTGTTTTTTGAGAGTGTTTTTGAAAGTGGGTAGTGATTCACATTCCTTTACAGCTTTGGGTAGGGCGTTCCACATTGATGTGGCATAATTGCGAAACGTGTTTAGTCCCTTGTTTGAGCCGAATCTGGGTTTAACATGATTTGTGGAGCTCCCTCTGGTGTTGTGATCGTGGTATTCACTGACCTTTGGGAAGTATTTAGTCATGTACATGGGTACCTTGGTCGTGTAGTGTATCTTGTAGACCAGGCCCATTGCAAGTTGCTGTACTCTGTCGTCTACTCTAAGCCATCCTAGGTTGTCAAAGTGGGCAGGGGTGAGGTGGGTTCTAGGAGTAAGGTCAAGCAGTAGTCTGACCAGTTTGTTTTGAGATGTTTGTAATTTTGTTTTTAGCGCCTTTGAGGTGCTTTGGTACCATGAGGTGCAAGCATAGTCGTAGTACCCTTGAATGAGTGCTCCTGCTAGAGTCTTCAGGGTATTCTTGTTTACCAGTGAGGAGATCCGGTACAAGAAACGAGTTCGTTGGTTGACTTTTTTTATTACATTGGATGCCATTTTGTCACAGGAAAGATTTGCCTCTAGGATGGAACCCAGGTAGGTAATATCTTCTTTCCTTGTGACAATATTGTCACCCACTGTAACTGAGAAGCCGTCGGTCTTGCTGAGTTTGTTATTTGAACCGAAGAGAATGGACTCTGTTTTGCCCATGTGTAATGATAGTTTGTTATCAGCGAGCCATATGCAGATTTTGCTTAGTTCTGAGCTGAGGGTTTTTTCAACCTGTAACTTGTTCTTGTCAGAGACCAGCAGGGCTGAGTCGTCCGCAAACAGGAACAAGTTGCAGTCACAAGCTGACGACATGTCATTTGCATAAATTAGGAACAGTAGCGGACCTAGTATGCTTCCTTGTGGAACACCACAGTTTACTGTGAGGGGGGGGGATAGGGTACCGTTTACCTCCACCATCTGCTCTCTCCCCTCCAGGTAGGATTGCATCCAGCTCACTGATAGACTATCAAAACCAATTGCTTTTAGCTTGTCAATCAGAATGGTGTGATTGACAGTGTCGAAGGCCTTTTGTAGGTCCAGCATGACCATGCCGCAGTATTTGCCCGCGTCCACCTCTTGTTTGATGTGGTCGTTTAAATAGAGAAGGCATGTGTCAGTGGAGTGGGATGTTCTGAAGCCAGATTGGAATTCGTAGATTAGTTTTTTTTCCGCAAGGTATTTTTCGACCTGTTCGTATACAATTTTTTCCATGACTTTCGAGATGGAGGTAAGGATAGAAACAGGGCGGTAGTTGCCTGGGTCTAATTTACTGCCTTTTTTGTGCAGAGGGGTCACTCTCGCAATTTTGAAGTCCTTGGGGACGTGTCCCTGTTTTATAGAGAGGTTTATTATGTGTGTGATGACTGGGGTGATGGCGGCTGCTGAGTCTCTGAGGAATTTGGAGGGGATGTTGTCATGGCCAGTGGCCTTGTTAGGTTGGAGGGCGCTCATTTTTTTGAGTACCTCATCTGTTGTTACCATTTCCAGTTTGAAGTCGTCTTTGTGGACCCCTAGGTTTTTGTAGTAAGCTACTATGTGTTCTACCCCATAATGCCCTGAGTGGGAGGGTAGTTTGTTTACCAGTGTTGTGGCTATGTTTGTGAAGAAACTATTTAAGTAATTGGCTACATCCAGCTTTTCTGTGATGAGCGTGTTGTCCGTCTTTATGTTTATGTTTGAGAATCTGGTTTTAAGTTTTTTACTGCAGCCTAGTTGGTTATTGAGTAATTTCCAAAGTTCACGCGGTTTGTTTTTGTTTTCCTCGGTTTTGTCATTGATGAATTTTTTCTTTGCTGTTTTGATCATGGAGTTTACATCATTTCTTAGACGAAAGTCTTTGAATGAATGAATGAAAACTTTATTTAACAGATTGCAGAATGGGTACAATACAGTACGGCTCAATACACACAATTGTTAAGGGGATGCAGACCTGAGAAACAGTTTGTACAATTGTATGTATTGAGCCGTACTGTATTGTACCCATTCTGCAATCTGTTAAATAAAGTTTTCATTCATTCATTCAAAGACTTTCGTCTTGTTTACATCAGGGTCCCCCATTTTCAATTCATCATAACATATATGACACACACCCACACGACATACAGATAGACAGTACTGCTACATCTATACATTTATGACATACCAGATTTGCAAATACAGTACTGTTTGTGATACAAAAAGAGTCCAGAAAAGAGAGTATATTTGACGTACACTGTATCTGCAGGTACAGATAGAGGATAGGGAGTTGTTCCCTAGTACTGACTTAGTGAAACATTCACTAAAACCTCGGCTATACTTTCCCTTTAGATCAATGACCCCGATGCAGTATTATGGATGGTAAGAATAACATACTGTTGATATACACTATAGCATATTGTATTGTAACTCAGTTACTTTTCTACTCTGCATTGTACATTGTATATATGTTGAACACTTGTCTACGTACTTGACTTCTATTTTATACTCACTATACTTATTTTATACTTATCTATTTTTATCTAGCACAATCTCTGGAGCAAAACAGAAAGAAGCATTGTATATAAACGTATTCTGTACTTCTGTATGACAACTAATAAAGAAACTTGAAACTTGTATTAGCTATAACTTGTATTTTAATCTAATCTATTTCTGTATCAATATTACATCAACATCAGTTTTCTGTTACAGGTTGGTTATGGTGTTCCAGCAACCCTCAGTTTGTTTATCGGCCTGAGGCCTCATGTGACAGGTAAGATTTAGATACATCCATTTCACAATTGCAAGTCAGTTGACCTATTGCGAAAAGGCTTGTAAAAACTTTTGACAGACTGCTGGATGTAAATTTTTGACCCGTGTTGATGGTGCCATCTTCTGGTTTTATTACGATAGTGCAACTGCGTAAAACCCAACCAGAGACTGACATTTTTGATTTGAATCCATAAAACTAGTCTTGAACATTCGATTTAGGTGATTCAAGTTACAGCGTTACATACTGACAAATAATTATTTTAGTTATTCAATTATATTGAACTACTAATGCAAACATAATTCAAGCATTGTTTAAAAGTGACGCATAGATCATAACCTATTATATTATTCTACAATCTATAGCTAATATATATATATATATATATATATATATATATTTTTTTTTTTTATAAATCTTTTCTGTGTTCCAGAATCATTGCCTTGGAGGAGAATTGCTGACCTTCATGTGATGGTTTCCAGTGCTATTGTTGGCATGCTGGGATGGACACTTTACAAAGAGCGCATTACAGATATCTTCCAACAGGAGGAGGGCAGGTAGAATAGATGTTACTGTTACATTGTATTCATAACAACAAGCACCGACCGTAAAGTGCCAAGATTGGGGGCGACAGTGACTCAGGAGGTAGAGCAGTCATCGGGTAATCCAGAGGTTCTCTGTTCAATTCTCGCTCCTCCCGGGCAGCATGTCGAAGTGTCCTTGAGCAAGACACTTAACAACGAATTGCTCCTGATGAGCAGGTTGGCACCTTGCATGGTTGCCTCCGCCATCGGTGTGTGAATGTGTGAGTGAATGGGTCAAATGTGAGGAACAAATTGTAAAGCGATTAGGATAAAAGCGCTATATAAATGCACCATTTACCATTTACCAAGATTAGATATCAGGGAAAGACTTGGAGGAAGTATGGATGCTAGAAGCATGTGTAGTATTCATTAGCAGAACAGGCTAAATATTTAAATCATGTGATGCCTGTTTTAATAATATTTGACGTTTGGTTGTGATTTATTTAATTTTCTTCCTGTAGAGAGTTTTCTGGTCTAATGTTGACAATTGTCTGGCTTCTACTGAGTCGTCACTCTGGAAGGTAAGCTGACGCCGGTGTAGCTGAAAGATATTTCTAATATATCTCTGATTATTTAATATTTTTAAGGAACACGCCAACATTATGGGAAATGCTCTTACCGTGTTCTCCAGAGTCGTATGAGAAGATGGATACCAATTTCCTCTCTGTGTTCAGTAGAAAGCTATCCAGCTGCAAGCTAGCCTAGCTTAGCACAAATTAATGGAAGTGGATACGGATCAGCTAGCCTTGCTGTTGGCCAAAAACACCTCTCCCAGAGTTTTAAGCTTGGCTAGCTGATCCGAAAACACAGTAAGTGCATTTCCATTAATGTTGGCCTGTTCCTTTAAGAGAGAATTATATACTTAATCTATAATTTACCCATAACACTGTTATGTATTCCTTTTAGGAGTCCAGTTGGGATGTTGAGAGTGTCGACTGCTGTTGCCATCACAATCTTCCCCTTTGTGGCCTGGCTATACTACTATATCAACAAGGAATTGAGGACCAACTGGCCCTCCCATTGTAAAAATGCTATTTAGATCTATTCCAGAAATGTTTCACTCAACATTCCTGCTACAAAATTAATCTGCCACAAAATACATTGATTGATTGATTGATTGAAAATTGTATTAACAGATTGCAGAATGGGTACAATACAGTACAGCTCAATACACACAATTGTTAAG
Organism: Notolepis coatsorum; assembly: GCF_963971535.1. Taxonomy (NCBI): domain Eukaryota; kingdom Metazoa; phylum Chordata; class Actinopteri; order Aulopiformes; family Paralepididae; genus Notolepis; species Notolepis coatsorum. The sequence goes on from NC_140178.1 coordinate 27,829,271, forward strand.
GGGATGCAGACCAGAGAAAGACTTTCGTCTTGTTTACATCAGGGTCCCCCATTTCCCCCCATGTATTATATGTTCATGGACCAACACTCTGCTTGTCAAGTAAATATACATACAGTATTCTAAGAAGAAATAAACACTAAAAGATGGTTCCTTATCAGAGGTGTGTTGTTCTGGCCATGTGTGTGATTGTAGTATTGCCTGAACACTTGGACTTCTGTATCAGTATTTGTTCAGTTTAATGCTGGCCACTACATTTCAACACACATTCTTTATAAAGTGAGGTGTGCCTTGTAATTATATATTTAATAAACAATTGGTTGTGTAATTACTACTTTTATGCATATGTTTTTTCAGAACAATTACATTTGACTAAACTTTTAATTAAAGATTTAGCTAATTGTTCTATTGCACAGTGCTAGATGTCAGTAGAGGACACTTGGTCCTATGAAGGACCGCAAAAGAAGAAATGGCAATGCGTCACGTCCGGTTACTGCCTAAAATGACAGTGGCGCTCGTCCACTGGTCTCGGAACAGTTTGGGAATAACCGCTTTAGATTTACAGAATGAGAGATTGACGTTGTGCACAGGTACAAACGGACTCTAGGTCAGGTATGCTTAATCTGCCGTCCTGATTACTGTAGTGTAAATTCACCGCAACTTCCTCATGTGGCACAGCACTACATGCTTGAAGTCATGACTTTTTTATCACACCAGACGTTAGTGTGTCGTTTGTTTAATCGCATTGCCTTGCAAAGATGTACCAATGCTGCACACACTACCAGATTCATACACGGCACTTTACAAGGAAAGACTGGAGCGACACACTCGGACCTGTCATCAAGAGTCCACAGTCTGGTGGTAGGTCGACGAAGGATGCGTGGGTTTTTAAGATCGAGTCTGGTAGGGTTAGTTTTGGGAAGCACATGTGGGTTGTAAACGTATCAGTAACACGGAGTGACTGTTGCTGTTTTGACTTGTCCACCAGGCACAAGTGGAAGTGGATCGATGTTGGACGTGCAGGACGTCACGATGGTTGCCTCAACGTTACTCAAGAGCATTTTCTTCTCTGCCTCCACCACCGCCATCATCTGGTGACAAATGGAAAAAAGCAGGGGTATGTATTATATTACAAGGTGCGCAAAGATGGCAGCCTCCTGGGTTTGAGTTCATGTCATCTGATTTGACCCGTTTCTGTGGGCTTGACTCACTAGTCCAGTGGTTCTCATCATGGGGGTCCTTGAGGTGTTTCCAGGGGGTCTCAGGAAAAAAGTAGGTTAATTTTGTTATTATACTCAACTGTGTCAACATTTATAGCTATGGAAATGTGAACAAAATCACATCTAATAACAAAAATCTTCTCAGATGGGGGGTCCTGGCTTGAGACGTAAAAGCTAGAGCACCACTGTTCTAGTGTAACCATAATCAGCATTTGTACTTCATTCTGTCTGCTTGCGTGCCCAAGTTATATGATTTGTGAAGTCATCCATTCATTGTCTGCCTTTGATTAATATCATAATCCTAGTATTTCACTCTTGAGCCGTTTAAAGGCTGCATTTACCAATAGGCCTGCACACTACACCTGGATCTTTCAGTGTAAATCGAGCAACCGTGTCTATTTTCACATTTGATTATTTCATGAGATATTATTATGATTCCAGTCTTTTGTAGACAGAGGGAACCTGATTGTACCTACGGTAGTCACCTAGTGCCTTCAAGAGAAGATGATGTGTGTTGTCTCTCATTTCATTGTAGACTACGAGCATCTGTGTCTAAGCACGATACCAACATTTTGACTTTGATACCGATACAAGCTTAAGTATCACGATACCTTCTAAAACGATACCACAATAATCTTTTGCACACATCTATTTTACCGGTAGTCGTTAATGGAGTGAAGCGTTCGCACTGTCGAGCTTTAGACAGAATCACAAACGGACAATGTAGAAAATACTTTTTTTTATCCACTTTTTCTCCCATTTTTTCTATATTTTCTCCCATCCCAATTTCGTATCATCCAATTCAACCCTCCCCTGTCACGGACGCTGTTTCTTGCCTCCCACAAGCCGGCTGCAATGTGGACTAAGTCATACATAGCACAAGTCCCCTCCGGTACTTGAGGTAACAGCAGTCGCATCTTTTCACCTGCGCAGCTCGATCTCTTAGTGGCGAGGAGTAACGCGTGGGAGGCTCACGCTGCCCCCGACACTTTCTGATTCTACTGCGCAGGCGCACCAACCGACCTGTAGGAGTCGCTGTCCACAACGCCCGATCCCCACCCATCAGTTTCCCACCCCCTAATACGGCCAATGTGTATTAGTACGGACGACCAGCTAAACTGAAAGCAAATGTGGAGCGCTGGGCTCGAACTGACGAGCCCAGCGTTTCCAGCATTTCGTGGCGAGCGCCTTGCCCACTACGCCACGTAGCCGCCCACAATGTAGAAAATACCTTGTGTGTTCAGCTTGATACGCCCACTATGCAAAGCGTGCACTCTCTCACACTCACACCGCAGAGTATTGGACCGCTATTAACGTCTGGGTATCACGATATTTTTCAGGTATAGGTGTATCGTGCAACCCTAGTCTAAACAATGATTGAACGCTGCACTGTGAGATAACCTGGGAGGACCCTTTCAGCCCAAGAGGCCTCTGTCTTCTTAACACTTTGACTGCCACACATACTGTATGGCTTATCCTTACCCTTAGGTAGGTCATTGCACTATGTTTTTGGCGAAGCTGTGTGTGTGTTCTGTATTATAGCTGTAGAGACGGTGTGGCTCATTTTGACAAACATTACTTGTAGTCCAGCATGGGAATAATAGTTTGTTTCCACATGCTGTAGTTTGTAGTTTATTACGCGCTAAACATCGCGCATTTCCAACATAATAGTATTTTTTCATTGATCGCGAGATAAAACGTGTTATGTGCAATAAGCCCAAACTGTTCTGGCTGATCCCCTGAAACCCTGAATACTCCAAAATCAAAGGTATATGACATATGTATCATCACAAAAATAATAATAATAAAAAAATAAAAAAAAACTCTAAACTATGATCGCGTTTGCCGAGCATGTTTTTTGTCCAGGTGAAACATAACTGTGATCGTTAGAAAAACACGTTTCAGATTTGGTAAAATAGACATAGAATGTACCTTACCTTAGCCAGAAGGTATTCCAAGAAGAATAATTCCACGTGATCGCATTGCCATTGCGATTACCAGTGTATATGTCTATACACGTTTCGATGGTCAAATACGCTTAGGCGGCGGAATTTCTAGGCGATCAATGATTGTGAATCTATGTCCCAGCAGGAGGAGTGGCCACTGGCCAAGCAGAAATGAAAGTTAGTGTGATTTAACCCAGCCATCGCAGTTCAGACACGGACGATACCACCACCTGGTGATAGTCGATCGGCATTGCAGTTTTTTTTTTTATCTACCTTTTCTCCTTTTCTTCTGTGATTTTTCTCCCCATCCCAATTTACCTCTCGTGCCAATTCTCCCTCCCCTGTCCTGATCGTTGCTCGCATATGCCCCCGACTGGCTGGTTGTAGGGAGGATAGAAGCCTTGCATCACATGTCCCCTCCGATACATGTGGAGGCAGCCTGTCACATCTTTTCACCTGCCAGCGCGGACTCTCATTTGGAGAGGAGTAACGTGTAGGAGGCTCACACTGCCCCCGCCATTTTCCTGACTTTGCTGTGCAGGCGCCCCAACCGACCTGTAGGAGTCGCTGTTCACAACGACCAGACTACCACCCTTCGACTTCCCACCCGCTAACTCTGCCAATTGAGTTAGTATGACGGCTGGCCCAAGCCGGAGGCAACGCTGACAGCCGGATTCGAACTTGGTGTCTCTTGCGTTGGTGACGAGCGCAATGTCCGCTGCGCCACCCAGCCTCACCTCGGCTTTGCAGTTCTAATGTGTGCGGATGGTCGAAAATTATGCAGATCGCTCTGGGCAAGTCTGTAGAGCAGGGATCAAAGTAAAAAGATCAAATGATCCAAAAATAACTTTTTACGTTTTTGGCACTCAACCGTTGTCCGCCAAACACGGCGTTTTACGTTTTTGGCACAGAAAGTGTTAAGGCACTAGTGTTATTATAAAATGATAAATATTTGATTTGGCTGTATTTTCTTTGTGATGAAACCATCTGATATTGATCATGACTGACACAACCATTGGATTTGGGCATAACAGCGTATCTGCGGGGTATTCAAAACTATTACATTCACAATTCTCAATTTAAGGCCTTAACAGGTTTTAAAAGTCTTAAAGTTCATTTGCACAGGTATTAAATTTTGGGGGGGGGGGCAGCCTGGGTGAAATAATATTAAATATATGAAATGTTTTTGTATGCAAGGCGTTGTATTTCACGGGCTACCGGGAGCTTGTGCATCTGGCGAGAGCTTGTATGGAATGCGCAATCATTTAAATAAGTGCAGCCACCAGTTCAGTGTCGTTATGTGTTTTTATTTTATTTTGCTAGTGTGGTCGTTAAATTGGTATTCAATTTTGCTGTGGTATTAAAAAGGTCTTAAAAAGTCTTACATTTAACTTGTTGAAAACCTGCATGATATAAACTAGACTGACAAATGTTTATCTTGATTATATGTCCTTCAATATCTTGTGTCATCTTCTCTTCTCCACAGCCTGTCACATGGAAATCCTTGGCAATAACATTTGCTCTCGGTGGAACTCTCCTGGGAGCGATGAAATATTTCAAAAAAGAGAAGGAAGAAAGTGAGTTTTTCACCATCCATGTTCACATCAGATCAAATGACTGGGTTATTGAAGATCATGTAGGGGGACCAAAAAAATGCAGATTAGTTTTGCACAGATCCATTTACATCTTAATGAAATGATAAGGTAGCAGTTCCTATAAGATCAGATATTCCTTTTATTAGATTCATTAGTACAGTACAACAAAAAGACGGTTGGCATTCAACCAGAGTGCAAATGTAGCAGTAAAGTGCAACAGCAATATACAATGTATTTTGTATGAAAGTATTCTGTACTTCTGTATGACAACTATTAAAGAAACTTGTACAGGTGATTAAACTGGGTACAAATACAAAATATACAAATTGGTACAACGGAGTGTAGTGCTAATCAGATGTATGTACACAGTTGTATAATATGTACAGTAATACAGGTATAAAGACAATATGGTAGTAGTCATACTGGCCAGCAGCATAACTAGTAAGAGTAGGATATGTACAGATATAGATATAGTCTCTACAGTAGAGCTGTCCCCAAGCCTGTTTTTGGGATTCCAACATTCACCAGGGTTTTTCGAACGGATGTTCGAACCATCGTTTTTAATCATGCAAAAAATGTCCTCCCTAAATACTTTTAGCGCACATTTACGCATATAACGTAACGCATATGCGCACATTGCTGCCGTTATTAACAGTACTGGTCACGGGAGGCTTCAATAATGTTTGGATGAAAGGCGGCTGCGTAGCACAGCGGACTAAGCGCCTGTCTACCACCGCAGAGACACTGGTATCGAATCCGGCTGTCAGTGGTCCCTCCGGCTTGGGCGGTCGTCATACTGACACAATTGGCAGTGTCAGCGGGTGGGAAGCTGGTGGGTGGTATTCTGGTCGTTGTAAACAGCGACTCCTACAGGTCGGTCAGGGCGCCTGCACAGCGAGGGAAGGAACTGGGTAAGGTAGTGTGATCCTCCCACGCTTTACACTTCCCCAGTGAGAGTCCTCGCTGTCAGGTGAAAAGAGGCTGCTGGCTGTCTCCTATGTATCGGAGGAAGCATCTGATAGACTTCAGGGCTCCCTAGACCGACCAGTGGGAGGCACATGCACGCAACGACCAGGAAGGGGAGGGGGGAATTGGCATAACGACTAAATTGGGATGGGAGAAAAATACAGAAAAAATAGGAGAAAAAGTGGATAAAAAAATAATAATAACGTTTGGATGATAATCCATTTTGTGAATCCATTTGTTGAAACATCTTTGTTGGCCGACGGCTGCTGCTATCTTAACGTTAGCAAGCTAAAGCCAAGGGCTGCGCTCTGCATAGCTTAATTAACGTGCATAACATAACTTACCCGTGTAACGTTAAGTAACTTGTGTTCCGCTGGGAAAGCATCAGCATCAATGCATACACTTGGTTTAATCCAAACGTCCATTCGGAAACGTTGTATTATGAAATAAGACTGGTGAGTGTGGGAAAATGGATGGATTATCCAATGGGGGGTCCGGGAGGGGGGGGGGGGGGGGGTACGAGCTGGAGCATATGTGTGTAGGTTTTTAGATAACAGGTATTAAGGGTATATCCTATATAAGACAATTAACTAAAATGTGATTTCATTGGATGTGCACTGTCAACTAATGCTTGTATATCTTATCGTGTGTTGTCATGTTTGTTTGTGTTTGTTTAAAAAAATAAACTCACTAAACTCTCTCTTTTGCATGTTTGACTCATTTCCTGATATGACAGGGAGTCGGGGACCCCTCCTCATCTCACTAGACTGTGTTGTTGTGACCCGTGTTCGCGTGTGACTTTCGAATTATTGTAAACACAACATTGTGATATTCTGATATATATATCACATTCTGATATATATTTTTCGTGTAAAACAAATAAAAAAAATTATAAATTAAAAAGCGGAGGTTCAAACCCATTAATTACGAAGGTCCGAATGTTTGGGCTCAGCCCTCTACAGATATGTAAAATGACTATGTGCAGGTAAGTACAGGCAGAAAGATATTCCTTTATTGATCCCCTTTGGGGAAATTCAAGATAAGACGAGGCATTGCTATTTTTTCATCTACATAATTTCATGGATCTGTAACTAACACAACGCAAGGATTCAACGTCTCCGATGACATCACTGGTGGCCATATTCAAACTCATTCACTCTCAATAACTGTCAAACTAAATAAATGTCACAAAACCGCTTAGCGTTTTCGTGTGAAATTATTCTTAGCATGCGACGTCCCTCATTATGGGACGTTTTTCGGACTTTTGGCAACCGGCACTTTGGCGACCCCTAGTGGCTCGGATGTGCATATTTTGTAATACAATATATATATCGAATTGAAGCCTTATTTGTTGCCTGTCGATGGCGACAAAATCCGCTCAGCGGTTCTCGAGTTACATGCCGGTATTTGAGGCTTGTGCAAAGTACACGGTATTGTGCAAAATACCACTCCCGACTCAGGCTGCAGTAGTTCTGTCAATCTAGATCCGATCTCGAAAATTATTGTGGATCGTTGTAGCCAATGAGTGTGGCAATGATACCCCATGTGGGGATGTGTCAATCAGGGATCTAGGTGAACAACTAAATTCTTAACAGGAAGCCAAATTAATTGAAGTCTATGAGAAAACTGAGTTTTTCTTTGTACACAGTTGACCAAAATCACTCCTAATCACTAATTTCTGAATGGATCTTTATGAAATTTGGATATGTACTACATAGGGCTTCAGGCTATGGCTCCGTCTGGATTTGTAAGCCATACCACCTTCTGGGGAAATACTACCTCTGGACTACTAACTACTACAGAAAAACTTGAGTAACAAGTTTTTCTACAACTCAAGTTCAGACCTATGTTACTCTATTACGTTAGCACTAAAAGTGAATTTTAGTGCTAATTTAACTTCAGAATGTCATAATTCATTCATTCATTCAGACCAGGCTTATGCATGTGCTATAAGTATAAAGTATGTTGTTTTGGTTTGCAAAAAAAGTATGCAGTCCTCAAAAACGAAAACTAAAATGGCCAATTTTGGGGGCGCTTGCTACGGTCCTTTGTTTTAGATTTTGAATCGACCAGAAAAGGAAAAGGATAGTGAGTAAGCATGATCTAACGCTCTTTGTCGATTTACGTCTGCAGTGATTGAAAGAGAGAGGACCAAGTCGATAGGGAGGCCGGCCATCGGGGGCCCTTTCTCCCTCATCGATCATAATAACAAACCCAGCAAGAGTGAGGACTTCCTGGGACAGTGGGTCCTAATCTACTTTGGGTTCACACACTGCCCAGACATCTGCCCCGACGAGATAGAGAAGATGATCGAAGTTGTCGATGAAATAGGTAATGTGAACTATTTGTCGTCTATATTTATGATGCACAGCATATTGTGTACAATTAAAGGATAACTTTGCTATTTTGGACCTTAGACCCTATATACCCTTAGACCCTACCGTGTACCTGACACATAGAGACCATAATTGAGCTAGCTACAATTTCCCTGCACGCTCTCACAGGGCTACAATAGCAGACAATAGGGCAATCGTAAAAGCACAAGGATACATGTGCTTTTCCAAGACTGGAAGCTCAGGGTGTATTCTTACCAGTCTCTGTTTGCTCTCCTGTGAAATGTATCACAATCACAACATTTTGACATGCTTTGTGGCCTGTCCCTCTGTACAACTAGTGTGTAAGTTTACACACAGTGCGGTTGGTGAAATAGTTCCGTTTCAAATGGAACTGTTGTTTCAACATTATGATTGCGATACATTTCACAGGAGAGCATACTGAGACCGGTAAGAATACACCCTGAGCTTCCCATCTTGGTAAAGCACATTTATAGTTGTTTTTACAAATGGATTTTCGATTTGCCCATTGTGAAATTATGGTTCTGGATCACCGTTCAGTGAAATTAAGGTACATGGTAGACTGACGAGAAGAGGGTCTAAGGTCCAAAATGGCAAAGTTATCCTTTAAATGTATTAGTGCCACTGTTTTACTAAAATGCCCTGTTCTATACCTCTTTCCACAGACAGAATAAAGCCTATTCCGAACCTGACCCCGCTCCTCATCACCATTGATCCTGACAGGGACACGCCGGAAGCCATGGCGACGTATGTCAAAGGTACAAACAACACAACTTAAATCCCAATGTGAGCCATTTATTTTAGGTTATATAGGTATTGTTTCTTGTGCTCTTATTGGTCCGAGTCTTAATGACACGCTGTGCTTTCCAGAGTTCTCCCCGAAGCTGATTGGCCTGACGGGGACCGTGGCTCAGGTGGAGCAGGTGTCCCGGGCCTACAGGGTGTACTACAGTCAGGGCCCGAAGGACGAGGACAACGACTACATCGTGAGTTGTCTCACGTTTCTCTGTGTTATTATTGATGACGTGGGCATGTGTGCTAATTAGGGTTGCCATTTGAACCGATACCGGTACCTGTATCGGTTCTTTGAATTCGGTATAGGTACCTTTTTTCGGTACTTAACTCTCTGTAATAACGAAACAAAAAAGAATCACTTGAAGAAAATAAGTCCAAACTTCTCAATTTCAACATTGCTATTTATTTAGAACATTTTCTTATTTATTGTTGTAAAACACCACACAAAATAAATTGCATGGTCATGTATTATGTTTTTAAATATAATATAATTAAATATAAACATTATCTGGCCATCCTCAGTAAATATGATCAAACTCCTCTGACCTCGTCTGGTCTTTCCAAAGACACAAGAGATGGGACAGTAATATATATATATATATATATCTATTTGGGGAAAAGGCTCATATAAGCATGTAAAGGTAGTAGGTACCAACATTTGGTACCAATCTAGCATGAATCGGTACTTGGTAGTACCCATGTAATTCGGTCGGTACCCTTAACAGGTTCAGCGCCAGAGGTCGCTGTGGGCGTACTGCCGTGTGTGCCAGCGCTGTAATTAATGGGGATACATGCCGGTGTTTGCAGTGCTAAAACTATATTAAATATTATAGCTATGGATCTAATAATATAGTCGATTGTCATTGAGTTTCTTTCGGTCAAGATGCAAAAAAACAGATAACGATGAAAACCCAACTTTTCTCGGGTTTGGCGCCCAACGTTCGGTGAGTTAACCCGACTTATGTCGGGTCTGGCCTCCAATGTGTTAAAGGGGAACTATCTTATAAATGGCCTTTTCCAGTGTTTAGCATTATTTTCTAGCTATGTGGACTTATATTAATAGGATCTATGTCTCTAATTTTCAATTTGGCACATTCTTCCCATTCTCATCTCACAATATTGTCCCGTATCTGTGACGTCAGAGGTTTCTCATCTGCATAATAACGCCCGCCCCATCTATGCTTGTAGCCAACTGCTAACTGCCAGCTATGCATCTATGCTTGTAGCCAACTGCTAACTGCCAGCTATGCATCTATGCTTGTAGCCAACTGCCAGCCACCTGTATTACTCATTAAGAGAGACCGCTTGGCCCCTGCGCCCCTCTCTCTCTCTCTCTCTCTCTCTCTCTCTCTCTCTCTCACTCTCACTCTCACTCTCACTCTCACTCTCACTCTCACACTCACTCACTCACTCACTCACTCACTCACTCACACACACACACACAGATGTGTTTCATAAACTCACAGGAATTGTGTAAAAGTGCCCAAATAGTGAAAGAAATAGTAAAATAGTTCCTCTTTTTAAAAGTGCAGAGTTTGGTACCCAACCCTAGTGTTAATGAAGGAAGGAAATGTCCCCCTTTCTCTGATTCTCCCCTCTGTTGCAGAGTTTAAAACCTTGATCTACAACCTTTGTACATATTTTAATTGATTTGTTGTCCTTGCTTTTTGCCTCGCCTTGTTGTCTTATTGTGATATATGATACATTTTTATTTTATATGCCAGGTGATTTTATATGCCTTTTTTGGGCTTATTTCTGTATGTACACTCGACGTGACTGTAATGAGGGAAACCTCTGTTGCCTTTCGAGTTTAAATAAAGATTTGAAATGAAGATGAGGATCTAAGACTCTAGGTTAATTGACCTGTGAATCGGTGCAGAAAAGAGGGCAGGATTTGAGATCGGGTGAATGAAATCTCTTGTTTTCCTTACTTTCTTCCAGGTCGATCACACAATCATCATGTACCTCGTAGGTCCCGACGGAGAGTTTTTGGAGTACTTTGGACAGAACAAGAGGAACGTGGAGATCTCTAATTCCATCGCAGCGCACATGAGAAAGTACAAGAAGGCAAAGTAACCGGTTGCCCTGCCTACAAGGACCTGTTGTGTGAACCTTTTTCAGGGACCCCTTGCATTCTAGGGCAAGAGAAGAGAACAGACACTTGCACTGCTGTCTTATGTTATATATTTATTTTGGAGTGTAAAATCATATATGGTGTTAAGGTGTCTGCAATCTAACATTCCTGTCTTTGTGTTCACGATTGGTCGTGTGCATTAAGCATGTTTGCCACCTAGTTTGTCCGACATAGCTTGCTAACATAAAGAATCCGAAAGTAATTTTCACATTTGCCATTGTTTTAAACAGATTTCTCACTCCAGGCTTTGTGACAGGTTTTAGCTAGCAAGCTGCTATTAGCTACCTATGTAGTAAGGCTGCTCAATTATGGTAAATTGGCAAGTCACAATTGTTTAACACGATTACTCATTGATTTGTTTTACCTTTCTTCTCGACCAAAGGCTGTCTTTCTGTCATCTTCCACAAGTTACCAAACACATTTAAAAATAACAGGGGAAACCCTTCTCCCTCTCAACATGGGCTGAAACTACTGTTTTGGGGGGGAAGCACACCGCTGTGAAGGAAGGGTGCGCTGCATTTACAACACAAGAAAAAACGAGAGCAACATGCCAAAATCGTAATCTAAATGTGATTAGTTGCCCAGTCCTACTGGGTAGCCAACAATCCCACCACATGCAGAGAACTGCGTAAGGGGCATCACAAGGCGAATGATGTCGAAATAAAAATACACATAGCAGTCATAATTTATGCACCTGGTCCATTTACAAACATGGTCTCTGACATCAAGGCCAAGATTATCTTCTGTAACGATGTCTCTATTGTACCCGTGTCATTAATCAGCTGGATCACCGCTGAGACACTGGAAGGGGATCTGAGGGTGAATGGCACCCGCTTCACTTCGGTTTTCGCCCCGCTGGTTCAAGAGCCTTAGGGATAAAAATAATAGTCAAGCTATTTCCTCGACCCACGGGACGCGGGTTACATAGAAGTACACCGGGTGATGCACTAGCAGCGCCCCCAGAATACATGAAGATAAATAACATGCTCTGTGTGTTTTGCCCTTGATGCCAACCTACTGTATTATATGCCTCTCCCGTGCGGCCATTCTGGCTCCGTTTCTGGGGGTAATCGGCCCATACTGAAGTCGTCTTTCTATGAACAACATATGAATGGAATGATCATTCTCTATCTGGTAAATAATACGGAGGAGTTTACGGAGTTTTCTTTTCTGCTTTTATAACTCATGCCCTTTTTGTTTCATTCAAATATGATACCATAGGTAGTGGTACATATTATGCACTGTTATTATTTAATTTCCATTGCTCGCAAATGAAGCTCAGATTTCCAAATCCATATGAATGGTTGTTATTTATTTTGTCACGCTTTAACTCTTTGCCGCTTCGTGTCGTTCACGTCATGCGTCTCGGGACACCTGTCGTGTTCCTTCTCTGGCAGTGGGAGGAGCAACGCAGCAGCAGTTCAGCGCTCGTCGTCCTGACTGGCTGCTGCTTCGTGACGACAGGGATGCAGTACTTCTCCGGTCTACATCGGAGGGGTTTAGCTCTCATTGATCATATTCACACAGCAGCCGTTTTGCTCTTACGTCATGCTCAGGTTGGGATCCCTTTCCATCCTGTTCCCACGTATGTCGTGCTCCGGGATTCCAACCGGAGCATGACGTAAGAGCAAAACGACCACTGTGTGAATATGGTCAATTGCAGCCATACTAAGCTCCTGACTTGATCCCATTTATAACAGTGGAGGAAATGTATGGTTAAAGGAACACTCCCAACATTTTGGAAAATACACTTATTTGTCATCTTCCCCAGAGAGTCAAAACGAAAAGATTGATATAAATTGAGTCTGCGTGTCAAGTTTGAGTTGTTGGAAGTTGTCTATCCTTGTGCTAGGGTAGCATGCACCTGGACATCTCTCTCTCTAGGGCTACTGGACAGATGGAGATTAAACTCATAATTGTGTCTGAATCTGGGGGAGATGGCAAATAAGTTTCCCCAAAATGTTGGAGTGTTCCATTAACATGATCTTGGTCTGTAGTCTGTGCACAAGAACATAGTATGTCCACTGATGAGGGAGACTGACTGAACGTGCTGATGAGGGAGACTGACTGACTGAATGTGCTGATGAGGGAGACTGACTGACTGAATGTGCTGATGAGGGAGACTGACTGAACGTGCTGATGAGGGAGACTGACTGACTGAATGTGCTGATGAGGGAGACTGACTGACTGAACGTGCTGATGAGGGAGACTGACTGACTGAACGTGCTGATGAGGGAGACTGACTGACTGACTGAATGTGCTGATGAGGGAGACTGACTGAACGTGCTGATGAGGGAGACTGACTGACTGAACGTGCTGATGAGGGAGACTGACTGACTGAATGTGCTGATGAGGGAGACTGACTGACTGAACGTGCTGATGAGGGAGACTGACTGAACGTGCTGATGAGGGAGACTGACTGACTGACTGACTGAACGTGCTGATGAGGGAGACTGACTGAATGTGCTGATGAGGGAGACTGACTGACTGAACGTGCTGATGAGGGAGACTGACTGAACGTGCTGATGAGGGAGACTGACTGACTGAATGTGCTGATGAGGGAGACTGACTGAACGTGCTGATGAGGGAGACTGACTGACTGAACGTGCTGATGAGGGAGACTGACTGACTGAATGTGCTGATGAGGGAGACTGACTGAATGTGCTGATGAGGGAGACTGACTGACTGACTGAACGTGCTGATGAGGGAGACTGACTGAATGTGCTGATGAGGGAGACTGACTGACTGAATGTGCTGATGAGGGAGACTGACTGACTGAATGTGCTGATGAGGGAGACTGACTGACTGAACGTGCTGATGAGGGAGACTGACTGACTGACTGAATGTGCTGATGAGGGAGACTGACTGACTGAATGTGCTGATGAGGGAGACTGACTGACTGAACGTGCTGATGAGGGAGACTGACTGACTGAATGTGCTGATGAGGGAGACTGACTGACTGTGCTGATGAGGGAGACTGACTGACTGAATGTGCTGATGAGGGAGACTGACTGACTGAATGTGCTGATGAGGGAGACTGACTGACTGACTGAATGTGCTGATGAGGGAGACTGACTGACTGAACGTGCTGATGAGGGAGACTGACTGACTGACTGAATGTGCTGATGAGGGAGACTGACTGACTGAACGTGCTGATGAGGGAGACTGACTGACTGAACGTGCTGATGAGGGAGACTGACTGACTGAATGTGCTGATGAGGGAGACTGACTGACTGAACGTGCTGATGAGGGAGACTGACTGAACGTGCTGATGAGGGAGACTGACTGAATGTGCTGATGAGGGAGACTGACTGAATGTGCTGATGAGGGAGACTGACTGACTGAACGTGCTGATGAGGGAGACTGACTGAACGTGCTGATGAGGGAGACTGACTGACTGAATGTGCTGATGAGGGAGACTGACTGACTGAACGTGCTGATGAGGGAGACTGACTGACTGAATGTGCTGATGAGGGAGACTGACTGAATGTGCTGATGAGGGAGACTGACTGACTGAACGTGCTGATGAGGGAGACTGACTGACTATGCTGATGAAGACTGAAAGGGGAGCTCCACTCCAAATATATTTGTGAGAACAAACAACTCTCCCAAATCCAAAAACTAGAGTGCTAAAACTCAAACTTGTGATGTCATCAAGTGCTAAAGTGCACCTGCTCCAATGAGTTGGGAGACGTGGTAAAGGTGACACGGAGCATTCAGGGGGATGTTCTGTGTGTACGGATACGTGTTCTGTTTCAGAAGAGAAAATGCTACCGTAAAATAAAGCTAATTTGATTATAAACACTCAAAAGATCTGTAGCTCCACAAAGTCACTCTCCCATTCATGTCAATGCAGTAGCTCCATGCATGCTTTATAGTTTATAGGCTACCTAACGACGTCACAAGTTTGATTCTTACTCGTCTGGTTTCTGGATTTGGAGGAAGAGGGTAGCTCACGTTCACACATATTGATTGAACTTTACTAGGCTGTGGGAATAACATATTTCAGGTCTTAATATGGATGTCTGTCCCCCCTTTATAGGAACAAATATTCTACCCGAGTTTTAACTGGATTCATTACAGTATACCATAATGTCTCCCAGCCCACGGTTTGAAGCAGAGCCCACTGCCATAGACTGTACAGTAGGGGTGTAACGGTACACAAAAACCACGGTACGGTACGCACCTCGGTTTTGAAGTCAAGGTTCGGTACGGTTTTCGGTACAGTGGAGGAAAGTTTGGCTCTCCATGTTTCACTCAGGGGTGATGTCGTGTGCAGTAACTAATTGTACTTGTAGGGCTGTCAACGAATATTCTATATAGAAATTAATAATCGACAAAAAAAAAATTATATTACATTGTGAAAAAAACAGCCCCCGGTGGGCAGTCGTTAGTGGTTACCGTTGTATTAGTTCGGTACACTACACAGCCGTTCGGTACGGTACGGTACACACTGAAACGGTTCGGTACGGATACGTGTACCTTTACACCCCTACTGTACAGTAGTTTACATTTAGTCATTTAGCTGACGTTTCTCCAAATCGATTTACAAGTTCTGTACAACAAGTCAGCAGGAAGGGTGTGACTCTGGCAGCTGAGGGTAAGATTGTTCTTCAAACGGTGTCGGACTTGAGTGCTATTTGCACATTACTGCTCAATTGCACATCCCTGCTAAATATTCAATCCCACTGTATTGTTATTTTCATTTTAATTAGTGTATATACTCGACCACATCGTGCCCACTTGTATACAGCCAACAGCCATGGCCTATTTAATTTAATTGTGTAATTATATCACATTCTGTTGTGCTTCTATTGAAATTTAGTTTATATTCCATGTTTTATTCTACCGTAGTTGTCTGTCCGTTAATGTCGCACCAAAAAGACAATCAAATGCCTTGTATGTGTAAACTACTTGGCAACAAAGACCTTTCTGATTATGATTATGATACTGAGACTCTGGTCTTGAGCGCATAGTGGCCTGCAGTAGCTTTATTAATCCAGGGTGGGCTCGTCTCCCTAATCCCAGGCAGACACACCTGTCGGATCTATTTTCCACCCGAGCGTCGGCATCCGCCTCGCTCAGACGCCACCAGCTGATGGGGATTTTCTCCTCTTCTCTTCTCTTCTCTCTCTTTCTTGTCCCGTGGCCTCAAATTCTCACAAATGGTCACATTAACGTCCTTGACCCGGGCGTGCTTCCACACACAAACATACACATGCCAGCGCCATGTCGAGACGGTAGGGCGTTAGGGGCTGTAAGCAGTAGGAGTGTACCGTACTTATCTGCCCATAACCAATTAGAACGGCAGCTGTTGTCAGACCTTCAAGTGACATTAAGGGGGCCATTAAATCAACACCAATTAAACAGTGTGCTGTGCCAGCTTGTGTCATTGTTTATGAAAATAAGTCATCCAATCATTGACTATTTCATTTCAATAGGTTTTTTTTCCTCTATAGAGGATTTTGAGATTAAAGGGTCGCTTCACACAAAAAAAAACAAGGCTGATTTATTTTGCACATAATCTCACACACGCACGTGATGTCATCAGGGACATTGGATTCTTGTATTGTGTTAATTACAGTTCAGTGAAATGATAAGGTAGCAGTCTATAAAATGAGGTGTTGCTATTTTCTTCATCTACATAATTTCTCTATTAACACAACGCAAGGATTCAATATCCCTGTTGACATCACTGGTGGCTATATTCAAACTAATTTACTCTCAATAACTGTCAAACTAAATGAATGTGTGAATTATGTGCAAAATAGAGATGTGCAAGCACTGTCGTTGGTTACTGTTATATTGACTTCTGCATCTTTAAGCTGCTCCATTCATAGCTGACTACCTGCATCCTCTTCATAAAAGACATCACAGGGGTTTTAGGAAGAGACAAATGATTATTAATAACCAGAACACAATCGGGTTGCTTTCCGTCAATGACATCAACCAAGGCAGCTCTGTATTGCAGGCATACATATATATACGTATCTGCATCTGAAAAGTCAAGCTAATCCATTCTGCTATACCTCAACGTATAATACCAAGAATGAATGAATGAATGAAAACTTTATTTAACAGATTGCAGAATGGGTACAATACAGTACGGCTCAATACATACAATTGTTAAGGGGATGCAGACCTGAGAAAGACGTTTGTCTTGTTTCCATCAGGGTCCCCCATTTTCAATTCATATAGACATATATGACATACATGACATACAGATAGTCAGTACTGCTACATCTATACATTTATGACATACCAGATTTGCAAATACAGTACTGTTTGTGATACAGAAGGAGTCAAGAAAAGGGAGTATATACATTTGACGTAGAAACTGTACATTGGAGGTTGGGTGGGGGGGGTTGGGTACATTGGGATATTGACAACCATACTGGGTAATTTACATTGGAGGTGGTTGGGGGGGGGGGGGGGGGGGCGGGGGGCATACTGTATAAACAAGTAACACTGTACATTGAGGGGGGGGGGGAGGAGACACTGTACAAACAAACACAATTGTACATTGAACTATTGACAAAACCATACTAGGTAAATGACTGTACATTGGAGGGGGTTTGAATGATTGGGTTAGGATATTTACAGGGGCCAGTGTTGAATTGCAGTCTCCCGTAGGTGTCCCTTGAGAGAGGTTTTGAAAGTGGGTAGTGATCCACATTCCTTTACAGCTTTGGGTAGGGCGTTCCACATTGATGTGGCATAATTGCGAAACGTGTTTAGTCCCTTATTTGAGCCGAATCTGGGTTTGACATGATTTGTGGAGCTCCCTCTGGTGTTGTGATCGTGGTATTCACTGACCTTTGGGAAGTATTTTGACATGTACATGGGTACCTTGGTCGTGTAGTGTATCTTGTAGACCAGGCCCATTGCAAGTTGTTGTACTCTGTCGTCTACTCTAAGCCATCCTAGGTTGTCGAAGTGGGCAGGGGTGAGGTGGGTTCTAGGAGTAAGGTCAAGCAGTAGTCTGACCAGTTTGTTTTGAGATGTTTGTAATTTTGTTTTTAGCGCCTTTGAGGTGCTTTGGTACCATGAGGTGCAAGCATAGTCGTAGTACCCCTGAATGAGTGCTCCTGCCAGAGTCTTCAGGGTGTTCTTGTTTACCAGAGAGGAGATCCGGTACAAGAATCGAGTTCGTTGGTTGACTTTTTTTATTACATTGGATGCCATTTTGTCACAGGAGAGATTAGCCTCTAGGATGGACCCCAGGTAGGTAATTTCATCTTTCCTTGTGACAATATTGTCACCCACTGTAACTGAGAAGCCGTCGGTCTTGCTGAGTTTGTTATTTGAACCGAAGAGAATGGACTCTGTTTTGCCCATGTGTAATGATAGTTTGTTATCAGCGAGCCATATGCAGATTCTGCCTAGTTCCGAGCTGAGGGTTTTTTCAACCTGTAACTTGTTCTTGTCAGAGACCAGCAGGGCTGAGTCGTCCGCAAACAGGAACAAGTTGCAGTCACAAGCTGACGACATGTCATTTGCATAAATTAGGAACAGTAGCGGTCCTAGTATGCTTCCTTGTGGAACACCACAGCTCACTGTGAGGGGGGGGGATAGGGTACCGTTTACCTCCACCATCTGTTCCCTCCCCTCAAGGTAGGATTGCATCCAGCTCACTGATAGACTATCAAAACCAATTGCTTTTAGCTTGTCAATCAGAATGGAGTGATTGACCGTGTCAAAGGCCTTTTGTAGGTCCAGCATGACCATGCCGCAGTATTTGCCTGCGTCCACCTCTTGTTTGATGTGGTCATTCAAATAGAGAAGGCATGTGTCAGTGGAGTGGGATGTTCTGAAGCCAGATTGGAATTCGTAGATTAGATTTTTTTCCGCTAGGTACTTTTCGACCTGTTCGTAGACTATTTTTTCCATGACTTTCGAGATGGAGGTGAGAATAGAAACAGGGCGGTAGTTGCCTGGGTCTAATTTGCTGCCCTTTTTGTGCAGAGGGGTCACCCTCGCAATTTTGAAGTCCTTGGGGACGTGTCCCTGTTTTATGGAGAGGTTTATTATGTGTGTGATGATTGGTGTGATGGCGGCTGCTGAGTCTCTGAGGAATTTGGAGGGGATGTTGTCATGGCCAGTGGCCTTGTTAGGTTGGAGGGCGCTCAGTTTATTGAGTACCTCATCTGTTGTTACCGTTTCCAGCTTGAAGTCGTCCTTGCGGACCCCTAGGTTTTTGTAGAAAGCTACTATGTGTTCTACCCCATAAAGCCCTGAGTGGGAGGGTAGTTTGTTTACCAGTGTTGTGGCTATGTTTGTGAAGAAAATGTTTAAGTAATTGGCTACATCCAGCTTGTCTGTGATGAGCGTGTTGTCAGTTTTTATGTTTATGTTTGAGAATCTGGTTTTAAGTTTTTTACTGCATCCTAGTTGATTATTGAGTAATTTCCAAAGTTCACGTGGTTTGTTTTTGTTTTCCTCAGTTTTGTCATTGATGAAATTCTTTTTTGCAGTTTTGATCATGGAGTTTACGTCGTTTCTTAGTCTGTTTCTTTCTAGTTTGAGTTCAGTCACGTGGGCTTGGAGTTCACTGCTCGTGCTTTTAGTAAGCTTTGACTGACTTTTACGAAACTCAGAGCATTTTTTGTCTCTGGTTTTCATAGCGGCCAGTAGGGAAGGGACGGCTTTCAGTCACAGATAAGGATAGAATATATCAGGATAAAATTTACAGTATGTATTGTAAAAACCAGTGGTGGAAAGTAACTAAGTATTTTTACTCAAGTACTGTGCCTAATTTTGAGGTACTTGCACTTTACTTGGGTGTTTTAATTTTAGGGAACTTTGTACTTTTACTCCACTACATTTCAAAGGAAATATTGTACTTTTACTCCACTACATTTCAAAGGAAATATTGTACTTTTTACTCCACTATATTTATTTGAACCCATCAGTTACTACAGTAGTTACTTTGAAGAAACATATTCTGCCTAGAAAACATAGCAAAAATATATTAAGATGATGTACTCTCAAATTTGAAGCCTGTCAACTTCAAGAGGATGTAATCAGAGCAGCATAACCGGACCACATATCACTTTAATTTAACCTTTAATCAGAGCAGCATAACTAATTGGGGTTGAATGCTCCCAAGCACTGGAATACACAAACATCACATAGAATGCATACATTTACTTGAGATACAATATACTTCTCTACCTTTACTTAAGTAGAATTTGAATGGAGGACTTTTACTTTTACCAGAGTACTATTTTATCTGGGTATTTCTACTTTTACTTAAGTAAAGGAACTGTGTTCTTCTTCCACCACTGGTAAAAAAAAAAAAAAACATTTGACAGAGGAATTTTTTTTATAGAATTTAAGGAATGTGTCGAATTATAAATAGAGGAAAAAGCCGTTGAATTCCCTGGGAGCAAAGATGAAGTGGATGACTTCTACTTAACATCATATGGCCTTAACAGCCTTCTATAAACTCTGGCATCACACTGGAGTGGCACACAAGAACACTTGAAACACATACTTGTGCTATATTGACATTTGGTGATTGAGAAACATGAATAGAAATCTACTCCAAGGCTTTTGAACGGATCCCAGAGGCTTTTTTGGATTCATCGCTAACCCTGTTATTGGGTCTCTCGGGGCCCACTGAGAGAGAAGCCTGGATGCTTGGTAGCTCTGGTGAGGCCATGTGTGAGATCTGCTGAGGCTTGTCTAGAGAGTGATTTTGCACAGCACC
The DNA here is from genome assembly GCF_963971535.1 of Notolepis coatsorum. Lineage (NCBI taxonomy): Eukaryota > Metazoa > Chordata > Actinopteri > Aulopiformes > Paralepididae > Notolepis > Notolepis coatsorum. The sequence continues at coordinate 27,849,990 of NC_140178.1, forward strand.
TTATCGGACATGAATAAAATTGATAGAATTTGAGTCAGTTCACTATAGTCACTTTGTCAGAACAAAGTCATGTCACCTACTACATGTCTGAAATGAATATCTGATATATCTGAAATTAAAAAAATAAATAAAACCTAACCTTCTTACTGTACTATCATGCACTCTTCCTACTATACTAATATAGTCCTTACTACTATGCACTCATCACTGCACCACCCAAGTTTCAGCACTGATTGATGAACATTGTTACTCAGTTGTAAGAGTCGTACCCTTCCTGCTGACTTGTCGTACAGTAAGTCGCTTTGGATAAAAGTGTCAGCTAAATGACAAAATGTAAATGCATTGCACAACTGGCCATCCTTGTCAGGGTGATCTCTCATTGAATTGTTCTTCTGATGTTTCGAAAATAAATAAATAGATTCCTATGATGGTTTTCCGGGAGCCTTCCCTTATCAAGGGGCAGTGGTGGAAGACGTACACAGTTCCTTTACTTAAGTAAAAGTAGAAATACCCAGATAAATTAGTACTCTGGTCAAAGTAAAAGTCCCCCATTCAAGTAAAAGTAGAGAAGTATTTGCTATTGAATGTACTTAAGTATCTAAAGTAAAAGTACAAATTATACATGGTGTTTGTGTATTCCAGTGCTTGGGAGCATTCAAAACCTTGATCCATTGACCTCTAAAGTTGGGTGGTATGTGGTTCAGTTATGCTGGTCCGATTAAAGGTTATGTTAAAGTGGTATGTGATCTAGTTGTGCTGCCCCAGTTACGTCTTCAAATGTGAAAGTATAATCTTTATACCTTTTTGCCATGTTTTCGATGCAAAATTATTCAAAGTAACTAGTAACGATGGGTTCAGATAAATGTAACCCCAATCAGTTCTTCAAAGTAACTAGTAACTGATGGGTTCAGATACATGTAGTAGCGATACATGTAGTAGAGTAAAAAGTACAATATTTCCTTTGAAATGTAGTGGAGTAAAAAGTACAATATTTCCTTTGAAATGTAGTGGAGTAAAAGTACAATATTTCCTTTGAAATGTAGTGGAGTAAAAGTACAATATTTCCTTCGAAATGTAGTGGAGTAAAAGTTCCCCAAAATTTTAATACTCACATAAAGTACAAGTAACTCGTACAAATTATGTTTTAGATCATTCCAATGCCTAATTCTGTTTTATGAATTCAATGTTGAGCTCAGTGTAAATATAGGCACATCCATGTATCCAGGCATTCAACACTAAGTCCTAATCGGATTTCACAATCTCACATGGCTTTGTCATTCGTTGAACCAATGCAACGCGGTAATTATATGAACCAAAAAGGTCAGATATGACATAGCAAACATTAAGTTACCACCTTTGTCTGACAAAATGTAAATGACTATAGTGGGACACTAAAGGTCTCTACAGGGAACGTGCTAACTGTTGCCTGTCAACCCCAGGATGTTCTCCACACAGACCCCAACAGTGATCTCTAATGGACCCTGATCCCCCAGACAGCCAATGCCAGAATCCCAGCAATGTCCTAACAGGCCTAATCTTCCCTGATCCCAGAAAACGAGGCCTGTCGTGTCAGGACCCAAAGCCCTCATAAGCTGTCGTCCCATAATCATCATTGCATTTTAATGGACAGGCCTGAGGATTACAATCGAAAACCACTTTTAGGTGACACAATACATCTATACATAGACACTTCAAAACACAAAATGGACATACTTGACTTTTTCCAAGGTGGCGAATATAAGCCAGATTTGATCTCTCCAAATATAGGAGAAGCCGTCCTTTATAAAAAGCTGTCCAACTTAAGTCTCGTTAGTGTGTGGGTATGTGTCTGGCATACTGTGAGACTGCAAACAATTAACAACAGCACCGGCTAGGCTGTAGCATCCAAAGTCTCCGAGACACTTTGTATAACCTGTGGGATTCCTGCCTACTGTACCAGTACTTCTACTTCCGCACTGAGGTAAGAGCATTGGGCTTTCATCTTTCTTTAATGTTTCTTTGCAAGGGATGCTGGTTGCTGAATACTTGTCAATTTAATTATTTTTTAAATTGAATTCATATGAGTCCGTCTTAACCCGTGTGTGGTGTTCAGGTCTGTGGGACCCGTTTTCAGTGTTTACTAAAAGAGAAATTATACAATTAATAATTTTGTTTAACCTGAGACTCGTTGGCCGTGGCTCATTTTATGTGAAGAACATATGAAAGAACACCTTTTCATTGAGGGCACACTGTGCACCTCCCCTACACATGTATATTACTATGAGGTGTTTCCAAAGTGTGGAAATTGTTGGTGTAAACATGGTAAAGATGTAATTTTTGTAATTGAGTTAGTTAAAGTTGCACTAATTGTATGGCATCATTATTTAAAAGTCCCAATAATGTTGTGGTTTCCACCACACATATTGGGTGAAACCCAAACACCACACAAGGGTAAAACAGATGCACGTCATGTTCCTACAGCTGAAGAAGATGGGTGATGCTGAGATGGAGATATTTGGTGTGGCTGCCCCATACCTCCGCAAGCCAGAACGGGAGAGGATCAACGCACAAAATATGCCGTTCGACGCCAAAACAGCCGTCTTTGTGGCCGACCCAAAGATGGAGTATGTGAAAGGAAAGATCAAGAACCTAGAGGGATCCAAGATCACCGTGCTGACGGAGGAATTGAAGGTGTGTGACGTGTGTGTGTGTGTGTTTGTATGTGTGTGTGTGCACCACAATAGTTTACACCAGTACCAACCATCCTAGATGTCGATTTAAGACTATATACTACCTATCTTGCTAATATGTCTATAGCCTACTATGCACTCAGAGTGTAACACTGTGATATTATTTGAGGAACAATGCCACTGACCCTTAGCTGCCAGAGATGTACCCCTCCTGGTGACATGTTGTTCACAATCTGTAAGTCGCTTTGGATAAAACTAATAACAATTTGACTAAATTGTACATTTCTAATTGTAAGACCAAGGGGATGTGATGTAATACCTTTCAGAATGAAACAGTACTGTGCAAACTGTAGCTACGCTGTAATACGACAACTTCATTTGTTTGACTCCAGCTGTGATGTATTCATCCGGTGAACAGGATTTAATATGCAAAGAACAAGACTATCTGACATCGTGTTCCCTGTCATCTTTCCACCTGCCGTGTTCACGTTTCCTAATCTAGTCACGCGTGACTGAACCCGTCTCTCAATGTCCCAGGTTGTCATAGTGCAGCAGGATGACATCTGTCCCATGAACCCTCCCAAGTTCGACAAGATTGAGGACATGGCCATGTTGACCCACCTCAACGAGCCGGCCGTGCTGTTCAACCTGAAGGAGCGCTACGCGGCTTGGATGATCTATGTGAGGCACCGATCACTTAGACTCGTCTCTGGACCACACTCCGTCCAGTGGGTTAAAACTAAGACACCTAGGGCGGTTAGGTGGCCGAGCGGAGATTGCGTTCGTCACCAGCCCCGGAGCTGTGAGCTGGATTCGCCTGTTCGAATCCAGCTCACAGCTCCGGGGTTGTCACCAGCTTGGCTGGCCGTCTGCACTAATACAATTGGCTGTATTAGAGGGTGGGAGAAGCTGGCGGGGTGGGTCCGGGTCGTTGTAAACAGCGACTCCTACAGTTCGGTCGGGGCGCCTGCTAAGCGCGGATAGGACTCGAGGGGGATAGTGTGGTCCTCCCACACGCTACGCCCTCTCAATGAGAATCCGCGCTGCCAGGTGAAAAGAAGCGGTGATTGGCTGGACGTGTGTCGGAGGAAGCACGTGGTAGCCTCCACTCTCCCAGATGATCTGACTGTGGGGGGTAAGTGCGCAGCGACCAGGAAGGGACTGGGAATTGGCATACGACTAACATTGGGATGGGAGAAAATCGGAGGAAAATGGAGGGGGAAAAAGACCAATAAAAAATAAATAAAAAAAACTAAGACACCTGATTTATATTCTGTATTTCGTCATGACTGTTGATGTGCTTGCGATACAGAACAGACTGCATATTCATTACAGTTGACTAGAGGACATTTACATAATGTAACACAGCATATACAGACCAGATTTATATTTCAAAGTACTTTGATTGATTGATTGATTGATTGATTGATTGATTTGAGGTAAGATAAGATAAGATATGTTAAGATAAGATAAGATATTCCTTTATTGGTCCCCTTGGGGAAATTCAGGGAATTGATTTCATTCATTGACTTATTTATTTATTTACTTTCATGAATCTTGTCGTCATGAGGTCTTCTCTCTCATTCTAGACCTACTCTGGGCTGTTCTGTGTGACGGTGAACCCCTACAAGTGGCTCCCGGTCTACAACCCAGAGGTGGTGGCTGGGTACCGTGGGAAGAAGCGCCAGGAGGTCCCGCCCCACATCTTCTCCATCTCGGACACCGCTTACCAGTACATGCTCACAGGTATACTACACGGCTTTCATAGCGGAGTCACACAAAAATATTAAAGTTCAGGATGTTGTATCCCTAGCACTATTCCCTACTTTTATTCAAATTTAGTGTATATGTAACGGATGGTACCGCGAAGCGCAGTCACGATGGACTTCAGATGTTGTGAAGTGACTGGGGTGAGTAGCGGTGCTATGGGTTGAACTCACTCTCATCCTCAAAAGACACATAGACACGTTACAAAGCACGTCTTGGTATAGCGGTCTGTGCTGTTGCCCGCGGCGCGGGAGACTTGGGTTCGAAACTCCCTCGGGGCATCGACGTTTAAGGTGCCGATGTCACAACCGTTACATATATATTCTACAACAATCCTGCACAATTATACAGCCCTGTCCTCTATTCTATTGTATTTTTATTCTAATTTAGTTTATATATTCCATTTGATTTAATTCTACTTAAAACGCTTTTTTTAAATGTTTTTATTATTTACTCCTATTTGCTTTGTAAGTGTTGATATTGTCTGTTAATGTTGATGCACCAAATTACCAAATTCCTTGTATGTGCAAACTTACTTGGCAATAAAAACTTTTCTGATTCTGATTCTGATTCTGATGACAGTAGCAATGACGTTGTCGATCGGTAGAGTCCGTTCTCAGCACAACCCATGCTGTTCTTCATACAGGATACCCACCGCTCCGGCCAGTTAGACACACAATTAATAAGTCAATGGGGCCACACTCCTGTCCGTACTAGCCTGTGAAATAAACACTGAAAACTACTTTGGGATGCACTGTGGGCACTGTATTTCAGGGCTGGAGCATGGGCCTGGTGACTTTGCATTGGTTTTGTGCTGACTAGCAGGAGCTGTGTGTAGCCAGCAGTGTTGTACTGTAGTACTCGAGTCAGAGTCCTAGACTCGTGACTCGACTTGGACTTGAGCACTGATGACTCGGACTTGGACTTGGACTCGAGCATTGACTGCATTCGGACTCGGAAGGTGCAGACGCGGACTCGGACTTCTTAATTGATAAATAGTTATTATTTGTATTTGATTTTTTGTAATAGGCCCTAATAATTTGGCATAGGATATTGATGGCTAGTGCATTTGTTTGGCTATTGTGTCACAAAGTAAATGAACTCCCTTTGAAATGGTGACCGCTGTGTCATTTATGTTTAATGTACAGTAGAACTTCTTTATTTGTATGTCAGCTCTTTGACTGCCAGAGTGGAGTGGACTCAACCTTGATGACTTGGACTCGGACTTGGACTAGGGTAATGAGGACTCGGCTCGGACTTGACTCAGGCTCTTCTTTGGTGACTCGGACTTGGATTCGGACTCGAACACTGGGGACTCGAGACTCGACTCGGACTCGAGATTTAGTGACTCAACTACAACACTGGTAGCCAGTATGAAAAACTGAAAAGCGGACTCTACCGATCAACAGCATCTAAGTAAGTAGGAAATATGGCTAGGGGTCCAAAATGAGCCATATAGTCTATAGTCTTCTGTACAATTAGTTTTTGCAATGAAATTGAAATACAATGTCACAAGGAGGTGTTTGTTTTTCACAGATCGAGAGAATCAGTCCATCCTGATCACGTAAGTACGAGTTGCTTCACTGACTGATTGTTTTGACTTAAATTACAATTGCTCATCTCATAATGGTCCGTGTGACCCTTGACAGTGGAGAATCGGGTGCCGGGAAGACTGTGAATACAAAACGCGTCATCCAGTACTTTGCAACAATTGCGTCGATGGGAGACTTAAGCAAGAAGGTGCAATTTGGGGGGAAATGCAGGTTTCATCCAATAATACATTACAGAAATAATAACACAACCACATAGCAGGGTTGGGCTCCAATTCAACCAATTCAGGGAATGGATAAGAAACTATCCGACCCACTGAGAAATAAATGAGAACATCATGAGTAAATAAACAGACTTTTCTGTTTACATTTTGACCTGATTGAATTGAGAGTGGATCGAGCCCAACGCCGTCACATAATAAACAATGTGTAATGTGTCGCGCCAGCAAATTCAGATGTTAACATATTTGACCTCATCGACTTTCTCTCAAAGGGGACCCTGGAGGATCAAATCATCCAGGCCAACCCGCTGCTGGAGGCCTTTGGGAACGCCAAGACTGTGAGGAATGACAACTCCTCTCGCTTTGTAAGCTCCTATTATGAATTCCGCAGTGTGGCAGCTGAACTGTAACAAAGTCACTTCAATAACCTGAAACCGCTCTTCCAGGGGAAGTTCATTCGCATCCACTTTGGAACAAAGGGGAAGCTGGCCTCAGCAGATATTGAAACTTGTACGTTTGCCAACAGTCATATCGTTGTTATTTCGGTGGTATTGAAGATGTTGTAAGTGGTATTTTTTTGGGTTAAATATCTCTACAGTACACTCCGTCAGCCATCACTGATATAGAGTGTCTGGTCAGTAACATGGGTCTCCCAGTCCCTCCGCTCTGCAGGAAACACAAAATACATTAAATACATCTTCCTTCCCACTTTATCCAATCAGGAGAGAGAACCCTATATATTTTTACTTATTGCCCAGCCAAATTTGCTTACTGCACTGGTAGATTATTGTACTTGTTTCAAGCACATATTGCTTAAAACTTGTTTTTATTGTTTATTTTTGTCAGACCTTTTTTGCAGTGTGTGAGTTCTCTCTCCTGATTGGATAAAGTGGGAACGGGTGACCAGAATATGTATTTTGTGTTTATTGCACAGCAGAGGGATTGGGAGACCCATGTTACTGACCAGACAATCTATATCAATGATGGCTGTTGGTGTGCAGAGCTATCTTTTTTTTATTTTATTTTTTAAACATACAGACCACTTATTTGAACAAAGCCAATACCACTTACAGCACCTTTAACACTTATTTTAACAAAGACAATACCACTTACAGCTCTTTTAACACTTATTTGAACAAAGACAATACCACTTACAGCACCGTTGATTTGTTTGTGTTGCATCCTTTGACCTGAACTGTCCTCATGTTTAGACCTTCTGGAAAAATCCAGGGTAACCTTTCAGCTCCCTGCCGAGAGGAGCTATCACATCTTCTATCAGATCATGTCAAACAAGAAGCCGGATTTAATTGGTAAATATAGAAATTGTCCTCAAGGGCCACTTTGCCAAAAAACAATGCTGATTTATTTTGCATAATCTCACACACACATCGAAAAACTCAAAAGTTTTATGTACTGTACATTTGTGTAGTTTGACGGTTATTGAGGGTAAATTAGTTTGAATTCCACCAGTGATGTCATCGAGGACATTGAATCCTTGTGTTGTGTTAATTACAGCTCAATGAAATGATAAAGTAGCAGTCCCTATAAGACAGGTTTAGCTATTTCATCTACATCATCTCATTGTGCTGTAATGAACACAACACAATTAAATCAGCATTGTTTTTGTGTGTGTAGTGGTTGCTTTAATGTCTTTTATAGGCATAGCAGCTATAGAATAATTTTAACTATAAAGCAAAATATAAAACTGAAAGCTGGAACCAGTGCTGAACTGGAAGGTCTGAGCATCAACACCTGTGCTTGTTTCCAGAGATGCTGCTGGTCACCACCAACCCCTACGACTACCCTTTCATCAGCCAGGGGGAGCTCACCGTGCTGAGCATCGACGACACAGAGGAGCTGATGGCCACAGATGTGAGTACACCTCCCTGACAAGTATTTTTGCTTGGTTCCCTCGGAGGATAAAGGGGGCGGGGTTTTAGATACAGTGCTGATGGCCATAGATGTTCCCTAGATACCAAGAACATGCTAATTGACCTTGTAGAAGTGGAGCAATCTTCCATTTACATGGGGCATGTACTTTTAGGCAGATTTTCTGAAAATATTAAGGTTAAGTAGAATTTGAATGAAGGACTTTTACTTTTACCAGAGTTGTAAATTTGTTTGGTATTTCTACTTTTACTTAAGTAAAGAAACTGTGTACTTCTTCGACCACTGAGAACAGTTACAGTCAGTCACAGTTCCTCAGCACCTCTCTCTCTCTCTCTCTTCCACAGAGTGCCATTGACATCCTGGGGTTTAACGCGGAGGAGAAGGTAGGTATCTACAAGCTGACCGGTGCCGTGATGCACAACGGCAACATGAAGTTCAAGCAGAAGCAGCGTGAGGAGCAGGCGGAGCCCGACGGCACCGAGGGTGAGTTGGCTCCGCTTTGAACTGAAATGGACCTAGCTCAAGCCCCGCCCTCTTTTCATGATCCTCCAATCACTACCGTTGCTTCCCTTGGAGGATCAAGGGGGCAGGGTTTGAGATACAGTGCTGGTGGCTCAGTGAGTATTTTTACTCAAGCACTGTACCTAAGTACATTTCCAAGGTACTTATACTTCACTTGAGTATTTTCACATTAGGGACCTTGGTACTTTTGTACTGTACCTTTTACGCCACTAAATGTATCTGAACCTGAATCGGTATTTACTTTGAAGAACAATATTTTATATTAAAAACATGGCACAAGTTGATGAAGATGATGCACTTTCAAGTCTGCCAATTTCCAAGAGGATGTAATCTGAGCAGCATAACTGGACCGCATACCACTTTAACATAACCTTTAGGGGTCAATGGATAGAGGTTTGAATGCTCCCAAGCACAGGAATACACAAACGTCATATAGAATGTGCACTTTTACTTTTGATACATACCAAATGCAACCATTTACCAGAGTAAATAGTTGCATCCTGTGTCTTTGAAGGGTCTTGTGTTCAACAGCCGGATTTTCCAACATTCTCTCATCTTTACTTTCTCTCTACCATTCATTCTTAGAAGGAGCAGATAGGCCATAGAAGTCAGAAAAGACTCAAAGCAAGTGTGTAGTGAGTGTGATGATAACTTTAAATGTATGAATAAATCATCAATACGGTCTGTCGATTTGCTCTGTCTTTCCAATAGTGGCAGACAAGGTCTCTTATCTCATGGGTCTGAACTCCGCTGACTTGCTGAAGGCGCTGTGTTACCCCAGAGTGAAGGTCGGGAACGAGTATGTCACCAAAGGACAGACTGTCCAGCAGGTAACATCTTCTACATCAGCAAACCTCATAGTTCAACACACTCCACTCCAGCGGTTCTCATGAAAAGTGATTAATTCTCAGGTGAATAACTCCACGGGTGCCCTCTCCAAGGCAGTGTACGAGAAGCTGTTCATGTGGATGGTGACCAGGATCAACCAGCAGCTCGACACCAAGTTACCGAGGCAGTATTTTATCGGCGTCCTTGATATTGCAGGGTTTGAGATTTTTGAGGTGAGTATTGATGCCCGAAGATACCGACGCAAATGTTTCCAAACCCCTGTGATTAAAGGAACATGCCAACATTTTGGGAAATTAGCTTATTGTCTTCTCCAGAGAGAGAGACACAAAGATAGATACCAGTTTCCTCTCTGTGCGTTCAGTAGAAATCTATCTGGTTGCACGTTAGCCTAGCTTAGCACAATGAATGGAAGCGGACATGGCCGGTTAGCCTAGGCATTGTCCAACTAAGACCTCTCCCGAAGGCTAACCGGTCAGGTCCGCTTCCATTCATTGTGCTAATGTAGCAGGGTGGATTATCCCTGCTTTATGGGAGTGGTTGTACACGGCCACCTGGTAGCGAGAACGCAGCAGAGCTGAGTCCAGCTGGGTCCCCGACTGTAGGCCAGGAATGTTGAAATGGAGGTCGGGCAGCAGGAGTGGATGGGGCCTAGGATTCACTGACCTAGGAATGGTACGCTGGTCCTTCTTGCCCTCCAGGGCGATCAGCAGTAGCTCCCCACACACCCACACTTCCCCCAATACTTCCTGGGCCCTCCCACACCCGATGGCAGTAAGATGGATGATATATTCGCTCCCCAAAGCAGTACTCTTCCTTAATGACGAGTGGAGACCTTTTACAATGAACTATAGGCAGGGGGTGGGGAAAGGGTTAAACAATAATGAGCATTACCCGGAGAGAAAAGGGTTAGACAGAATGCACATTAATTAAGCATTACATCACGCGCAGGAGTGGGTTGTGACAATTAGACCATGCCTAGGGGTGGTCGTTAGACCCCCCTAGGCATGGTCTAATTGTCACAACCCACGACTACAAGTGGTGTAATGCTTTTATACAACTGGCACATTCATCCAACCTTATTGCTATACAATAAACACACATTAATTGAAGATTTATTGAAAAAACCATCCGCCAGAAAAGGTAGTTCCCACAAAAAAAAAAGAGAAGTTGCCTCCATGTGGAAGCAGCTCGGAAGTGCATCCAACTGTTCTCAGTAGGACATCCAACAAACTAACACATCCAACTGTCTTTCAACTAGGCATCCAACAAACTAAGACATCCAACTGTCTTCCACCTAGGCATCCAACAAACTAAGACATCCAACTGTCTTTCACCTAGACATCCTGTTACAAAGGATCAGATTAAACCGAATATATATATTTATTGATTGATATATATTGCATAGTATTTGTATATCGTTTGATATCCCTTGTATATTCCTTGTACATATACACGGAATGTCCCTTTAGCCTAGTACAGACCATAATATTTCATTCTCCTATTGGACAGCGGTCCACAGGCGCCAGGGGCCATGCCTCCGGAGTCAGGTTCAAAGTCACCGTCAAGACATGTCTGTACAAGCCCGGCCTTGCCCAGGGATACGCGACAGAAATGAGATTGGCACTAGTTTGTTCGCCGTGCATATAAATATGGCGCAGGTGAATACAGAAGCACTTAGTCTTACTTAGTCAGAAGTCAGAGTTACCCAATAAGTTGAAGCCTCACCCACGATACTCCGTGCGGTGAAGTATGGCCTGTTTGGCCCCAAAATAGAGCATTGAGACCGCGTGCGAATTAATAACTGAATTGTCAGAGTTTGGCGCTATACCGTCGAGTGCGACATATTTCTATTAAGTCAGTAATAGTCTATTTGTGTATAGTGTATCGTGCGGCTAAAGTTCTACAGTGACCAGCATCACCAACGCTTCCTCGTACCAGCTAGAGTGCTTATCCAGGCTGGGCTGCTTTCATGGCGCTTTCACCCGAGGAGACCTAGACGAGAACCGTGTGGACATGTACACTGGATTAATCTACCCGACGACTACATAGCCCTTTGCGGCTGGATTATATTTGTTTTGGTCCTGTGATTTATGGAGCGGAGAATCGCCGACGCCTACACGTGTTGGATTTACCCTGTGAGGAGACCAGTCGAGTCTGCGCCTCAGAGAGCCTGAGGCCGGCTAGCTTTCTTCACTGTGGAGCTACAGTCTACGGAGAACAGCTGTATTCGTCTGTGGATCAAGAGGCTATTGCACCGTCTCCTGTACTTGGAGTCTCCTTAGTCATCGTTGACCAGACTCTCTACTACCGACAGATCCTCTACCCCTGCTGGCTTACAACCGGGGGGACCCTTCCAGTATCTCCCGCTATATATTACTAGTGTACCATAGATATAATTCCCTAAGATTCAGGTTGTATAATTACCTCCTGCGTAACCAGAGAATGGACATTCATTATTGATTTGCCTACGCACATTCCTTTGCCTTATAAGCGCATCCAAAGTATAATAGAGAAGTATATTATGTACCTTTTGCTGCAATAAATACTTAATTATCACTTTGATTGGAACCGGTTCATTGTGGGAAGTGTTCATCATATTTATATATCATGTACTGTATGGCCAGTAATTAAAGTACATAAAGCGGTAGTGGTTTAATGATACCATACTTATCAATACAGTCAGGGAATTGTACCCCTCAGTTACACATCCAACAAACTAACACATCCAACTTTTCTTTAGTTTTTAACCTACTTTCTATAGAACTTAATTCTTAGATGCTTCTATAGAAAGTAGGTAAAACAAATAAAAAAAAAGTTTTCTTTGCCCTATAGGAAAAAAAAGTTTCTTTGCCCTATAAGATTATTATTATTTTTTTTAACCTACTTTCTATAGAAGCAGCTGGGAGGTGCGCTGTTTTAATTGAGCGTGGGTTATTGAATTGATTGATTCCTAATTTTATTACTGTACACCTTGTTTCCAACTGGTTAAGTTTAGGCCCTCTTTCGAATTTGGTTAAGGTTAGAGTTTGGAATCAGGGCTGGTGGTCTATCGCCCTGCTCTAAAGACAAACTCTAACCTTAACCAACTTCGAAAGAGGGCCTAAACTTAACCAGTTGGAAACACAGCCTATACACAGCTAACGCAAGGTGGACAATATCTACCACCTGGTCTTCGGCAGTCGCTCGCCTGCTGGTTCATTCACAATGTCTCTTCCGCATTAACCAAACGCTAAGCTACCGCATACTTCTAGGATAACCCGCTTTGTAACTGAGTTTATCTCTCGCGTGCTGAATCTCCGGAGCTGCCGTTCCGTGCGTCCTCCTCCCTCTGTGGAAAACGCTGAAGAGAAAGCCCCTCCCTCGGCACTGCGCTCTGAACCCATTCTTCTTCACCTGTGTCTCCCTGCCCAACGTAACCACCAGCGCCCCTGGCGGCACCTGTATCCTGTCCCACTATGAATCGTCAATGTTAGGATAGGGAGAATCAAAGAGAGCAGCAAGTTAAGTGTCAATGTCAGGGTAGGGATGATCAAGAGCGGTCAGCCGGTTACACAACGTCCTCGTGAACACAGGGAATGCAAAGGATTAGCGTTAAGGCCCTCCCATAGTCGAGCAGACTGTACACAGAGCAACTCCGCGGAGGTCCGCACGGACTCAAAGGGAGTCAAAGCAGACCCACAGCAGAGTGCAAAGTGCGAAGCTCCTATTTTCTGACGCGCGGACGTCCGCTGAGATCAAAAGCTCAAAGAGTCCGCGCGGACCTCCGCGGAGTCTGCTCTGTGTACAGTCTGCTCGACTATGGGAGGGCCTTTAGACACATTGAATAATAGTCATACATTTTCAGGTGTCTACACTAAGCTATTCTAACATGCAGCCTGATAGCTTTCTACTGAACGCACAGAGAGGAAACTGGTATATCTATCTTCTTGTCTCTCTCTGGAGAAGACGGTAAGCTAATTTCCCCAAATGTTGCCGTGTTCCTTTAACTTAATTGTTGAATATGGTGTCCGACGCAGATGAACAGCTTGGAACAGCTGTGCATCAACTTCACTAACGAGAAGCTGCAGCAGTTCTTCAACCACCACATGTTTGTGTTGGAGCAAGAGGAATACAAGAAGGAGGGGATCGAGTGGGAGTTCATCGACTTTGGCATGGACCTGGCCGCCTGCATCGAGCTCATCGAGAAGGTTCATCATTTTTACTACCTAAAATATTCATATTTCTACAGTACACTGACATACAGTGTATATATATGAGAGGTAACACAATGACATCAGAAGGACAGGCTTGAATTTACCTTGATCTCAAGCCCCGCCCTATTGTCCTTGATCCTCCAATCGCAACTGTGAACACACTTTTGGTTTGTCCGATGTAAGCAACAGGGCGGAATTTGAGTTGGGTCAATTAGGTTATATTCAACAATATACTGTAAATTATTCTACACAGAATGAGAATACAAAACCAGTAGAATAAGAATGAACAAATTATTATTATTAATAATAATAACAACAATAAAAACATAATTTATTTTCCTTTTTTAGCCAATGGGTATCTTCTCCATTCTTGAGGAAGAGTGCATGTTTCCAAAGGCTACAGACTCCTCCTTCAAGAACAAACTGTACGACCAGCACCTTAGCAAGAACAGCAACTTCCAGAAGCCCAAGCCGACCAAATGCAGGGCCGAGGCCCACTTTGCCCTGGTGCACTACGCCGGTACCGTGGACTACAACATCAGCGGCTGGCTGGAGAAGAACAAGGACCCGTTAAATGACACGGTGGTCCAGCTGTACCGGAAAGCTGCCCTGAAGCTGCTGTCTCAGCTTTTCGCTACTTATTCCACAGCTGACGGTCAGTTCATGTTCCATAATCAGTGGTGGAAAGTAACTAAGTATTTTGAGTAACTAAGTACTGTACTTAGTACAATTTCAAGCTTGTACTTTACGTGAGTATTTAAATTTTAGGGAACTTTATACTTTTACTTTTTACTCCACTACATTTATCCGAACCCATCAGTTACTAGTTTTGCATAGAAAACATGGCAAATGTATGAAGATTATATCCTTTCACATTTGAAGCCTGACACATGTAATCAGAGCATAATAATAATAATAATAATAATAATAATAATAATAATAATAATAATAATAATAATAATAATAATAATAATAATAATAAATAATAATAATTTAATAATAATAATAAATAATAATAATAATAATAATAATAATAATAATAATAATAATAATAATAATAATAATAATAATAATAATAATGCATTTTATTTATAAGGCGCCTTTCAAGGCACTCAAGGTCGCCGTACAACAATTTAAAAACAGTTAAATTCACAATCACAATCCATTAAAATATAAAATCAGAGAAAAAATAAAATCAGACATACGCCTGCCTAAACAGGTGGGTTTTGAGGTGGGTTTTAAATGGGATGATGGAAGACGTAGGAAGACGTTTGGAACTAGGCTAATGGAGGAACCTACTTCCAGTGACTGACGCTAAGCTAGGCTAACAGTGTGTGTCTTCCTACTCTTACTGCATGCACAGAGAAGAAAAAGGTATGTATCTTCTTGTCTAACTCCAGGGTAGATGGCAAATAAGCTAATTTCCCAAAACGTTGGAGTTTTCCTTTAAGTAAAGGAACTTCTTCCACCACTGTCCATAATAACGTAACACTGACTGACAGTAATTCAGTACCTCAGACAAATAACCAACTTAAAAAAAAGCTTTTATCGGAGGAACAGTAATACACGTTATTATCTAAAGATGGTAAGTTAGAGTGTTGTCTTCATCCACACCTGTAGTTAAAGACAAGACAAGTTGAGTACCTTCTTGTGATACATCACATTCACACTCCAAGTGATTTGGATTGGCTTTCCAAACTGTTCAAAGCTGAGTGAAAAATTTAGTTGCATGATTCTTCAGTGCAAGGGTTTAATTATGTTAAAATGACAATACTATAATTCCTGCACTGCCTCGTACCATAATCTACCATAACACCCCTCTGTCTTGTTGTACCTGCTCTGCTGCAGATGTAACAAAGAAAGGTGGGAAGAAAAAAGGCTCCTCCTTCCAGACGGTCTCTGCACTTTTCAGGGTAATGATGTTATGATGACCAATTCATGACCAATTCAATAATCATATTTTAAAGGAATAGTCCCACATTTTCAGGAAGCCAACACTGTAAACCGAGTGTCCTTTCAGCCCTTTTTTAGATATTGGAAGAAGATAATGTTAGCATTTCTTGTGCATCATGGCCATGCATCCCAGTTGGAAGTTAATGAGAGGCGTACATTATTTTTGCTAAGCAACATTCACGCTTCATGTTTTTGAGACTAATCAGAATAGGCTTCTGAAAAATCGGGACTATCTCTTCTTTTCATTAAGTTAATGACGTTTGAGTGTTCTCTATCGAGGGACGTTTTAAATGTTCCATTTTCCGCAGGAAAACCTCAACAAACTCATGTCGAACCTCAGGTCGACAAATCCGCACTTTGTGAGATGCCTCATCCCGAACGAGACCAAGACACCAGGTAAACACGAGAGGATCTGGCCCCGTTGTTACATGACGTTAACCTTTATCCTTAAGGTTTCGAATTGATTGATTGATTGAAATTAACAGATTGCAGAATGGGTACAGTATAGTACAACTCAATACACACAATTGTTAACACATTGACGGCCACAGGTATTAGACGGCCCCACTCTATAAGGCCAGCATATCATAATACGGTTTCATTGTGCGTGAGGCTGTTTGTAGAGCTAAATCTATACTTTATATTATTGCTATCTGTCCATTCTCATTGTCAATTGACACTATAAACCGTCGCTTCAAAATGGCTTAAAGAAATAATTTTTTCATCAATACGTTCCCATTTTATAGCGTCTTGAATATAAGCGTTATATGGGATTGGTCTGGTATATTTCCTGCAAAACGAGATACAGGCTGCTAAGCTAATAACGTTAAATCGAATGGCGTTTCGGCCCTACAGAAGCTAGAGCTAAAAATCAAAATGCATATGATCGATATAATGTTCCACCATGAATGCATGAAAGGGGTACGTCGTTTCTGATATTGATTACCAATAACGGCGTTAGCCTCAGTAGCCACATTCACTGATCGCCTGGTTGGGTATGATAACAAGGCCTGATCAGCATGTAATTTACGTGAAAACGATCTTACCTGTGGCCGGTTGGACTGCAAAAAGGATTTCCCAGTTATCGATCGCCATCTGGTAGATCCATATGTCCATTGGCTGATGCTATATTCCTTTACTGCACACTGAATTCAGCTCCCAAAACGAATTCCATGCTACATGCTACACGCATAGATTCACCCTAACAGGAAAGTCCATTTGAGATCCAAAAAAATAAAACACCGTTCTGCCACAGGGAACACTGCATTATCGAGACAGCGCCCCTACGAGGATCTGGCCGGTAATGCACTTTTCCGAATTCCAAGAGTAGGGTAAATCTGCAGTGCCGCTCGGTGACATTGAGTAGGTTATTAAAATGGAATAAAGCCAAAACAACCTGGCCCTCAACCGTTGGATCCGAAACACAGACATGTCCGTGGTTGGCCGGGAATGGGTTAAGGCATAGGTGTCAAACTCATGGCCCGCAGGCCAAATGTGGCCCGCCACGTCATTTGATGTGGCCCCCAAGAGCTCTGGTAAAAAAAATAATAAAAAAAATATTTATTTTTTATTTTTATTTTTTATAAACATTAATCTTGGGTTAAAAAATTGCGGCGTTAAAAGAATTGTGGGTTAATAAAGCTTTAACTTTGACAGCCTTAGTTATTACACATTCTTACACATACATGTATGTTGAACATCTGAGGTATTGATGAAGTAACAAAGGAAAAAAGTCAAAAGCACTTACTCCTCAGACATTCTTTGACAATTTTACAGCCCAAAATACAAAAAAGATCCAGGAGGAATAGGTAACAAAGGGTTGAAGAAATATTGTCTGAACTGTCAGATGCAAACTGGCTGTGTGACATAACCGAGCATCTCGCTCAATTGAATAAGAAGCTGTAGGGACGCAAACAAGTCCCACCCAAAACTTGACCAATATAGTTGTGAACTGAGACAACCCTTATTTTGTTATTTTTGAGTACAGTTACAGTTGTGTGTTCATGCAGACACATAATAGCAATTTCATTACAAATTGAAAATGGGGGACCCTGATGTAAACAAGTCGAAAGTCTTTCTCTGGTCTGCAACCCCTTAACAATTGTGTGTATTGAGCTGTACTGTACTGTACCCATTCTGCAATCTGTTAATTAAAGTTAATTAAACAATCTTCCATTAGTTGGATGTATGCAAGGTTTTGTGCAGCCATTTGTTTTTGTAACATCTGCTACATCTGTCCCACGTGTTCTTTGCAGCTCACAGTTGTTAGTTCTGCCCCTCTTGACTGTGACAAAAAGGTTTTGAACAAACTTAATGTCATAGCTTGTATTTGATGATATTCTTCTTTGTTATTTACTTTAATGGTTTGATCATTGATTGATGGAGTAATATGGGGTTCTGATAAACTAAAATTATTTGTTAAAATAACATAAGCTAACATATATTTTTACATCTATGCAAATGCATATGCAATATGTATGACTTGAATAAGTAATAAATACAGAAACAACATGTTTAACAATATGTAAATGTTAGCTACATTTATTTTACATTACATTAACATTTATATGGTCTTGGCCCTTTGAGGGCAACCATAATGCTGATGTGGCCCTCTGTGAAAATGAGTTTGACACCCCTGGGTTAAGGGGATGCAGACCAGAGAAAGACCTTTGTCTTGTTTACATCAGGGTCCCCATTTTCAATTCATAATGACATTTATGACATACACAACATACAGGTATTCAGATATAAAAATCTAATCTAATCATCTAATCTAATCTAATCATGACATTTATGACATACATGACATACAGATATACAGTACTGTTACATTTGTGACATACAAGATATGCAAATATACAGTACTGTTAAACGGGCGGGTGTTCGGACATTTACGGGGGCCAGTTTCGAATTGCAGCCTCCCGTAGGTGCTCTTTTAGAGCGGTTTTGAAGGTGGGTCGGGATTTTTTTACAGCTGTGGGTAGGGCGATCCACATTGATGTTGCATAATTGCTAAACGTGTTTAGTCCCTTGTTTGTGCCGAATCTGGGTTGCACAGGTCCCTCGAGTTTCCTCGGAACAGGGTGAATCTGCATTTTGCTAGGATGCCCCTCTAGCTCGTGGAATGAACTCAACAGTCCATAACTCATTGATTGCCAGCTATTAGACGGGGCCCGTCGTAGCAATGCCATGCTTTAAAAGATAGGAGTGTGTCACCTTGTTTGTAGAGCTATAACTATATTCTATATTATAGCTATGTATCCAATGTCATTGTCAATTGACAGTATGAACCTTCCGTTCAATATACCATCAATACGTTCCCGTTTTATACCGTGGTGAATATGAGTGTTATATCGGAATGATCTGGGATAATTCCTGCAAAGCTATTTATAAGGCGCTAAGCTAATAACGTTAAATCCATTGGCGTTTCGGCCCTACACAAGCTAGAGTTAAAAATCCAAATGCATATGATCGGTATTATGTTCCACCATGAATGCATGAAAGGGACGGGGGGGGGGCGGGGGAAGTAATTTCTGATTATTGATTACCAGTAACGGCATTAGTATTGAATGCTAAAAACAGCTGGATCGGTATGAAAACATTGCACAATCAAGCCAGAATTGACGTCAGATAGTCCTTACCTGTGGCCGGGAGTATTCCAAAAAGAATATTCCAATAGTTTGATCGCCATCTAGTACATCCAATGTCGATTAGGGCCATGGCATAATCAATCACAGCATATGCATCGGATGTCCCGTAGACGTTTGGATGCGACCGATTGAACCTATAGCCTTGCCGTCTAGTAAAAATCTGCGCCCGGAGACCTTACAGTGTAACACAAGGGTCTGGAACAGGGTTTACTGCAGCTCAATACCGCCACCTGGGAGAATCTGGCAGGTACTGCACCCTCGGCGTCACAGTAGGGCTTCTAACGGCAACATACGGGTCCCTGGCATTAAATAGAATATTAAAATCGAAAAAAAAGAAAAATGAACCAAACACGTAATATTACGTGGTCTGGCACCAAACGGTTGTCGGGCAAACACGTAATATTACGTGGTTGGCTTCCATTGAGTTAAAGCTTGAGATTATCCCCTTGGTTGCAGAGTTTAGAACCTTGATCGCAACATTTGTCAATCAAGTTTTACGTGTTTTAATTGATTTGTTATCCTTACATTTTGCCTCACCTTGTTGTCTTATTGTTATGGTTTATATGCTGTCATTTTATATGCTTTTTTATTTTTTGCTTATTTCTGTACACTTCTTTTTGGATACATTTAAAAATATATATATTTAACAACAACACAATATCAACATCAACAGTAACAACAACAACAATAATAATAATAATAATAATAATAATAATAATAATAATAATAATAATAATAATAATAATAATAATAATAATAATAATAATAATAATAATAATAATAATAATAATAATGACAAAACAATAAGGAACTAATTGATTTAACTAATAAATACAATATACCAAATAAAAATAAAAACAAAAACACACCACAAACACAAAAGACATTAGACATTAGACAGACACCCCCCCATTAAATACTCACTCTGGCATTTACCTGGTTATGAAACCCCCCCATCCCGCACCGCATTAGGGATCATGGATCACCAACTGGTCCTCCACCAGCTGCGCTGTAACGGTGTGTTGGAGGGGATCAGGATCTGCAGGAAGGGGTTCCCCAGCAGGATCCTCTACGGCGACTTCAGGCAGAGGTAGCACCACATTATGTATTCTCATTAACCACCAAACCACACGTCTTATGAGTGAAACTGTAAAAACTTGAATTTAAACGTAAAACGTTCTCTCTTACAGGTACAGAATTCTGAATGCCAGCGCGATCCCTGAAGGGCAGTTTATGGACAGCAAGAAGGCGTCCGAGAAACTGCTCTCTTCCATCGATGTGGACCATGCCCAGTACAAATTTGGATACACTAAGGTAATTTTTTCAAGAAACACATTCACGAAACACGTTCTTTTGTGTGTTTAATAGAAGTCTTTTGTGTGTGTGTGTGTGTGTGTGTGTGTGTGTGTGTGTGTGTGTGTGTGTGTGTGTGTGTGTGTGTGTGTGTGTGTGTGTGTGTGTGTGAGTGAACTAACTAACTAACTAACCAACTGACTGAAAGTATTGGGATAATTGTGACGGCAACTACTTCTGTTGATGATCTGTGCGACATGTAGGTGTTTTTCAAAGCCGGCCTGCTGGGTCTTCTGGAGGAGATGAGAGATGAGCGCCTGTCGGTGTTGATGACTCGTATCCAAGCCATATCCAGGGGTTACGTCACCAGGCTGCGGGTTAAGGAGATGTCTAAGAAAAGGTTTGTATCCCCTACGACTACGGGGGAAACTATTTATTTAGACAAATGTAAACTGTATTCTTGCATTTGTTTCCAATATTTATTTGGGAAGCATTTATGTTAAAGATTTGAGATTTCTTCAATATTTAACAAAAACAGTGGAAAAGGAGGGGAGGGGGGAGAGACAGCAACATGTCCCTTAAATGTTCAAATGTTCCTTAAATCTTTAAGGAGATCCCTAATTCTCTCCAGATGTTAATGGGATAGTTCTGTTTTTTGGAACCCTAGCCCTATTGGCTACTGAGCAGTGATGCTGTTGACTGATAGAGTCCTTTCTCAGCACAACCCATGCTGGTCCTCATGCTAGCTCTGGCTAGTTAGCCACAGACTATTTCTAGTAGAAGGAACAGCATTGAACAGAAAGGACTCTCCCAGTCAACAACAACACTGCTAAGTAGCAGATAGGGCTCTGGTTAAACAAATCAGAACTGTTCCTTTAAGTATCAGTTAAAGGAACACGCTAACATTTTGGGAAATTAGCTTACCGTCTTCTCCAGAGAGAGACAAGAAGATAGATACCAGTTTCCTCTCTGTGCGTTCAGTAGAAAGCTATCTGGCTACAAGTTAGCCTAGCTTAGCACAATGAATGGAAGCGGACATGGCCGGTTAGCCTTCGGGAGAGGTGTCAGTTGGAGAATGCCTAGGCTAACCGGCCATGTCCAAGTCAGTGAGCCACAACTTCACCGGAGGAACTTCAACTCTCTTCCACTCTCTTCCACTCTCTTCCACTCTCTTCCACTTTCTTCCACTCTCTTCCACTCTCTTCCACTTTCCAATTTCAATATTTCAACTTGAAAATGTATTCTCCTTTTGTTTTTCCATTGTCACATTTAGAGAATCAATCTTCATCATCCAATACAACATCCGTTCATTCATGAATGTGAAGAACTGGCCGTGGATGAGGCTGTTCTTCAAGATCAAGCCGCTGTTACGAAGTGCAGAGGCTGAAAAGGAGATGCAGAACATCAAGGAGGAGTTCTCGAGGTTAAAGGAAGATTTTTTAAAGTCTGAGACCAGGAGGAAGGAGCTGGAGGAGAAGATGGTGGTCCTTTTTCAGGAGAAGAATGACATGTATCTCCAAATTCAAGCAGTAGGTTAACAGGCAACACTGTTTCATTGGGGTAAAGTGCGTTTGGATTAAATAGTGGCTCAGGAGGTAGTTGCCATGTATTGCCATGTCAGTTAATATGATCAATATGGTTTATATATTATTTTATATATATATTATATTCCTTCATTATATTATATTATATTCTTAACAGGAGAGGGAGAACCTGTGATGCATTACAGAGTCTGATGGCTGTCGGAATTCCTTCATTCCGACAGCCATCAGACTCTATAACGCATCACTGTGCCTCACTGCATCACTGAGCACAGGGTGACAGTACTATCAAATCTTCCTGGACTTTTACTTTACTTTTAAATCGACACTGTACAATTTTACACTTTTTACTGTTCACTTACTGTATATTCTGACTGTATATTTTATATTTTAGAATGTATATAACATAGAAAATGTATATCCTGGACCGTATTTAATTCTTATTCTTATTTTTATTCGTATTCGTGACTTTTGTTTTTGACTACCTAAATGTTTACTCTTTACTGTGAGCGATCTGTAGTGGCGAATTTCCCTCGGGATAAATACAGTATTTCTATTCTATATTCTATTCTTAACAGGAGAGGGAGAACCTGTGCGACGCGGAGGAACGGTGCGAGGGCCTCATAAAGAGCAAGATCAACCTCGAAGCCAAGAACAAGGAGATCTCAGAGAGGATCGAGGAGGAGGAGGAGATCAACGCGGAGATCACCTCCAAGAGGAGGAAGCTGGAGGACGAGTGTTCAGAGCTAAAGAAGGATATAGACGACCTGGAGCTCACCATCGCCAAGGTGGAGAAGGAGAAATATGCCACGGAGAATAAGGTCAGAACCCCCGGTACCGTGAATGCATGAATTCACAAGGTGCCACAAAGAGAGCAGCGTTAAGTACCGTCACCGCAGGGCTGAAGGATGTAGTATTCCTACTGTTTGACAGAAGCAATCTTTAGTTTAATTTAGGCCTACTCAAACCAGATCCCCTCCACATGTGTTTTTAACACTTTAAGAATGTTGTATATTGAATAACAATTTGTTTGCTAGGGTTTTTCCACCAGAAATGTTCAATAAACTACTGAAAATGTCTTAGCAGCTTCCCTACACCTTTGCCCTCATTGAGGATCAAGGATCCATGAAGCCCTGGCCCCCTTCCCCTCACGTTTTCCCCCCTCACGTCTTCCCCCCTCATGTTTTCCCCCCTCACGTCTTCCCCCCTCACGTTTCCCCCCCTCACGTTTCCCCCCCTCACGTTTCCCCCCCCTCACGTCTTCCCCCCTCCCCCCCTCACGCTGGTTTATCTGTTTCCACCTAAACGGTTTCACCCAAACACAACACTTCTTAGCTTACACAATCTTGTTCTAACTAAGACATTTGCTGTGCATTGATCACTAGATTATTTGCGTCATTATATTTCCCCCTCCAGTGGAAGAATGTGGGGCGCTCTGGTGACAAGTTCTGCACAAATAATAACAATCTGTATAGTCAAAGTCATGCCTCCAAGGGTAGCTTTGACCTGCCTGTACCTCCTCTTACCGCAGGTGAAGAACTTGGTAGAGGAGTTGGCCATGCTGGAGGAACACCTGGCCAAGTCTTCAAAGGAGACCAAAGCCTTGCAAGAGGTGCACCAGCAGACCCTGGATGACCTGCAGGGGGAGGAGGACAAAGCAAACAGTCTAACGAAGATCAAAATCAAGTTGGAACAGCAGGTTGATGATGTAAGTATCTCAGATCAACAATAGAGGCCTTTCACAAATTGTTTGTATAGTTCTCTTTCTTCCAACATGGCTGCCTGTAAGCATTGGTAACCTCAAAAACACATTCAAAAGAAAATGCCTAATTCCTGCACAGTTGTAGAGTCTGTAAAAACACTGGAAAGACATGATACTGTCCCACTGTGGCTTATTTACGAGATCCAGTAATGAGACTGAACCTGAACCAGTAACTGCAGCTAAATGGTTGGCTTCTTCCAGCTTGAAGGCTCACTAGAGCAGGAGAAGAAGATGCGTACCGATCTGGATAGAACCAGAAGGAAGATTGAGGGAGATCTTAAGCTGTCACAGGAAACCATCATGGACCTGGAGAATGAAAAGCAACAAACAGAGGAGAGATTGAAAAAGTAAATGGTGAATTTGAATAATTCTACTACATACTACTAGGTCAAATAAGTCTGTCTGATCTGAAGAAGAGATGGGACTAACAAAAAGAATATCAATGCTTTCTGACTTCTCAAATGCAAAATGTTCTCCTCAGAAAGGACTTTGAACTCAGCACTCTGCAGTGTAAAATTGAGGATGAGCAGGCACTGAGCACTCAACTTCAAAAGAGAATAAAGGAGCTTCAGGTATATGACTTAGAAATAGAACCTGCAAAAACATATGTTTAGTCTTCTTAATTTACCAACAACGGCTGCATTGATAGTCGGTCTTTGTCAAATCATGATCCACTATGGATTGAAATGTCTTAATTTGGTAAAAACATTTTAAAAGACTAATCATATCTCAGTGTGCAGGCTCCACTTAGCTCTGCACCTACTGTCCATGTGCATCATTGTTAATGCTTTGCTAAAAGTTGCTTGTACTATATAAATACAATTACTTGACTACACAAATGTTTACCACAGGCTCGCATTGAAGAACTGGAGGAAGAAATCGAGGCCGAGCGCTCCACTCGGGCCAGAGTGGAGAAGCAGAGGTCGGATGTCTCCAGGGAACTGGAGGACATCAGCGAGAGGCTGGAGGAGGCCGGAGGAACCACGGCCTCCCAGGTGGAGATGAACAAGAAGCGTGAGACGGAGTTCCACAGGCTGCGTCGTGACCTGGAGGAGGCCACCCTGCAGCACGAGTCCATCACCGCCACCCTGCGCAAGAAGCAGGCCGACAGCGTGGCGGAGCTGAGCGAGCAGATCGACAACCTGCAGAGGGTCAAGCAGAAGCTCGAGAAAGAGAAGAGTGAATACAAGATGGAAATCGATGACTTGGCCAGCAATGTGGAGAGTGTTCTGAAAAGCAAGGTAAAAGACGGACAGGCAACAGAAACACATGAGTGAATCAATCTAACAAGTTCACTGTAGGGGTTTCATGATTTCCGTTGCGTTCCAAGTTCATCTCAGTTTAATGTTTCAAATCACAGTTCACTCACTATGGGTTTTTCTGCCTCAAAACGCAACATTTCAGGCTAATCTGGAGAAACTTTGCAGAAACCATGAAGACCAAAGCAATGAGTATAAGACCAAGTCGGATGAAGCCCAGAGGTCTCTGAGTGACTACACAACACTTAATGCCCGTCTACAAACAGAAAATGGTACGATTTCAGTTTGCGATACAAAACATCAAATAAATCCGTCGTGGCGGAAGCCTGAGGGAAACAAGTGTGTACCTTTTACATCCTGAACAGGGGAACTATCGCGACAACTGGAGGAGAAGGAGGCCTCTCACTCCCAGCTGAACCGAGTGAAAACCGTGGGGAGTCAGCAAATTGAAGAGTTGAAGAGACTTTGGGAGGAGGACATTAAGGTTTGAAACGAAAGGAAAACAAATCAATAATTTATAAATTATAATAAATAAAGATATTTTGGCAGCTTTATATTATATTATATTAAAATGTATTGTCATTATACAGCACAAGTACATTACAACAAAAATAAGTTTGGCATCCAACCAGAGTGCAAATGTAACAGTAAAATGCAACAGCAATATACAACGTACACGTGATTAAACTGGGTATAAAATATATAAATTAGTATTACTGAGTGTATATGTACAGTGATACAGGTATAAAGACACTCTAGTAGTAAGTCATACTATAGCACAACTAGTAAGAGTAGATAAGTGATATGTACAGATATAGATATATATAAGGATTACAGTGATACAGGTATAGAGACAGTGTGGTAGTAGTCATACTGGCCAGCAGCATAACTTAGTAAGCTGTGGATAAAGTATACCTTCATATACACGTTACATTTACATTTACATTTACATTTAGTCATTTAGCTGACGCTTTTATCCAAAGCGACTTACAAGTTCTGTGCGACAAGACAGCAAGAAGGGTATAACTCTATCAGCTGAGTAACAATGTTCATCAAAGTGTTGCGTGTTACAGTGTAGGTTAGTTTATTAGGACAAGTGCATGACATTAAGGTTAGTCGGGGTTAGATTTTTTTTTTTTTTTTTTTTTTATCATTTCAGATAATGGTTGAAGAAGTGAGTCTTTCTTTCAGGCAAAAAATGCCCTGGCCCATAGTCTGCAATCCGCGCGGCACGACTGTGAGCTGCTGAGGGAGCAGTACGAGGAGGAGCAGGAGGCCAAGGCTGAGCTGCAGCGCGGCATGTCTAAGGCCAACAGCGAGGTGGCTCAGTGGAGAACCAAGTACGAGACCGATGCCATCCAGCGCACCGAGGAACTCGAAGAGGCCAAGTGAGAATTATTATACACACCCATTATGAAGTGATTCGGAGTAATCTTGTATTCACTTTTTTTTAAATTTTTGCAGCACAAATCAGCACTAACCCATGCAGCACTAATGACTTGAATAATTTCTATTCATGTTTTGAGGACATGGGGTGTCAACTTTATGAAGGTTTGTAAGAGTACTGTGTACAATATGATCTGTAATATTTACAGACATAACCTTTTTTGATATAATTAAAAAGGGACCATTCTCAAACCAATTTATAGTGAATTATACATATTTAGAGTGACCACGCCAGAATGAATATTGGAGCAGCATGCACAAAATCCTTGTGATTTTCAATCAAGAGGTAGTAACAGAAGTAGTAACAGCACTTCACAGTACTAATTGAATAACATATTTCAATAGTACTCTTTTCCCCTCTGCTAAAAACAAAACCTTTCCCATGTTGATTGACAGGAAGAAGCTCGCCCAGCGGCTGCAGGATTCCGAGGAGATGACCGAAGGGGGGAACGCCAAGTGTGCATCGCTGGAGAAGACCAAGCAGAGGCTGCAGGCGGAGGTGGAGGACCTCATGGTGGAGATTGAGAGGTCAAACGCCACCACGGCATCCTTGGACAAGAAACAGAGGAACTTTGATAAGGTGTTTCTTTCATTGGCAAATAATTTTTTCTCTCTCGGGAGTCTCGGCAATAGCACTTTTTCCACCACCATCGTCATTCTGAGGTTGTATTGATTATATTGATTAAAGCCCCGTTTTAGAATTGACCTATCTCAAACCCTGCCCTCTTTTCTTGATCCTCCAATCACAAAGCAACAGTTGTGATTGGAGGATCAAGATAAAAGGGTGGTGCATGAGTTCTAAATTGTGGGTATATACATAATGTCCTTCAAAAGTTTGACTTGTAGATGGAAAATGCACTTTTCTGAAATTTCTTACCCCATTTAGCTTTTTAACTACAGTGTAACAGCTATATAAGATGCAGTAAATCTTCAGGTTTAGCCGTTACATTTTGTCAGCTAGGGTGCAACTTGCCTCGATATAGAAAAACAGAAACAACAAACTAAACATTAAACAACTTTCTGTCTAATTATTTCATATGCTTGAGCCCACATCAAGTGTGCGAGTGTGATATTTTGGTTTTCAGTAGTGGCGTTGCTACCAATTTGTTTTGGATTGAGGATCGGGCCTTTTTAACACCTGCCGTCTATCTCATATCAGGTTATTTCTGAGTGGAAACAGAAGTTTGAGGAGAGTCAGTCGGAGCTGGAAGGCTCTCAGAGAGAGTCCAGATCACTGAGCACAGAACTTTTCAAGCTGAAGAACTCCTACGAAGAGACTCTGGATCACCTGGAGAGCATGAAGCGGGAGAACAAGAACCTTCAACGTAGGCGCTGTTCTTGAAATAATCTCACATTGATGAAGCGGAAGTGATTGGTTTCATGTATAATGAACATGTTTTTGTTTTTTTTGTTTCCATTTTCAGAGGAGATAACAGATATCACTGAACAAGTAGGAGAGTCGGCTAAAACCATGCACGAGCTGGAGAAAGCTGCCAAGCAAGCGGAGCAGGACAAGAGGGACACCCAGGTGGCCCTCGAGGAAGCTGAGGTTTGTCTTCCCCCAGCGGACCTATCTAAAACCTGCCCCTTATCTTTTTTATCTACTTTTTCTCCCCATTTTCTATTTTTCTCCCATCCCAATTTCGTATTATCCAATTCTACCCTCTCCTGTCTCAAACGTTGTTAGACCATGCCTTCCACTGGTCGGCTGCAATGTGGACGAAGCCTTGCATCACGTGTCCCCTCCGGTACACGAGGAGGCAGCCGTCGCATCTTTTCACCTGCACAGCGCGATCTCTCAGTGGCGAGGAGTAACGCGTGGGAGGCTCACGCTGCCCCCGATACTTCCTGATTCTGCTGTACAGGCGCACCAACCGACCTGTAGGAGTTGCTGTCCACAACGTCCGATCCCCACCCACTGGCTTTCCCACCCCCTAATACTGCCAATTGTATTAGTATGAACGACCAGCCAAGCCGGAAGCAACGCCGAGAGCTGGGCTCGAACCCAGCATCTCCTGCGTTAGTGGCGAGCGCCTTGCCCACTGCGCCGCTTAGCCGCCCTACCTGCCCCTTTTCTTGATCCTCCGATCACAACTGTTGCTTGTAAGGGTTTGAGATAGGTGATTTGTATATTGTGAATTGTCCCTATAGTTATAAAGACATTTACTGTAATTCTTATAATGATTCTATCTTATGTTATCAATCAAATAAAATTAAATAAATGTTTGTTAACAAAATTGCAGGCCCTGCCTTTGTAAATGTCAGCAATGAAATGTTGTAACTTTTCAGGAAGTGTTCTTCAAACAGTGTTCCAGGGATCCAATTTTGCTCTGAGGATGAAAATACACCTTCATTATTCACTTCTCTGACTCTCACAAAACTAATTTACAGATCCCTGTGGTTCGATCTCTGGGTTCCTATATAGTTTATATATTCCATTTTATTTTATTCTACTATATGTCTGTTGATGCACCAAAAGACCAATACAAATTCCTTGTACTGTATGTGCAGCTTACTTGGCAATAAAGACATTTCACATTCTGATTCTGATTCTGATTCTGATGTAGTCCTCCCTGGAACACGAGGAAACCAAACTGCTCCACCTTCAGCTGGAGCTGAGCCAGATCCGCTCAGAGGTGGACAGGAAGGTGGCGGAGAAGGACGAGGAGCTCGACCAGCTCAAGAGGAACCACCAGAGGACCGTGGACACCCTGCAGAGCGCCCTGGACGCAGAGGCCCGCAGCAGGAATGACGCCGTCAGGGTGAAGAAGAAGATGGAGGGCGACCTGAACGAGATGGAGATCCAGCTGTGCCACGCCAACCGCCAGGCCGGCGAGGCCACCAAGCAGCTCCGGAACCTCCAGTGTCAGTATAAGGTTAGTGCCGACCAGGCCGCTCCTCTGCGCGTTGCTAAAGATCCATATCTAGCTCTATGAATCTTGTTCATATCTAGCTCTATGACTTTTATCCATATCTAGCTCTATGCCTCTTGTCCATATCTAACTATATGACTCTCGTCTCGTCCATATCTAACTATATGACTCTCGTCCATATCTAACTCTATGACTCTTGTCCATATATAACTCTATGACTCTTGTCCATATCTAACTCTATGACTTTCATCCATATCTAGCTCTATGCCTCTTGTCCATATCTAACTCTATGACTCTTGTCCATATCTAGCTCTATGACTCTTGTCCATATCTAGCTCTATGACCTCTCTGTCTATATCTAGCTCTATGACTCTTGTCCATATCTAGCTCTATGACCTCTCTGTCTATATCTATGACTCTTGTCCATATCTAGCTCTATGACTCTTGTCCATATCTAGCTCTATGACTCTTGTCCATATCTAGCTCTATGACCTCTCTGTCTATATCTAGCTCTATGACTCTCATCCATATCTAGCTCTATGACTCTCATCCATATCTAGCTCTATGACTTTTGTCCATATCTATCTCTATGACTCTTGTCCATATCTAGCTCTATGACTCTTCTGTCCCAGGACATGCAGGTACATTTGGACGAAGCCGTCCGTAGCCAGGAGGACCTGAAGGAGCAGATGACCATCGTGGAGCGCCGCCACACTCTGATGATGGCGGAGATGGGGGAGATGCGGGCGGCGCTGGAGCAGGCCGAGAGGTGCCGCAAGCTGGCGGAGCAGGAGCTGGCGGACGCCAGCCAGAGGATCCAGCTGCTACATGCTCAGGTGAGGAGGAGCCACAGTCCACCGCTTGGACCCAGAGCACACTAACATTTAACAGTGTTATAGATAACATTAAAGGGCTGTCCCCGACTAAGGATTTGGATAGTCGACTATGATTGGCCAAAATGTGCCATTAGTCGACTAAAAAAAAACTAAAAAAATATTTTATTTATAATATTTATCCCCTATTTATTTTTCATTCCATTTGGACTGTGTGGGTGCTTAATGTCTGAAGGAGTCGACTGAAGGCTTCTTGTCCTCTGCAAAAGCATGCAATTGGTCCACTGATGGATACATCTTGATATTTGACTAGTAGTCTAGTTTGTTCATTAGACGGGTGAAATCCTCTTTCAGTGCCTCTGTGCCTGTTTTCGTAGGCAGTTAGCCTCTGGTATGCGTGCCATTAGCGTTAGCCACGCTTCTAGGCCTCTTTTCTTTTGGAAAGAATGATACAAAATAATTATAATAATAATAATAATAATAATAATAATAATAATAATAATAATAATAATAATAATAATAATAATAATAATAATAATAATAATAATAATAATAATAATAATAATAATAATAATAATAATAATAATAATAATAATAATAATAATAATAATAATCTTTTTATTTTGTATAATTTTTTTTGACTAAGAGGTTGGCAGTCGACTACGGCTCCTTTCGACCGATTAGTCGACTAATCGACTAATAGGGATCAGTCCTATAACATTTATATGTAGAGTAATCATTTAAAGAAAATAATACATCCACACAGCTTTTAGAAAGGTGCGGAATAAAAGTACCCCCCAAAAAATTATTGATTCATGTTATTTATCATTGAAAAAATTTTGTGGGTCCAAAATGAATGTTGTTGTTTACATGTTGTGTGCATGTATCCCGTCCCTACTTCCCATTTCCAACCACGTGGAATGTATGTGATTGGATAACATGCTGGTGCTCTAGCATCTAGTAGTGGCTGAATGTTATCTATAGCCCCTTTAGATAATTCTTCATACCCTTTTCCTCTCAATCTGCCGAACAGAACACCGGGCTCATCAGCGCCAAGAAGAAGATGGACTGTGATATAAACCAGCTACAGTCTGAGATGGAGGACACCATCCAGGAATCCAGGAATGCAGATGAGAAAGCCAAAAAGGCTATTATGGATGTAAGCTCCCCCCAACCCCCAACGACCCCCATACCAAGCACATTATTAGCCTTCATAGTTTTATAGGTTACTGTTATGGAGATGAATGAGGTCTTTAACCTTTGAGACTAGTCATAGTATATATTTCGTTTCAATTAATAGTCCTCTCATGTTTGTCGTAATGTTCCTGTCTGTCTAAGGCCGTGGGGAAATGAATGTGTTATTGCACCACAGGTTCAATGCATTCTCATAGTGGAGGCGTGGCAGCAATATTCACACTGCAAGCCTTGGTGCTCAATTCTGATTTATTGCTCAGATTTGTTTTCTTTAAAAATAAATTGTTTGGCTGTTCACATTATTATAATCTTTTTAAAATGTGGCCATGATCAGATTCCAGTGTGGACTGGTCATGCTCCTGAAATGACCTGCATGCGCAAATGAACAATAAAGAAAATGGACGTAAGGATTGTGACAAAAGTCAATCTAGAGTGATGTAAAAGTCGCGTGAAAGTCGCACGACTGTTCAGACTCTGAGGTCACAATGTGGAAAAAAAATCTCACCTGTATCTGATTTAGGACCATATATAAAAAAACACTTGTGGGGTCTACTGAACACTGGTTTCCACAGGCTGCCATGATGGCTGAGGAGCTGAAGAAAGAGCAGGACACCAGCGCTCACCTGGAGAGGATGAAGAAGAACACGGAGGTCACGGTCAAGGACCTGCAGCTGCGTCTGGATGAAGCGGAGCAGATCGCTCTGAAAGGTGGAAAGAGGGAGCTGCAGAAGCTGGAAACCAGGGTAGATTCAAGATTCAAGAGTTTATTCATCACATACATAATACCAGGGCATACAGTGAAATGCGGTTGGCCATGCCCGCTACGATTGTGCAATAAAACAATAGTAATAGTAGCAATAATAATAAGATAAGACATGATAAATAGACATGTTAATAAATCACTTAAAGGCACTGGATCCTATGTACAGTCCTATACAATGTGCAGTTTTTTTGACCCTATGCTATACTTGCTGTTACTAACTATACTATGCAACAATCACAACAAGTTATTTTCGTAAAGTGTCCTTTTTCCCTTCCTTTAAAGTGACCTTTTCTTGTGTGTACGAGGTAGGAATCATTAGTGTCTTGAACGAATTAATGAATGATCATTACATTTATAGCACTTTTCTCTAATAATAATATTAATAATGGCTTGGATTTATATAGCGCCTTTCACATACCCAAGGCACTTAAGACTCTAGACTCAAAGCGCTCCCCACAATGTAGGGTGTAAATTGCCTCCTTCACCACCACTGTGTAGCACCCAACCTTGGGCTTATGCAGGCTCAATGGCTGCCATACACTGGCACCAGGCACACATCACACTACACAATGGCTGAATGGATCAGGAGACAGGGAATGATATCAGCCAATTAAGGGGGAGGGATGATTAGGTGGCCTTGATGTCAGAGACCTGATTAGGAATATGGCCAGGAATGTCGGGGAGCCCCCTAGTCTTTGTGATAGGCGCCCTGGGTTCTCTAACGACCGAATTAAGTCGGGACCTCGGTTTTAGCATCTCATCCGAAGGATGCAACAATACGGTGTCCCTATCACCATAAAAGGGGCATTGATACTGACAAGTCCAGAAGACAGAGTGCTCCCTGCGGGACAACAACACCAATTTCTGACAACGGCCTTGACCGGGACTCGAACCGGTGATCTTCCGATCATGAGTCTGAAGCTCTACTCATGTAGCCACGCTGCTGTCTTCATATTATGATACATCACTTATGTGGTAATTACCATGTAATAACATAGAAATAACCTGTCTCAGGTTAACTTATCTGAGGAAGCGTTGTACAAAATAATAATTCATTCATTCAAGATCATTGAGAGCAGGCTCTCATTTACAATGACGTTGAGACGAACAATACATAATACAAAAACTATATAAAAACAGAAAAGTCAATCAGTTAAACAATTCAAATCAATCAAAACAGTTACAGACTGAGATGCAATGGTTGGCCATTATAGATTTAAACTGACCAATGGATATTACCACCAATGGTAATTACCAAATAATTATATGTTTTTTTCTGTGTTATTACACAGTAATTTCCCTGTGTGCTACCAAAAAGCTGTTCTATTTTCAGTGAGTGAAATGCATTTCAAACAAACGTCCTTCAGGTGCGTGAGTTGGAGAACGAGCTGGAGGCGGAGCAGAAGCGGGGCGTGGAGGCCCTGAAAGGCGCGAGGAAGTACGAGAGGAAGGTGAAAGAGCTCACTTATCAGGTGAGTAGAGGTGTGGCCCTGCTGCTTCATGCTGATTGGCTGGGAAATATACAGCATGTTAATTTTCATTTAATTTCTAACCTTTATTTCGGGAGACACTGAGCAGGTTACCCTCATTTACAGCGACGACGAGCTTACAAACCAAGACATAGTCCATCAGCAATTTCATAGGCATACTAAATAAGAATAAACTATAGAAAATCAGCAAAGACAGTTACAAGTCGACACACAGTGGTCGGAGATCATACTTTTAAATGCACCAAAAGAAGGAGGAACCTTCAGCTTCAGAGTCAGTTGGAGGGCATTGCAGGTGTTGGAACCATCAAAGGAAAAAGCAGTTTTTTAGTTCAGAACAAACTCCAGGAACCCTAAGAACCAGCCAGTCATTTGAACGTGTAGAATAGGTTCTAAGATTCCATTTCAACAGTGATGTGATGTAAGGGGGAAGTTTACCAAATAAGGGCTTTAAAGATAAACAAATGCCAATATGTTGCTATTGAAATGGGGGAGAATAACGAACGGACCGCTTGTAGGGCGAGGAGGAGAAGAAGAACGTGGCAAGACTGCAGGACCTGGTCAACAAGCTCCAGCTGAAAGTGAAAGCGTACAAGCGCCAGTGTGAGGAGGCGGTGAGTACTGTACTTATTGTACGCCTACATTCACACGGCGGCCATTTTGCTCTTATGTCTTATGCTCAGGTTGGGTTCTTTTCCCATGCTGTTCCCACCCAAGTTGAGCATGACATAAGAGCGCGGGGACAGGGTGGAAGTGAACCCAACCTGAGCATGACATAAGAGCGTGGGAACAGGGTGGAAAGGAACCCAACCTGAGCATGACATAAGAGCGTGGGAACCGGATGGAAGAGAACCCAACCTGAGCATGACATAAGAGCGCGGGAACCGGGTGGAAAGGAACCCAACCTGAGCTTGACATAAGAGCGCGGGAACCGGGTGGAAAGGAACCCAACCTGAGCTTGACATAAGAGCGTGGGAACCGGATGGAAGAGAACCAAACCTGAGCATGACATAAGAGTGTGAGAACAGGGTGGAAGGGAACCCAACCTGATCGTGACAAAATGGCCACCGTATCAATATGGTGGATGGCTTTTTGTGGTTTCAAAGGTTGTACAATCTCATATTTGAAGAAGGGAACTTTCTACTGGTCATTGAAGACTATAGTCTGATCGAATTCTAATCTAAGAAGGGGGGAAAAAACGTCACCATTCACCATAATCACACAGCAACCATTTTGCTCTTATGTCATACTCAGGTTGGGTTCAGCGTGGGAACAGGGTGGAAGGGAACCCGACCTGAGTGTGACATAATATCATGGGAACAGGGTGGAAAGGAACCCAACCTGAGCATGACATAAGAGCAAAATGGCCACCATGTGAATATGGTGGTTCCAAAAGTGAAAATTCGACCATGCCATTGAAGGCTGTAGACTAGATAGATATGACCATCTATGATAGAATTCTAAACTAAGATGGAATTCCGAGAAACGGAATATGTAACTGAAAATGTAACTGAATATGTAACTGAATATGTAACTGAATATGTAACTGAATATGTAACTGAAAATGTAACTGAAAATGTAACTGAAACTGATTTCATTACATTGTACGACACACAGGAGGAACAGACCAGCGTTCACTTGGCTAAGTCCCGGAAGGTGCAGCACGAGCTGGAGGAGGCCGAGGAGCGAGCCGACATCGCAGAGTCTCAAGTCAACAAACTGCGCGCCAAAAGTCGGGATTTCGGCGGCAAAGGAGAAGAATAGAGACACGCGTCAGCATTTTAGTGCCGTTCAGTTCACTCTAGTCGACTGAAATATTAGACGCATACATGTGGGCTTTCCTCAGTGTTGTTTGTATAGGGAGGCAATGATACTAATACAGAAGACTATAGAAGACATCCGATCCATTACTTTCAATAGAACAAGACCGTTAGCTTGAGGTCATTGGACAAAAAAGATAGAGATTTAGTAAAGGTTTCTTCGTTAGAGATAGTGTTAATGTAAATGTTTTTATCTTAAAGATCAAAAGAACCCTCCACATCACCACCGGAATGCTCCAAATAAACAGTCTGTGTGTCTTTACTCACACCACTAGCTCCCCTCGCCTACGCCCAGTCATTTATCCTCTCTGCGCATTCTACACTTTCTATTAGCTGGAGATTTAAGAGGAGAGGATATTAAAAAGGGCTGATGGCGATCGCAGGAACGTCGCCCTGATGGAACAGGATGGAACAGCCGAAAAGGCCTTTTAGAGGAACAAAAGAGAAATATCAATGCTGTGGGTTTGAGGAGAGGAGTAGAGAGCGTTTGGGATTCACAAAGTGCAGAAAACCTTGCTGCTTCGCTTTGATTTCTCACGTTACAAATGTGTCTTGGTGTTGGATTTGAGTATTGGGGAAATTCTCCAATACCTACAGTATCTCCTTCTGGCCTAGTATCCACCCGTCATCCAATAACCATATCAGTTTAAGTGCATCCCTACTTGTTTGTTACTGACATGGTTTGGTAGTAGAGGAATTCATAGATAAGATGTGAGTGTATTAGCACTATATATTATGTATATACTGTATACTATATACAGCACCTATAATGTAACTTAGTCAAATAAAGGCACAATAAAACACAATCATGTAATAGTTTATGTGTTATTGTTTTTCGACTTTCTCTTTTACTCCTAGATGTCAGATTTCATATCAACTCTGCTTTAATACAGCAGTATCTGATAAACATCACATTCTTGTTCCACAATTCCAGGAGGAATAAAAGGAATAAATAGGCCTATTTGTGTTTATTAGGAACTTACAGTATATGTATCACAAAAAAGTATGTATTTCAAAGAAAGTTTTCTCCTTGAAACTAAATAGATGCGAGGAGAAAAAGAAGGAAAGATGTGTTGTGCTCGTTGTTTTTCCGCTCGCTTGCCCCCCTGTTTTTCCCCCCCTCGCCTGTCCCTTGTATTAAGCCCACTACATATACTGTACAACACGGTAAGACCCCATTCTACATTGTTAAGACACACACACATGTGCTGTTTAATAAATGTGCTTCCCGACACATTTATTAAATACACACTTCATATCCCAGGCTTCCGACCTGCCCACACTACACCACCACAGTCGTTTATTAGTGTGGGTGACCTGGCGAAGCCAGGTTGCCACCCACACTATAGTAATCTATACTCTTTTTATTATTCTTTATTTATTCCACCGATTTTGCAAACACAACTCCTGCCAGAGCGTTCACGCCCCATACACGTGAAAGGTATCAAAATGACCGGCTTGACTATGGCAACAGCGCTATTACTTTTCGGGAAGTTTCACCGCACAGTTTGGCTAAGAATTGACTTTAAACGGGAACGTTTCGGTCCCATTGGAAATGCATTGCAAGTTAGAGTGGTGGAGTTGAAATATTTTTTTTCCACTACCTTGGGTAAATTGCGACACTGATCTCAATTTTGGACGTAGAAAAAAACACATCAAAACGATGACACGGCTGTCTGTTCGCTCACAAAAGAAAAATAACTGATCAACTGATGACCATTATTTTGTTTGAAGGTTCTCCTCCCCATAGACACCAATATGTTCGCACAGATTATTTTGCTTTTCCCCCCCTTCTGTTCCGATCGTCACCGCGGCCACAATTGTCGACGGAATGCCACAATATCGCACACAACCCTTCACCTACTCCTTGAAGTGCTCATGTGCGCGTCACAACGCTTCATCTCTTATCATTTGCTTTTAATCATCGTGACAATGCAGTCATGCATCTGCCCCCATTGAAATACATTCCCCAAGTGCAGTCATTCGTGATTGCATCACCTGATGCATGATTGCATCAGCCTAACAGGTGTGTGGCTCATGGCCCATGGCTACAGCTGACCTGCCAATGACCTCTCATGGACTTAACCCTTAAGTTACCCTCTGTGTTGCAGTACTGAATTGCTTGACAGCGCCCTCTGTCTTGCGGGTTGTGTCATTGTACTCAGTAGGGATATCCTCTTTCATTGGTCGATGTTGACCACCTTTCATTGGTCGATGTTGACCACTCCCCCGATCCTTAGACCACGCCCCCTTAGGCCACACCCCTCAGCGTATCTCTTGAACCGTTTGTCGTAGAGACTTGCGGGTTGTGCCATTGTACTTGGTAGGGATATCCTCTTTCATTGGTCGATGTTGACCACTCCCCCGATCCTTAGACCACGCCCCCTTAGGCCACACCCCCTTAGTCCAGAAAAAATTTAAAAACTCGGAAAAGTCCAAAAAACTGCAAAAACCCGGAAAAGTCCAAAAAAATTCTAAAACTCGGAAAAGTCCGAAAAATGTCAAAAACCCAGGAAAGTCAGAACATTTTTAAAACCCCGGAAAAGTCAGATAAAAAAAAAAAACTGAACTTGGAAAAGTAAAAAAAAATGAAAACTTGGAAAAGTCAGAAAAATTTTAAAAACTCGGAAAAGTCCGAAACATTTCTAAAACTCGGAAAAGTCCGAAAAAATTCTAAAACTCGGAAAAGTCCGAAAAATTCAAAAAACTCGGAAAGTCCGAAAAATTTCTAAATCGCGGAAAAGTCCAAAAAAATTCAAAAACTCTGAAAAGTCCAAAAAATATCCCAAAACTCGGAAAAGTCTGAATTTTCTTTAAAACTCGGAAAAGTCAGAAAAATTAAAAAAAAATCTGAAAAGTCCAAACTATTTCAAATGGTCTTCAAATGGTCTATGTTGACCACTCACTCGATCCTTAGGCCGCGCCCCCTTTTTGTATCTTTTGAACCGTTTGTCATAGAGACTCGTGAGAGACCCTCTCCCGTTGGCCGGCGGTGCACAGGCGTCACCCACACTTTCACAATTTCCCCCGTGCGGAATTGTCTAGTTTTTCTTGTTGTTCTGTTTGCCTTGAACCTTGTATAAATAAATACATGCCGTTTGGCCTTTTTCCTCTTGAACCTGTTGTGTTGCCTTAATACGGGTCCCGTTCCTCTGTTCCCATAACATCAGCCATATTAACCGTATTGTCACAACTCAACGTATTGAACCCAATATGCAGATAATGAGAAGCGGCAGACAGGTCTTGTTAAAACCCAGTACGGGTATATTTAATTCTAAAAAGGGCAGTCAGGTATCCAGGCAGAGGTCGATTACACAGGGGGATTCTCGTACAGTCCAGGGGCGTGCACGGGACAGCAGAGTCAGACAGGCAGGAGTCCATACACGGGTACAGGGTAGTCAGCCAGGCAGGGGTCAAAACGGGTACAGGTCCTCATACTGTACGTTCCGGGAGAAGGCAAGGAGAGTTGTCAGGCAGGCAGGGGTCAGAGCATGTCTATCGAGAGCCAGAGATCAGGGTAAAGAGCCAAGTAGGACTGTGGGGAAAGGAGGACAACAAAGGGTTAGGCACGGTCGAAGAACAATGGACTAGAGAACTATATGAGAGCTGAATAACACGACTAACTGGGAAATACGAAGTTACGATCTGGCAGCATCATGACATCTGCGGCGGGGTTATATCACTGACGTAATTGGCCCACAGACGTCAATCAGCTGCTCCGCTGACAGCAGCACACCTGCACTCCATACCTGACTAACGAGAGAGAGAGAGAGAGAGAGAGAGAGAGAGAGAAAAAAAAAAAAAAAAAAAAAGAGCCAGGTAGGGATTGTGACACTTACTGTGTGCGTGCGCTGTTACAAGTCAAATACTAACTCACATTTATGATTCATACACCAGACACATAATTGTTTATATACTATTATTAGTCAACAGCATACCATCCTATTAAAAACGTCACCATGGTAGGCATGCGTGGCCTTCTCCTACAGTATATTAGTATTCGTCCCTGCTCACCAAGTTGCACACAGAGTCATGGAATAAAATGTGGACATGAATAATGCTACTCACCTACCAATAGTCTTGCTGACTGCAGTAGTAATGAATCGCCACAAGATGGCGACAGTTTATTCTGCTAAATCAGAGACTGGTTTCTCGAAGCCAGGAGTAGTTTAGGGTCAAAACCTTTACAGACAGGCCCAACTTATGCTATTCCCATGTAGTTGATTGATTGATTGATTGATTGATTGATTGATTGATTGATTGATTGATTGATTGATTGATTGATTGATTGATTGATTGAGTTTAGGTCAAAACCATACAGTGGTTTGCATGCAGTACAACAATGTTCTTTTCAAGGGGGGTTCAAGAAAAAAGTGCTTGCCATCCAATTGCCAAAAATAATTATTGCCAGAAAGTTATTTATCAAATCACAGTATGAACATTGCATGTGTTCATTCAAGATCTTGAGGTGTTGATGTGGTCTTTTGGAGGGATTTGTTTGACCTATTCTTATTTTTCTTACATGGTTAAGCACCAACCCAGAACTTGCTGCAGCAATCTATTACACATCTATCAAAGAGAAGCCGGCTATTCTCGGTCCTTGCTCCACAATGGTGGAATGAACTTCCCACCAGTTAGGACAGCCGAAACCCCACCAATCTTTCGCTGTTGACTAAAACACACTTTTTTAATCAATAAAACTAACCTTCGTGTCTTTTACTATTATGCACACACAGTGCTAATCTTAAACTACTATCTTCAGTGTCCCAACTTTCAGATGCTGTTTAGCACTTCTGTATGGCATGTGTTGATCGTGTGTCCTCCATCAAGATCCCCTGTCTCCCCTGTAACCCCCGAAAATAGGTAAAGATCACTGACCTGTAATCTATCACAATGAGCCTTGCAACAACAAGGACACAGAGAAAAACAAATGTAAAAAATAATTTTATAAAAATGATATATTATACAACTTTTATTTAATACTTTTTAACATTTGTTTTTCTCTTTTTATTTTATTATTATTATATATATTTATATATATATAATATATATATATATATATTAGAGGTGGGCATAGATTTTTTTTTTTATCTAGATTAATCTATCTGCAATCCTGTATTTTAATCTAGATTAATCTAGATTAAAATGGCTCAAAAAAATAAAAAAAAATCTGCCAAAGGCATTCAAAAATATGTGTGTTCTACCCAAATAATGACCAGAAGTAAGTCCTTACTTTTTCTTTCCTCCTTATGTTTCTCAGGCCAGGTGGCCCATTACACCATGAGCCCATCTCCCGTTTCCAAAATGCATTACAGACTGTTTGAAAAAGCTGTTTTGCTATGATAATTGGTAATGAAATATCAAAATAATGTTCAATAAGATGTACTTGTGTTTAATAAGTTGTTTTATTCAGAAGTTAACACAAATAAATAGTATTACCAGTACAGTACAGTATCTAGCACACTCTCAGGAGCAAAACAGAAAGAAGCATTTCAAACTTGAACTATGTGACATGGCTTGACTCAATCAGTCCAATCTCTATTTCTCCTTCTTCCACCAGTCACTCAGGTAGACCAGCTTGTTTTATGTAGCGGTGTCTACTTATAGTGCCTATAATATTTTTCCCGTTGGGTGCCAGACAGGGCCAAACCCTGCCAATGCAAATCAACTGCTCCAGTGGAGTTGCTCAGTGGCCAATGGTGTCAACTGTGGTTGTACTGGGCAGCTCCCAGGTGTGAATGGAACTGTGTGAATGTGAAGCAGGGCGTTCCTGAAAAAGAGCATCTGTGCTCAGCGAACCTACCCTGGGTAAATAAAGGTAAAAAAAAAATGATTTTTTTTTTAGATTAATGCGTTAATTATATTATCGCGCGATATTAGTATCGCGTTAACGCAGCACGTTAACGGCGTTAACAGCCCAGCTATAATATATATATATTACATTTGTTTTATATACTGTATATATGTGCTATATATGTAAAGGTGCTCTAAAGGAATATGGTAAATATCAATAGTGTTGTTTGCATACATAGCTAAAGATTATTATTGTATACCTTTCTCTAAAACTTCTATTTCATTATTTTTTACATTTGTTTTTCTCTTTTTTAATATACAGTAAATTTCGCAGAGTAAATTTTACTCAAACTGAGTAAAATGTTACTCAGTTTGAGTAAAATTTACTCTGCGAAATTTACTGTGTACAATA
This sequence comes from Notolepis coatsorum, assembly GCF_963971535.1. Classification (NCBI taxonomy): domain Eukaryota; kingdom Metazoa; phylum Chordata; class Actinopteri; order Aulopiformes; family Paralepididae; genus Notolepis; species Notolepis coatsorum. The sequence goes on from NC_140178.1 coordinate 27,891,730, forward strand.
ATAATTATCTTTATCTAGTCAAGTCAAGTCAAGTCAAGAGTTTTAATTGTCACGGCATACAAGTATACAATGAAATGCGGGTGGTCTTGCCCGCGACGATGTGCAATACAGTGGTACAACATATAATAGAATCCAATAAAAATACAGTGGTACAACATATAATAGAATCCAATATAAAAACAACATTGTGCAATAAACAGGTAACATGGTGTGACATCTCGGTATCTGTACATAGTATTTACAGAGCATATAGGACATGCTAGGTAGCTTTAGTAGTGCAATACACTGTTCCTGTTGTTATACTAATTTAAAGTGGCCTTTCCTCTTGGCCATAAGTGTGCGTGTGTGCGACATGAGTGTTAAAGTGGCTGCTAGTGTGTGAGCGTGCACAGCGTGCGTGTCTTGTGTGTGGATAGTTCAGTTTCTGTGGCACTCAATGTTCATTGTTCAAGGCTCTGATGGCCTGGGGGAAGAAGCTGAGCCTAAGCCTCTCCGTCCTAGTAGCTGGGGTTCGCAGGCGTCTGGATTTCATTATTCTGCAGGCTCTGGATTTGCACCTCTTGTTGTATAGAACCTGCAGGGTAGGTAGCGCAATACCCGTGGTACGCTCGGCTGAGCGCACCACTCTCTGTAGGGCCTTCTTGTCCTGTGCCGTGCTGTTTCCATACCAGGCAGTGATGTTTCCGGTCAAGATGCTCTCTACAGCTCCTGAGTAGAAGGACTGGAGTATCTTCCCCGATACTCTGAACTTCCTTAACTGTCTCAGGTGGTAGAGGCGCTGCTTTGCTTTCTTTACTACTGTGTCTATGTGTGTTGACCATGTCAGATCCTCTGAGATGTGGACCCCCAGGTACTTGAAGCTGCTCACCCTGTCCACGGTAGCCCCGTTAATCATCAGTGGTGTGTGTGTCTATGTATGCAAACAACACTATTGATATTTAAAAATAATTAAAAATGTTTTGAGTAGCCTAAATCCAAAGCTTTATCATAATAGTGGGGCGGCTACGTGGCGTAGTGGGCAAGGCGCTCACCACGAATACTGGAGACGCTGGGCTCGCCTGTTCGAGCCCAGCGCTCCACATTGCTTTCAGTTTAGCTGGTCGTCCGTACTAATACATATTGGCCGTATTAGGGGGTGGGAAACTGATGGGTGGGGATCGGGCGTTGTGGACAGCGACTCCTACAGGTCGGTTGGTGCGCCTGCGCAGTAGAATCAGGAAGTGTCGGGGGCAGCGTGAGCCTCCCACGCGTTACTCCTCGCCACTGAGAGATCGAGCTGCGCAGGTGAAAAGATGCGACTGCTGTTACCTCAAGTACCGGAGGGGACTTGTGCTATGTATGACTTAGTCCACATTGCAGCCGGCTTGTGGGAGGCAATAAACAGCGTTCGTGACAGGGGAGGGTTGAATTGGATGATACGAAATTGGGATGGGAGAAAATATAAAAAAATGGGAGAAAAAGTGGATAAAAAAAAAGCTTTATCATAATAGTTTTCCCACAACACTGCAGCATCCCTGACTGAGAAACCTGATGAATCACTTACCGGATAAAATGGCGAACTTGATGTTACTCATCTGCTCCCACGTCTGAAAAGCCAACAGTAAATAATCCAACCATCACATCCAGACCATGTTGGATCCACCCCCCTGTGGGTTTGGAAAAGCCATGATTTAACACGGACCTTATGGAATTCCACCTTTTCTATGACATCACAGGGGCTTTAATTGGCAGCAGCTGACATGTTGATCACAACACATATGGAAATCCCTGTAAAGTATGGGTAATTACCGCCGCGCATGTGTGACTTTCACCTCCAACTGGCAAGGACAGGATAGGACAGCACAGGACAGGACAGGACTGTACAAAAGGAGTGGGACATGCTGACAGGTTGACTTGTTGACCATGCTAACAGCCATGACACCCTGCTGGCACACTGTCCACAACACCGGTCAACCCATACAGTTATCCACATAGGAACCTTCGGTAACACTTTATTATAATACAGCCCTCATTGTACCGTGTAATTACCTGGAACATACTGTGTAACTTAATATGAATCCGTATATATCAAATATTATCACATACAGGGTAAATGTCGGGCATGTTACACTCTAGATCCACCAATTGTTCCACGTTGTCTTGTTTTCTTCTGCTGTACCTACATTTAAGTACCAGTAGAAGCCAGTAAATATTTCATATGTACGGATTCATACAAAGTTACACCATAAGTTCAGTGTAATTACACTGTAAGTACCGCATAATTACACTGTACAACGTGGGCTGTATTATAAAGTGTTACCGAACTTCCCTCACAGATGAGAGCCTTCTTAGTGAAGGTCCACAGCCTTACATTCAAACTGTTCAAACAAAAATGTAACTTGTAGATTCCAGATGATGCCACATCTGGCGACATGGTGGCACAGTGGTTGGCGCTGCTACCTCACAGCAAGGAGGTTCCGGGTTCGTCCCCAGCGGGAGGCGTTTCTGTGTGGAGTTTGCATCATTCTCTCCCCGTATTTGAGCGGGTTTCCTCTGGGTACTCCGGTTTCCTCCCACACCATAAAGACGTGCATGTTAGGTACATACTCGTATACCGCTGTCCTTCACCGAGGCCCGGGCATTACAACTGGAGTCACACTTTTCCTAAAATGCTTATTATACCTATTATACCTGCATATAACCCCTCTATATACTTATACACCTGTATATAACCCATAGCTCTGTATGATAGCATGTACAACAGTGCTGTGTATACCATATATATATTTATTCTCACTGCATATATATCTATTCATTTCACACCTGTCTGTACTTACCTGTACATAGTCATTAACTTAACACACACACAGTGCAGCGATAAACCCACGGTTGTGTTGCGGTTGCTTCCGTTTTCCTTGTAACTGAGTAAAGACACACTGCGCCTAGTTACTAAGGAAGAGTGAGCTATGGTGTGATGTGTTTTCAAACTGTCACTCCGATGTTCACACTATTCCCCCGATGGCTCTACAAGGGCTACAGTTTCTGACACTCTTATTCCGAGTGTAGGACGGGGGAGTCGTGTTGCGGCCCGATGAGATGTTTAAACAACCTTATGTTGGCATCGATTATGTGTTAATTTGTGAACAAAACGGACAGCCGCTTCAGACACGTTGATTCTGACAGATGTTGTCGCGGCCCGAGGGGAAGGAAATTACATGAGTTTGTTACTAGGCAGGATAGGAGGAGCCCCCCCCCCAACAACAAAGGTTGACGAGAAAACTGCCATGACAGCAGAATTTGTATTAAATTTGAAAGGTTGCAGCACGCTCATAGCGTTCATTCAATAAAAACAGTTCTCGGTTCTCACTCCACAATGGTGGAAACAAACTTCCCACCACAGTCTAGTGCCAGTGGAGGCTGGTGACCAAATTTTTAGGTGAAGCACAAATTATTATATTATATTATATATTAAATTATATTTTTAAAACATCCCCCACTGTGTGTCAGTGGTCAGTGGACACAGATGAAAACATAATATTAATATACACTATATATTAATATTAATACCAACACCAATCAATCAATTAATTAATATTAATATCAATATACATACTAAAGCCTGTTCCACCCCAGGTGAAAATCCGCATAAAATGTATACCTAGGTAAATGGAATATTGCTCCACTTTTACAAGGGCTATTTGCATATTCTTGGTATCTAGGTACATCTATGGACCTCAGTGAATGTATTCACAGTGTCAGAAATATTGTGTCTATTACTAGGCTTGCTTAAATTGTGATGAAACAAAGGAAAATATGACATTTTTGACAGTGAATAACACCATGATAATAATGACCAAACTTAAAAAACTACCACTGACCTCGTTCAGTACCCTCTTGAGATCATGTGTACAGAAAATCTAAGGAAATTAATAAAGGGAAGATTATCAAACCGAAGGTTCTGTATATACAGTACTGAATTCTCCCATCCGGACCAATGCAATTTGAAATATTATTATAGAATATAGAATATATGCTTATACATTACCTTATTATAGCCAATTCGCACATTTATATATATATATACATATAGTATCTTTCAAATGCCCGAGTTCAATTTGGATTTAGTATCACCAGGCGTGCATAATAACAGATACTGATATCTACTGTAATCGACTGTACTTTTTTATTTCCCCCACATAGTGTAACCGTTTTGAAACTAATTTCAGATCTAATTGTTCCTACATGCTAAAAATAGTGAGGAGAAACTGACTGCGTTTCAATATTTGTCAAAAACGTTACCTTTTGTGGCTTATTATCGCGAATCATAACAATTATTGATATGATTCATTCAGAACGCTGAACTTTGAACCACCATAGTATGTGACAGGAAGTGTAGATCGGAGAAATTACAACGCTGGCCGACAGCTATGAATGTCCTCTACAAAATGGCCGCAAAAAAACTACAATTCCCATGGTTCAAAATGTCCATTTCCGGTTCCGGCTTGGATAGACTATCGCAAATCGAAAACTTAAAACGATATAATGACACTTTGAACCTATTGCTAACCTATTGCCAACCTAACGTTTTACATTCTACATGCTTTTGTGACATGTTAGTGATGTTAATACTTGAAAGCGGTCCGAGAACTACAATGCCTGGCAATGTATACTTCTGCATCTCACGCAACACACACAAGCCACCGGTCGTTTCAGACACAAACCCACACACAACGGACAAGATAGCAGTTCTCATTCATAAGAGCACACCAAAGTTCCACCACATGAATCTCACCGTGACAAATCAGCAGAGCCACAGAGGCACTAGATCAGCCGTGCATCAGCAAAGTACGCTAGCCTAGCCACAAGCTAGCGGCAACATTCATTCATTCACCACTAACACAGTGCACATGCAAATATTATCTGCAGGCTGCATTAGCAGCCAGCAGCCAACGTGATACATTACATCCAAGCTAGCGTGATAACGTTAGTAGTTATATTTCGTATGGCATCGCTCCCGCTCTGAGCCTTACGAGATACTCTATATCGCCTGTGATACCTAATGTATCTCCCACGAACAAAAACACATGCACCCCACCTGTATGGGGCCCCGCCCCTTATGGTGGCACCACCCATATAATCATGACTCTGGTCATGACACACCCTTCCTCTATTTTCGTCCCAGCGCACTGGATGCTTTGCACCATGCGAGCTAGCGGAATGTAAAAGATTAAGGAAGATTAATAATGTTGGAAGCTTACCGGAGGTTGCTGGCCCCTGGCATCTTCGACGCATGTTTTCGGCGACACGACGGGCCTGTGATGTTCCTCGTTTGATGACTGCACATCGAGGTTCAGCTGTACAAGGCTGGCTGTCGGGCCAGCTTGTACTCAGGTAGGCCCTGTGTCTTCAGGCATGGGTATTAGTGTTAGTAATGCTGGTTTGTGTTGTTAACACAACCTTGTTGTGTGTTGGCGCCAGGGGCAAGATGGTTTGGTGAACGTTCTCTGCAGGGAACGGTTTCCAAGCTGTCTTGGGCGTGCTGCTAAAACATCTAAAGCTATGCTAACATGCTATCGCTACTGCCGCATGCTATCACTACTGCTAATTGCTATGCTGTTTTAATGTCTCCGCCGTGAGATGTTGTCACTCTCCCGCCTCTTGCCCGGTTCATCAATGAAGGTCAGTCGGTAGCTGTTGTGGGGTTTTGAGTTCTATTTACCTTTTTCGGGTAAATGGGTTGACAACGGGGTAGGTCGTGGCTAGGTTCTAGCCAGGTATTACCTTGTGTTCCGGCGGGGTTTGTTGAACGGTGTTCCCATCTGGGTTGGCGTCGGGTAGTGGGGCTATGGGTCCAGCCGACATGGTAAACATGTTGCGTGTCTGTGCACAGGCAATTGTTGTCTTGGGTTCCACATTGCCTGGCGTTAGGCTGCAGTAGTATAAGGGCAGGGCCGCTTGGGAGAAATGTGAGGCCCTGTGCGTTTTTAGACGCGAGGCCCCCCATCTCCTGGGGCGGCCCTGTGTAGGGGGCTATTGTTTCATTTTGTCACTCTGCTATGAGAAGGTCTGTCTTGCTACAGCTTTCTCTCCTCTCAAACCATTCATACTGACGGTCAATCGGTATACTGGGGGAGTAGTGCGGGGGGGGGGCTTTGTTTACCTTTTTTGGTAAATGGGCTAAACTAGGGCTGGTGTTCTGTTGTGAATATTTTGAATGAAGACGGGTCTGGTCCGTCTCCCCTTAAACTTTGTGTGTATGGGTTTGCTCATTCTACAGTTTTTGTGGTTTAGCTCTTTTTATTCATTTAACCTTTTCATGGTCCACACCACAGTGGAGGGTGCTGTTTGCAATCACCACTGGTGCTCCATGTTAACGTCAGTCCTTTGTTTTTGATATATTGAAACAATGCCCCGCCCGGCCGACACCATGGGTCGGCCTGGCGAGATGGTGTCTGGTGGAGGGGCCTTGAGGGCCGGCCGACGTCGACACATCGCGCACGGTGTTGGTAAACCACTCCGTCGAGGATGTTGACGTTATTAGCTTTGACCCAGCCGCAAGCTATAACCGCTCAGGGTTCCCCTCTCCGCAGGGGATTTTGGTCTTCTGCTGGAGCGCGGGCGGTATTGTCCTAGGCCCTACACCGCCTCACACCGCGCAGCCAGAAGAAGAGAGAGCACGGCCTCGTCAGCGGCGATGACGGGGCCCTCGACAGGCGGCCATGTTTCCCCCGCCAGTGGTGCCCTGGTTGGAGAATCGACAGGGTATCGCGAGGCCGACAGTCTTGGCGGCCGAGGGATCGGCCATTTTGGGTGATTTCGGTGTTGGTAAACCACTCCGTCGTCATTTTGCCGCGAGCAGCCCGCTCCCCGTTCAATCCTCTCTCTGGTATCCCCAGAGGCGGGGCTCTGAGCATTCTCCTTTGGCTGCGGGCCGCGAACCTTCATTGAAGCGTATGCGGCCCCATTCTTCGCTTCTCATGGAGACAGGGGCTGACACCCAGTTGATGGCTGAGCCTGGGTCTGTCCGTGAGAATGTTGTGCTGTCAAGCGGCTCCCACACCTTGAACTGTGTTGGTTGAGCCTGGTGTTACGTCTGTCAACTTAAGTGTTGTCAGCAGGGGGGCTCGAAACCTTTTGAGGCACACAGTGCGGGCTTCCCCGGCCTCGCCTTCGCCAGGCCAGGTATCATGTTGGTGCTCCCACTCCTGGAATATTGGCAAGTGGTCGCAGCTCACATGGTTTGGGGTGGTAGTGATATCACTGCAGGGCTACGGTGTGTAGGAACCCATGGGGGCCTTACACCTTGCATGTCAGGCTGCGGAACAACTCCTTCAGCATGTTCTGGAGGGGTGTTCAGTGGGGGGGCTTTTTTGATCGGAAGCCCCCCGTATCAGACAGGCCCTTTTCTGTCGGGGTTCCCCCTTGGGTGCGATTGCCTCGTGGGTGGTGTCAGGGTCAGGTGTTCCGACACGGAACGCGCTCCTCGCACGATTCCAGGGTTGTCTTCGCACAGCGGGGGGGACCGGGCCAACTATCTACAGTTCCTGGCGGACCTGCGCCACGTGACGGCGGGTGCGTTGGGAGTGTCGTCACATATGACTACGGCAGTACCATATGTCGAGGTAGATGGAGAGAATGGTGAGGCGGGGTCTTGTGTTTACACAACCCCACCCGTTTTCAGGTTTGGTACAGACCCTGTTGTCGGGGTCTCCAGCAGGGACAGCTCTGGTCGACGAGATCCAATCTCTGTGGACGAAGCAAGCCATCGTCGTGGCGTTCTCCTCCCGGTGTTCTCTGCCCGAGAAGTCGGGAGGGAGGGGTGTAAGACCCAGGCTGGACCTGTCCCATGGGAAGGTTCAGCATTTTTTGGATCGTCTCCTACCTGTTGAACACTGTCAGGTGGGGGTCTGGTTCTCCTCCATAGACCTGTAGGATGCGTATGCGCATCCCCGATCTTCCATCCTAGGGCTTACCTACGCTTCCTTTGCAGGGTTAGCGTATGAGTACCAGAGGCTGCCGTTCGGTTTTCTCTGGCTCCCCGCATCTTCACCAAGTGCGTGGAGGCCGCACTGGGGCCTCTGCGTCATCCGGGGTTACGGAGTGTTCTGCCCTGATGACGTTCTGGTCCTTCGCGGTCAAGGTGGATCGTCAGGTCTCGTACCAGGCAGGTCTCTACCAGCCTGGGGTTGCTGTAGACTGGATGTAGAGTATTCCTCTTCCCAGTCAACGGTTGGAGGGCTATGGGCATCCATCTCGGAGCGTGTTGTCAACACGCTCGGGAGGTTCCGTCCTAGGACGGTTACGGCGCTGTCTCACGTCGCGTTTTCACCGACGCCTCCCTCGCTGGTGATGCGTCGGGCCAACGCAGTAGGGGGCAGCTGGCAAACCATGCTGCCCGGTCTGCGCTACGTTCAATGTGTTGGTGTTGAAAGCGGTCCTTCTGGTCCACAAATGGTGTTGATCAGGACGGACGATACGACGTCAGTGTCGTGTATCGACAGACAGGGAGGAGTACGCTCCCCCTGTCTGCACCAGGCGGCGGGCGGCTGGCTATGGGCGTCCTCCATCTGCGCGGCCTAAGGGCTCCCCACATCCCCGGCAGGGAGAATGTGGGTGCAGGTGTACTGTCGCGGGGCGGCCCTCATCCTGACGGGTGAGGATTGCGTCTGGACATGGCCAGGCAGGTCTGGGACCGATGCCGTGCCGCCAGGGATTCTTCCCCATACATCTGTTAGGTCAGTTGTTGGGACGGGTACGTTGAGGGGTGCAGGTTCTTGATCCTGATGGTGTTACCATCTGGAATGCGCATGCTCCCTCCACTGTCGCGCTTACGGCGTTAAGCCGGTGCAACGCTCCTTGGCTCCGACTTGGGATCTTCAATTGGTCCTCGGTCGGTTGTCCTTGGCCCCGTTTGAGCCGCTCGAGCGGGCGCCGTTGGGACAGCTGTCCTTCAGGACCGCGTTCCTTCTGGCTGTCACTTCCGCTAAACGCGTAGGTGAGCTCTGTGCTCTCTCGGTACGTCCAGAGTGCCTGTCTTTTCGGACCGATTGCGGTGTCACTCTGCGACCTAATCCTGCTTTCGTGCCTGAGAATATCCGGAGTTCCTTCCGCTCCCGGGATATTGTGGTTCAGGCGTTTCGTCCTCCTCCTCACACTGGTGAGTTAGATGCGGGCCTTCACCTGTCATGTCCAGTCCGTGCTTGGGGATTTACCTCAGCCGTACTCAGGATTTCAGGGTTACCGACCAGCTTTTTGTCTGTTACGGTGGGGCTCGTGCTGGTAAGGCACTGTCGGAGCAGCGCCTGTCCCATTGGTTGTGCGAGGGTGTTACCCTCTGCTACACGCTGGCTGGGCAGGATCCCCCTGGGGGCGTCAGGGCGCACTCCACTCGTGGGGTGGCTGCCTCTGCCGCTCTCCTGGGTGGGGCCTCGGTGGAGGACATCTGTGCTGCAGCTTCATGGTCCTCCCCGGGCTCCTTTGTAAGGTTTTACCTCATGGACATGACCGGGGGTTCTGTCTCCCAGGCGGTTCTGGGGTCTGTGGCCTTTCCTGCTTCCCGTCCTTTGGTCGGGTAGCGGGAGTGTATGGGTATGGGCCGCAGTGTGTTGAGTCACACGTGGTTCCGCCTGTACGGTGTGTTCAAGGGGTTCTGGCTCCCTCTTGTTCGCATTCAGGTGGAGTTGACTGCGCCCCCCCTTCGTTAGGAAGGATGGGGTGACAGGGCTCCCCGCACCCCTTGATGTGGGCTTACGGGTCCTCAGGGGGTACATCTGTCGGGTCTCGCACCCGCTCTTCCCCATTATCTCGTAAGGCTCAGAGCGGGAGCGATGCCATACGAAATATAACGATAGGTTATGTAGATAACCTAGTTATATTAGTATAGGCTAAGCTCCCGCTCTGCGCGCCCTGAGTTCCCTCTTGAGGGATCTTTTCCTGGGACGGGTTTTTGGCGAGGAAGGGTGTGTCATGACCAGAGTCATGATTATATGGGTGGTGCCACCATAAGGGGCGGGGCCCCATACAGGTGGGGTGCATGTGTTTTTGTTCGTGGGAGATACATTAGGTATCACAGGCGATATAGAGTATCTCGTAAGGCTCAGAGCGGGAGCTTAGCCTATACTAATATAACTAGGTTATCTACATAACCTATCGTTATTAGCATCCAAGCTAGAAACTGCTAGGCTGCCTGCTTATGCTTACAGTACCTGCAATAATGTTGTCATCCTCCTGGACAGATAGACTTGTTAAATCATAATATCCACATGTGTGTTGTGCTGGTCCTCAGTAAATGTCCCGCTATTAACACTTTGATCGCCATGGTTAAATTCATAATTTACCATCCCTCGCCATCTCTATTTGTCTATGGAGAAGTTCCCCTTCTTTGCAGGGCTATAACTTTTTAAATTTTATTGCTAAATTGACATTATTATGGCCCATTCAATGTCCTATATCTATTGTTCAGGGTGTAGCAACGTTATACTTTTTCATTCACATATTCATACTAAAATACGGTCTAAAGTGTAAGTATGTTTTTATCGTTTTCTGCAGCTTTCTCCAGAACGTGATTTATAGCTCCAAATGCATTATATTGATGATGAAATACAGTTTGATAGCAATCGGCGCGAGATAAAAAATTTCAACTGGACGTGGTTCTAGAAGTTACTACGTATCATCTGATGTTGACCGGATGGGCGGGGGGTCGTTTATAATTCCGTGGGCAACGTTATATCATTCATCTAGTGTGGGTGATATGATCATCAGAGCAGTTAGTAAAGAACACGTTGGAAAATAACGCTGGATCTTACCGTATCTTCCTCGTGCCGTTGGGCGATGAGCGTGGAGCAGAGATATTCCTATTATGGGATGTCGAAATACCCGATCCATCTCCAGGTTGTATAATAGTATATACGTCCAAATCATGTTGTTTGTCGAGTTATTTGCACCGATCGGTGTTCACTGTGTCAAGATGGAGTCCTGCTAATGATAGCGAGTGCCCGGACGAAATATGGGTGAGCACCACTTCATCCACATGACTTCCTGTTGGGCGATCTGCCGATCGGCCACCAGATGGCGCTCTTGAACCGTTAGAGAGTTGAGTGGAGCTCAGCAGTATATCTCAGGTCCCCGGAGGAGAAATATGATTTCGATCACAGATTTTTTAAATATTGATATCAAAGACGTGTTACGGCGTCTTCGGCAGAATGAGCATGGCGGGCAATGACGAGTTTCGGCGTTTCCGGCGATTAAAGTGTTAAAGTGCTAAATGTTAGATACACTAATATAGAGGTTTCGAACGTGGCTGCTCTCAGTGCTCTGTTAATAAAATGTTCAATCAATCAATCAATCCCGCGAGGGGAGAAACAGCCGTGTAGCTAGAGAGCTGCAGTCGTAGGAGCCATACTCTGATTGGATTTGCAAGGCTGCCAATCATTCAACCTCCGTGTATTGGATGTCAAGGGCTGTCAATCATTAAATCCTCCATTCAATGGCAAGAGTTTAACTGCACAGACCGTGCTTAGATGAAGTTAATAGCCTATTTTGATTGGCTATTATTTATTTAACATTGGGTCAACCTGTGAAGTTATTCTGTACGAATATTACTGCAGTCATTACTGCAGTGCAGGCCTGCTCAGAGCTGGCCATTTTTGAAGAAAAAAAATGCACTGGCATATTTTTTTTACAGAGGAAAACTTTTCTAATAAAAAATATTATAATAATAATAATAAAAAAAATATATATATATTTATATATATGTAAATTAATAATAATTATGAATTTTGAGTGAATTTGTATTTCACGTGTTGTCATAGAGAAACCTCCAAGTCTACTACTATGCACTCAACACTGCAGCACCCAAGTTTCAACACTGTGTGATGAACATTGTTACTCAGTTGTAAGAGTCGTACCCTTCCTGCTGACTTGCTGTACAGAACTTGTAAGTCGCTTTGGATAAAAGTGTCAGCTAAATGACTAAATGTAAATGTAAATCGTAAATGTGAATGTATTTAAGCCCTAGGTTTCTTAAACTCTGGGTAGTCTTAACTCTAAAAAGGCCTTCTTCTAGTGCAGGGGTGGCCAACCCGCGGCTCGCGAGCCGCATGCGGCTCTTTGCCCGTCAATGTGCGGCTCTTCCATCCACAATTTTTTTTTTTTTTTTTTTTTTTTTTTTTAACTTCACTCATTCCATAATGACGTAGAATAAACATTTACATTTTTTTTTAAATGGTCCATTTGCATGTTCTTGGTATCTGAATCTAGGGACATATATGGATCAGTGTCAGAAATAGTGTGTCTGTTACTAGGCTTGAGTAAATTGTAATGAACCAAAGGAGAATATCAATTCTATTTAAAAAAAAATTATCTTTGACTGTAAATAACACCATGCTAAAATTGACCAGGCCTGAAAAATCTAAGCAAATGAATAAAGGGAAGATGATTAAACAGAAGGTTTTGTAGATACAGTACTGAATTCTGCCATCTTTTTTATAATGTAAATTTCTCCACCATTTTTCATCATATTGCAACACCGTTTTTTGCAAGACGTTCACAGAAAGGTAGAGAAACTAACTGCGTTCTGTTTTATGGCAATAACGTTCAGGTTTGTGGGAGATAATCCCAAAAAATAAGAGAAATTAAAAAGTAAATCCAGAAGTCAGATGATTGACAGGGGCTGGTGTGAGCTGGGTAGGGTAGTTTTTCGAAATTTGAAAGCCCTGAGTCTCTTCCTTCAAAAGACTACACTCACTTTTGGCTGTGCCACTTCCTCCTGTCAATATGCGCCGGTTTCCGACTCAATGCCCTGAGATTTCTATAATCTTATATTTCACTAATAACAGTTAAAATAATTGGTAAACAAACGTAATGCTGAAAATATACACTTTTACTGTATATCTCGGGCTTAAGAGGTTAACCCTGTGAGGCCCAAATTAAAAAGAAATTAGCAACTTCAAAGGCCAGAGGGTGGGACATATAAACACATTTACTATCAAATAGCATTGTGAGGCTGAACAACAGGACCAATTGACTATACATGTGCTTAAAGGGGAACTATCTTATAAATGGCTTTTTTCAGTGTTTACCATTGTTTCTTAGCTATGTGGACTTATATTAATAGGATATATGTCTCTAATTCTCATATTGGCAAATTCTTCCAATTCTCCTCTCACAATATTCACCCTCACTGAACTGAGTCATCTGAAAATGTGCATATCTGTGATGTCAGAGATTTCTCAGCTGCATAATAATGTGGCAGTTGATGTGGCAGTTGGCACCAGGCCACACAGTGGTTGGAGCCCAGCCTCAAAACGGCTTAAGATCTTGAGGTAGAAAAATGCGGTTTTTAGTACTTGATTAGAAATACAAAACAATGCATTTTTTTTTGAAAAAAACATAGGTGTTCCATAGACTCACAGGAATTGTGTAAAAGTGCCCAAATAGTGAAAGAAATAGTAAAATATTCCCCTTTAACATTTTTTAAATAAACATTATTTTTTTAAATGGCTAAAAGTGATTTTGTAATTTTGCAACCGTGGGTCTCACAGGGTACTTTTAACCCTGTGAGGCCCAAATAAAAAAGACATTAGCAACTTCAGAGGCCAGAGGGTGAGACCTATAAACACATGAAGGGTGCCGTGACTGAAAAAAAAGGTTGAGAAACGCTGGTATATGGTGTGGCTCTTTGTGGTACCACAGTAATTTTTGTGGCTCTTAGTCTCTGACTGGTTGGCCACCCCTGTTCTAGTGGGTCCCCCCACTAAACCACCCCTTTAGCATCATGGCAGTTTGATGGTCATTTCAGCTTTACCATGGTACCGGCTGTTGTATAGCTATATAATTTACCATGGTACTGCAGTGTTAAGAGTCATGTATCTGGTACCACTTTTCTACTGAAATAATACCAAGGTAATTTGAACCATGATTCTGATGGTATACCTATAATTCTTGTCACTACTAGTGACCAACAACATGGCAGTGGCCCAAAAGATGATTGAAATATCATAATAGGTGTTTGTACTATATCAGTGTTCATTATGGCAACTCTGATGAACACATGCTGAAATGTTGGCCTGGTTAATTAATAAAGAGTGTATTTCTCTTTAAAAAGAAATGCAATACACAATATGGCATGTATTTTTAACTCGCCAAAGCAGTGATTGCTGTAATACCTGCTTTTGGACTTTATTTAGTATACAAATGGAAGTTATTTGTTACTGCAATATGTACATCTTACAGGCAAATCTCTACATATACAGTCAACATCTATCATCATCTTTGCAAACAGGCTGCCCAGAGACACAGGTGTAGCTATTAATGACAGGCAGCTAGGGTCCCCCTCAAGAGAGACACTCTTGCAAAATGCCAAACAAAACCTTCTCCAGATTAACGCTATTCAAGAATGAGACTTTATGTCAAGAAGAGCTTTGACAGTGATGGATAGTGCTGGGAGAGCAGAGCTCTGATAAGTAACCATCCACATGGAAGAGCAGCTGGAGCTTGCATCTGTAGGAAGCAACCGGCATAAATTACGCATATTCCCCCATCAGACCCATGATGGAACTCAACGTAAACAGAAGTCTGTTTGTTTAACAGCCAACAATGTAACTTTGGTTTACCAAGTCATCTTACACCGCAGGAAGCATATCCGTGAGCTTACGTCACTAAATCTCCACCAAGGTGCCTTAGGAAGGATGTTCCACTCTTGTCTGGAGTGACACTGTTGTAGGTCAACAAGAATGTTGGGGGTACCGGGTGATTGTGGTGTCATTTATTTCTATTAATTTCTTTTTACAGCCAATACGCAGAATGACGACGTTGTCCTGCAAATCAACAGTAGTGCACTGAATATTTATACAAATATAAGTTGTGTTACTATTTGTAACATCACCTGTATTATAAGTTGTTAGTCTAGTAGGCCTACAAAGAAACTGTCAATGGGAGGTTGCCTGAAGTTCATACTGTTTAAATGGATTCTGAAATTTCGCCTAAAAGTACATGCCCAAGTAAATGGAAGATTGCTCTACTTCTAGGGAATGTATTCCCAGTGTCAGAAATATTGTGTCTGTTACAGGCTTGAGTAAATTGTGATGAAACAAAGGAGAATATAAATAATGATATTTTGCATCTTTGCCGGTGAATAACACCATGTTAAAATTGTGCAACCTCCGACCTCGCTCACTGAGCTCATTCAGCACGTTCTTCAGATCAAGTGTACAGAAAATCTAAGCAAATGAATAAAGGGAAGATGATTAAACAGAAGGATTTGTAGATACAGTAATAATTATAATCCATTTTAATTATACATTCAAAATTGAATTATGAACTATAAATGACCTTATTATGGCCAAGTCATACATCTATGGATAGGGAGAAAGCTCCTCTTTCAAATGGCAGTGTTGAATCTGGATTTAGTCATTTCCTCGCGGCTTTACGATAAAAGAGAGATAGAATTTGCATTTGCATTATTCTGATAAATTCTTATTTTTGGAACATTTTAAAAACATCGGTAAACAAACATAGTGCTGAAAATATACACTTTGACTGCTGTTTTGATAGGGTTAGGGTCTTTACTCTTGGCTATATTTGAAAAAGAAACAACATAAATTAATACGGTCTATCATACGATTTATGATAAAACACCTTACAAAAAGATTCAGATTATTTTATTGTCACAGCTTTTTAAAATTATTAATTTACATACATTCAGAAAAATGCTTGTTTTTCCCGGCTCCTCAACCGTAGTAGATTTGTAGACAACAATATACAACGATTTATACAATACAAGGTAGCCTAAAACACAGTGCATAAAAAGAAAAAGATAAATATATATTATATAGTGTAAATAACAGAAGTGTGTGTGTACTGTAAGTCACTTGCTTTTGTTGCTTGAATAAAAAAAAAAAACAAGATGCATACTATTATGAGCAGCTAACAACCCTACTTGACAGGACAGGAGGCATGTAAAAATAGTATGTGGAGATTGTCACCTGCTGCTGGTGACATATCCCTATTACCCCCTGAAGATCCTGTGCTATATTTAAGTGCTGAGAAGAAAACGATAATGTGACTGACTTGATTGAGATTTAAATGGGCTTACATGACCAAATTCGTAAGGTCCCTTTTGCTTGGCCAGCACATTCATCTTGATAAAAATGACCTCCATCCTCTGTTGTGGTGTTCATTGAGGGACCTGTGTCAGTGACTTCCCAGTGGTAAGATCCAACATCTTCCATTAACTCGTGGCATTCAGACCATGGGAAAATAGAACTTAAGATGACGGAGTGCCTGTCATCCTCTCTCTCTACATCACTGAGTCTGTTCTGTGTTTTGTTTTGCAGGACTGAAGAACATCTAAGCCAAGTCGATTCTACACATGTGTGAACACGGTAAGGTAGACACAAAAATTTGTAGGAAAATAGTGTCGTGGATTACTGGAACTCAAGTAAAGTGTGCATCGGACGGCCCGACTCGCGCGCACGTCGCGGCACACAGATCAACCAATACATTGTTGGAAAGTTGAATTTGCCGCCTTTCGATCGTCACCACACTTTTGCGTGATTCCATTCTCGAGTTACAAGATGAAACATCCGGTGAGCCTCATTTGACAAGCCGTTCTGAGGAGTGACCACGTCCGGTTGTGATCGGTCCTGAACTGACCAGTCACAAAATTATTGACCACTGTTGTAGCCAAGGAGCATCTACTCCGAAAGCAATCCCAGACAGGCGCTAACAGGGGGGGAAGGTGACACAAGAAGACGAAGAAACCCATTGTTTTGGCGAGAGCCTCTGAATGAATGTGAGCGGATGGCCATTTTGGATAATCATGCTGAATTTTTACTGGTAGGCCTACACACATTACAAAAACCTTTGTAAAACATTCATTTACCGTGTTTTTTTTTATAAACTTTGGACCTGTACTACACAATACCTCAGGCTATGGAACCATTCTGTTTACCAGCTGCTACCTCTCAGCTGCAACTTAAAAACAGGCATCTGGCAAAAAGAAGTAAAAATAAATGTGAGTACACAAAACTTTTACTTCAGTGTGTTCAAACCTCTGTTACTCTATTTCATTA
This sequence comes from Notolepis coatsorum, assembly GCF_963971535.1. NCBI lineage: Eukaryota > Metazoa > Chordata > Actinopteri > Aulopiformes > Paralepididae > Notolepis > Notolepis coatsorum. The sequence goes on from NC_140178.1 coordinate 27,908,781, forward strand.
GCACTCAGTGATTTTTTGTGTAAGAAACTTCAGAATGTTACCTGATCGCATCACGCTGGTTTCAACCGGAAAAAATGTGCCGTAAAGTTTGGTTTCTTACATATCTCGATGTAATTTACCATGAAATATCTACAGCAAGAATTCTGGGTCTCAATGAATCCAAAATGTCAATGTGGTTAGAAGTGGTGGAGAGAATAAAAGCTAGCTTATAATGGTAGTGTCTGGTTAGGTGCGAGGGATAGTGGAGGTACTTCTCAAGGTGGGGTCCGGGAGGGGGGGGTTCGAGCTGAGCATATGTGTGTAGGTTTTTTTTTTAGATAACAGGTATTATGGGTATATCTTATATAAAACAACTAACTAAAAGGTGATCTCATTGGATGTGCCCTGACAATTAATGCTTGTATATCTTATCGTGTGTTGTCATGTTTGTTTATATGTTTGTTTAAAAAATAATAAAAAAATAAAATACAAGAATGTTACCTTTCAAAAGAGACCAGACTCATGCATGTGCTATAAGTATAAAGTATAATACATAGAAAATGACTTCGGGTATGCAATCGTAAAAAAATAAAAAAGAACTAATTATTAGTTTGGCCCGATGGAGGTTTAAAATATCTTTGTTATGTTTTCTTTTCTCCCTCTAAAGAGACGCCACCATGAGCTCTGACACTGATCTATCTCCCAGTACGGGCCTGCCTCCATCTATCTCCGCAAACCTGAGGAGAGGATTGAGGCCCAGAACAGCTTGCTTCGTGCCTGACCCCAAGGACCTATACATCAAAGGTGTGGTGCAGAGCAGAGAATGGCCAAGCCGCCGTGAAGACCGATGCTGAGGAGGTGATGATACTGCTGATATAAGCTACTAAACCTTCCAACTAACCTCCTTAGGTAGTGCATGGGTCTGTTTTAATCTGTTTTGTGGTTTTACAGTCGATCCAAATCATCTGGAGGGTGAATGATCCCAAACTACAAAATCCCAACTGTCTATATGGTATACTGTCTAACGGTATACACAACACCTCGACGCGCTTTAGATGATGATTTGGAAAAGCATCTCTCATCTGAAAACATACTATTGACTAATGTGGTTCTTCATCTGATGGATCTAAAGGGGATTAACACCCATTTTAAGTTATTCCTGTTGTCACAGGCAGTTCAATCAATATTTATGAACATCACTATTGTATTTATGAGCACCACTCTCTTAAGATGAATGATTAAAGATTAAACTGTCTTTATTCGTAGCACACATTGCAACGTAGCCATGCAGCGAACACACACATGCAAGATGGGCGACACACATGCATTTTTTTTGGGTCGCTGATGAAATTTCCTATCTGCGATTGACCCATCCCATCGTCCTTCCCCCCAAGGGCAGCTGCGAGCAGACATGGGCTGTGGCAAGGGGCTTTACACCCGGGGACCAATCCGAGCGCTCCTGTCCATCTTCATCAGGGACGTGACAGTGTTAGCGATCTGTTCTGTGTGTTTTTCCATTGGGTTTATCTCTTTTTCTGGAGGGGAAACCCTTGTGAGCACAGGGAGAACATGCAAACTCCACACAGAAAGGCCCGGGAGATATTCCCCACCTGGGTAGGGGAGAACGGGGGACGTTGTCACATGGGTAGGTTGTCACCCATACTTTGGGAGATGTCCAGAATTGGGGTCAGAGTTCACCTACATTGTCATATTTGGAGTGAAACAGCTGAATTTGAGGTGAGAGGACATTTTGTGTTTTTCAAGTCCATTTGTAAATATTCCGCTCCTCAGTATTTTTCTTCTAGGCTTTTACACAATTGGTTTATAATGAAACAATTGTTACCCTGAAAAAGTGTGAAGGGATAGCTATAGTTTAGATTGTTGTTAGCTAGCTAACTAGTTGTTAGATGGCTGTTAGCCTTGATGCTACATGTATCAAGACATTCCAGTTGGGGTTGGTCGTCACATTTTATTTGGGGTTGGTTGTCACATGTTGTGTATGCTATTATTGTTAGGCCGATTTATTGTGTTCTTATTTTGTTATATAGGATGGCCTAAAGATGTGTTTCCTGTTTATGTTCATGTTAAGATGCATTAAATTATGTATTTGTCAACTTGTCAATGCAATTAAACTTTCAAATTTAGTTCTGCCTTCTTGTCTTCTTTTTAAGATTTTTCCATTAAAACACATGGTGACAACCAGCCCCATAGTGTGTGACAACCATCCCCATGATGGGGTTGGTTGTCACAATGTGTCAGAGTGTCTTTGATAGGTGATTAACTCTTTGTTACAATACGTTGGAAAATGAGAGGGATACACATTTCAAGCCAACATCTTAAGCTTCAATTTAATGTAGGAATGACTATTGAAAGATGTTTTGATTATGAGCAATTCACACTAAAGTAAAAAGTGTGACAACGTCCCCCGTTCTCCCCTACCTGGCAACCTTCCAGCTAGAAATACAGAAAAAAATACACCCTCAAATGTCTTATCCACCTGTATGTAAAATCTGCTGCTCTAGAAGCCAGTCGGAGCATGAATGAGTCATCCCCTCAGACGAAACAAGTTCACTCTTTTCTCTCAAATCTATCACTGTCCACCAGACCGTGACAGTTAAAGACGAGGAAGTCCATCCCATGAACCCTCCCAAGTACAACGAGCCCTCGGTGCTGTACAACCTCAAAGAGCGCTACACGGCCTGGATGATTTACGTAAGTGAGGATTGTAATGAGGGGCCGCTTCCATCCATCAGTGTAATCCCATCTCTTCTTTTTACGTCACATAAATGTCTCCTCTGCAGACCTACTCGGTAACTCAGGGCTGTTCTGTTCTACCGTGAACCCCTACAAGTGGCTCCCGGTGTACGATGCCAAGGTGGTGTCGGCTTACAGGGGCAAAAAGCGCATGGAAGCCCCGCCGCACATTTTCCCAGTTTCTGACAACGCGTATCAAAACATGCTCACAGGTGAGTCACAGGTGAATTCAGTCTGTTTGGTTTTGAGTACGGTCACGAAGACGAGCGTCCCCCGGTCACTGACCCCGGATCAGCGCTCCTATTAACTGAACACATGTGGGTTATGTTAACACTTTGGGTGCCGGGAGCCGTCTTTAGACGTCTTTGCTGGCCATGCTAAAGTTGCCGGGGGACGCTGTACGTCGTCTTTATATCAATATTTCAAAAATCTGCGATCGGATTCATAATGTCCCTCCGCTGGCCTGAGATCCACCAGCAGGACCCACTGAGCTCTCTGGCGGTTCAGGAGCGCCATCTGGTGGCCGATCGGCGCAAGCGCTTAACAGGAAGCGCACTAGAGGTTTTGCTAGACGTCCGTATTGCTTCCGGCCACTCGGTACATGTCCCGTGACTCTAGCTTGTCACTCTACATAGCGATCGATTGCCAATAACTCGATAAACAACATGATTTGGACGTATATACCATTATACAAGCTGGAGATGGACCGGGTAATAATATATCCCATAATGATAAAATTTCTACTCGACGATGATCGCCCAATGGCGCGCGGAGACTGGGGTGAGTTTCAGCGTGTAACGTTACCGTCTTCGATAATAACTGATATTATCAACATTTGACCCACATTAGATGATTGGTATAACGCTGCCCACGGAATTATAAACGCCCCCTCGCCCATCCGGTCAACATCAGATGACGTGTAGTAACTTCTAGAAGTACGTCTAGTTGGAATTTTTTATATCGCGCTGATTGCCATCAAACTGTATTTCATCATCAATATAATGCATTTGGGGCTATATATCACGTTCTGGAGAAAGCTGCAGAAAGAGATGAAAACATACTTATACATTAGACCATACTTTACTATGAATATGTGAATGAAAAAGTTTAACGTTGCTACACAATGAACAATACATATAGGACTTTGAATGGGCCCTAATAATGGCAATGTAGCAATAGAATTTAAAAAGTTATAGCCCTGCAAAGAAGGGGACTTTCTCCATAGACAAATAGCGCTGGCAATCTATGGTATATCATTAATTTAACCTTAGGCAACCAAAGTGTTAATAGCAAAAAGATGTGCTATTTTTCGACACACCAGTTTTATAAAAGTTGACCAGGTGGACCTAAAATATCACAAAACAGCTGCGACCTCTCAGGACAGCAGGTCCTGTGTGATTTTGACGCATTTCTATTGAGAGTGTAGTGTGTTTGATTCCAACCACGAAACTACTTAGCTAGTTTCCATCTGTAGTCCCTGCCTACCATGCATGTCTTTTATGGTGTGGGAGGAAACTGGAGTACCTGGAGGAAACCCAAGAGAACATAGGGAGAACATGCAAACTCCACACAGAAAGGCCCCCTGCTGGGGTTCGAACCCAGGACCTTCTTGCTGTGAGACAGCAGTGCTAACCACTGTGCCACCGTGCCGCCCAGTGTTGTCATGTTCTTGTGAGATGCTTTTTTTTTTTGTATTACCCCTGGATTCAAACCTGGGTCCCACACCTTGGAAAACCATCTACCGCTCAGCCAAAGGGAAATCTCCCCATGCCGGAAGGAGATATTAGGACTACTGTGCTACACTCACCCCCATTTTGACCCGCACCCCCACACACTGAGAAACCTTGCTGGGTCACGGCACCATTGTAACCCCCGTATAGGAAATCTACAATGAAATGAATTTACTAACAGTAAATGTGTTCAGTGTTTTATTTGAGTCATGGCAACATACATCCACTACCACAAAACAAAACGTATAGAATCATTTTCAAAATGCCCCTTTGTGACAATTTAGCCACTTTTGCTTTTATTTCACACTCCATTGAAGAAGTGAAGAAGCATTCTGTTAAGAGTATGTTGCACACTAGTTCACACTGCAGACTTTATCTTCTGGACGCCAGCCAAGGAACATTATTCTTCCTTGTCTTTTCCCTGGTAAATTGGAAAACAAGAAAGAGGCAAAGCAGAGATTATCAACCAGATTTGATAGAGATAGTATCGACTCTCATTTCAGAGGATGTTGGGAAGTACACATTAAATAAAATAAAAACACAAAAGGCCAATCAATAAAAAAAATAGCAGATTTCCTTTTGTGTTACTCTGAGGGTTTGAAATTTATACACAAATCTGTATTTTCAGCCAGTGGCATCAGTAGACGCCATTTCTGTGAAAGTCTTCATGAAACGTGTAGCCGGAGCCTCACCTTGCCCAGGTCTGTGAAAGCCTTCATGAAAGGTGTAGCCTCACCTTGCCCAGGTCTGTGAAAGCCTTCATGAAAGGTGTAGCCTCACCTTGCCCAGGTCTGTGAAAGTCTTCATGAAAGGTGTAGAGCCTCACCTTGCCCAGGTCTGTGAAAGCCTTCATGAAAGGTGTAGAGCCTCACCTTGCCCATGTCTGTGAAAGTCTTCATGAAAGGTGTAGCCTCACCTTGCCCATGTCTGTGAAAGTCTTCATGAAAGATGTAACCTCACCTTTCCCAGGTCTGTGAAAGTCTTCATGAAAGGTGTAACCTCACCTTGCCCAGGTCTGTGAAAGTCTTCATGAAAGATGTAACCTCACCTTTCCCAGGTCTGTGAAAGTCTTCATGAAAGGTGTAACCTCACCTTGCCCAGGTCTGTGAAAGTCTTCATGAAAGATGTAACCTCACCTTTCCCAGGTCTGTGAAAGTCTTCATGAAAGGTGTAACCTCACCTTGCCCAGGTCTGTGAAAGTCTTCATGAAAGGTGTAACCTCACCGTGCCCAGGTCTGTGAAAGTCTTCATGAAAGGTGTAACCTCACCTTGCCCAGGTCTGTGAAAGTCTTCATGAAAGGTGTAGCCTCACCTTGCCCAGGTCTGTGAAAGTCTTCATGAAAGGTGTAACCTCACCTTGCCCAGGTCTGTGAAAGTCTTCATGAAAGGTGTAGCCTTACCTTGCCCAGGTCTGTGAAAGTCTTCATGAAAGGTGTAGCCTCACCTTGCCCAGGTCTGTGAAAGTCTTCATGAAAGGTGTAGCCTCACCTTGCCCATGTCGCGACTCTTCACCCTCATCTTGTTGACCTGTGACTCTGCGATGTCGGCCCGCTCCTCGGCCTCCTCCAGCTCGTGCTGCACCTTCCTCAGCTTGGTCACATGTGTGTTGGCTTGCTCCTCCTGTTGACTCACATCATTCATTCATATATATTTTAAGAAAATGGAACTTTCCGCAGATGGGTTTGAACTAGGGATGTCCGATATTATCGGCCTACCGATATTATCGGCCGATATCGGCATCAAAATGTGATATTGGAAAATATCGGTATCGGTTTTCAAAAAAAAATTACAAAATAAATCTTTTACATTTCTATAACCTTTATTTACCCAGGCAAGCAAGTAAGAACAAATTCTGATTTTATTTATTGTCAAAAGTATGCATAATGTTGTGTTAATTCCACAACAAGAGATATGTAATGTTAATTACCTGAAATTATTCAGTTTTTTAGGGGGGAAACCCTGCATATATCGGTATCGGTTGATATCGGTATCGGAAATTAAGAGTTGGACAATATCGGTATATCGGTATCGGTAAAAAAGCCAATATCGAGCATCCCTAGTTTGAACTATATTTTAAGCTAATGCTAAAAAAAAGAAAAGTACAAACACTCACAGACTCCTCGGACTGCCTTTTAGATAATTTGACCTTCAGCTGTAGCTTATCCACCAGGTCCTGCAGCCGCATGCTGTTCTTTCTGTCCTCCTCCGACTTGTTGTTCCAATATCGGAAACAAAATAACATCAACAAAGTGGTAAAACATCCTCGATGTATAATAACGAATGCTTCGAACCACAAGATTCATGAAATTACCTGATAAGTGAGCTCTTTTATCCTGCGTTCATATTTGCGCGATCCCTTCACCGCCTCTGATCCGTGTCTTTGTTCTGCTTCAAGCTCACCCTCCAGCTCTCGCACCTGGAATATGAGGAGGCTGCTGTTGTAATGAAACTCACAACTCTATCATCCTTTTGTCTAATATGAGAACCTGCTCTGTAAGGAGTTACATTGGCTCAGGCTCAGCTTCTTCCCCCGGGCCATCAGAACATTGAACACTGATCTCTACACACACAAGCACACATGAACACACACACCACACCACACATCTGCACACTCTCACACACAAACACACCACAGGTCACTTTAATCACATGAGAAGAGGTCACTTTAAAGGAAAGGAAAAAGGTCACTGTGACATAGGGCAGAACTGTATATTGTATAGAAAGTGTACATAGGACTCATTGCCTTTTGTATTTTATCTTTCTTTTTATCATGTCTATTTTATTCTTTTATTCTATTATTATTTGTATTTTTTGCACAATCGAAGCAGGCATGGCCACCTTCATTTCACTATTATGTCTTGTGTATGTATGTGATGAATAAACCTCTTGAATCTTGAATCTCATTGGTTGCATACATGTCTGCTATGCTTGAGAACATTATCTGGATCACATGTTGGAGGTAAAGCCTCCACCCGGGGGTGCTGTTGTGATGTATGAGGTTAGTTTGGGGGAGTGAGTGTAATGCAGTTACAGGAATTTCTGGGAGGAATTTGAGCCTGTAGACTCATTCTGACATTCTGAAAGAAAATAAATTGTGATTTCAGTGGAATTGCATTGCTAGGGAACAGCTTGAACCCAAGTTGATTCCTGTTGATGTTTGCTAATATCAACAACTGGCAGGACATCAAATGTAGTCCATTTAGAATGTTTATGTTGTCCGGGTGAAACTGTCTGTAGTTTTTGCTAGCATGATCATCGCTACAGTACATTTATTGTACGCGTTTATTGTATTCCAACAATTCGAAAGGATTGTTTGCAGTTTTATAATAATGATAAATTACCCTCGACTCCAATTTCTGGAGTTGTTTTTTCCCTCCCTTCAATGCCAAGTTTTCAGCTTCGTTCAGGCGTTGCTGCAGGTCCTTGACCGTGACCTCCAGGTTCTTCTTCATCCTCTCCAGGTGAGCGCAGGTGTCCTGCTCTTTCTTCAGCTCCTCAGCCATCATGGCAGCCTGACCAATGCAAAATGTAAAATATTCTTACACAAGAGAGAGTAACCAGACAGACACTTGTATGCTCGTATGCAAGTGAATAAAGCCAAGAACGGGCTCTTACATCAGTGATAGCCTTTTTAGCTTTTTCCTCAGCATTCCTTGCTTCTTGCATATGGTCATCTACTTCACCCTGAGCATGGGTCAGGTCAGCCTCCAGCTTCTTACGACTGTTGATCAAGCTGGTATTCTGTAAGGGTGGTTATACAAGGGTGGCTATATTCAACAGGCAGTTTTATAGGCATTTCGATGGACAATGCTCCCAGCAGGAAAGCAGCAAAGTCATTTCCTGGCAAGATGTTCTTAAGCAACAACACTACGTTCTAACCAGCAACAATACTAAGACAACTCCTTGGGCAAAGAGTTGCTGTGTGTATCATTGGCTAAATAAATGTGATAGATGACTTTGGTAAATGGTGCATTTATATAGTGCTTTTATCCAAAGCGCTTTACGGTTTTTGTTCCTCACATTCACCCATTCACTCACACACCGATGGCAGAGGCAACCATGCAAGGTGCCAACCTGCACATCGGGAGCAATTAGGGGTTAAGCGTCTTCCTCAAGGACACATCGACACGCTGCCCGGGAGGAGCGGGAATCGAACCGGGAACCTTCTGACTACTAGACAACCGCTCTAACTCATGAGCCACTTTTACGCGGCTAATTTGACTCTTAAATCAAAGGGATGGAAGTTAAAAGATAAGGTACAACTCAAGCTTCACCTGTGAGTGAAGGAGCTGTCCTCTCTCGCTGGTGTCCAGCAGCTCCTGCTCGGCGACCTTGCGGCTCCTCTCCGTCTGCTCCAGAGCGCCTCTGACCTCCTCCATCTCGGCCTGCATCAGGTTGCTCCTGCGCTCCGACATGGCCACCTGGTCCTTCATGTCGTCGCTGCTTCTCTGGGCGTCGTCGAGGTGAATCTGTATGTCCTGGAATGGAAGATGCGTTTCTGTATGTTAACACGACATTTAAGTATATCAGCAAGAAAGACTGTCAGGCTTTAAAACTGTGTAGGGGAACCAGGCCTAGAACTGCGCCCTGAGAGAGGGAACTGCGTCTCTTTTATCCAAAGCACTTTGCAATTTTGTCCATCACATTCACCCATTCACTCACACATTCACACACCGACGGCGGAGGCAACCATGCAAGGTGCTAACCTGCTCATCGGGAGCAATTAGGGGTTAAGTGTCTTGCTCAAGGACACTACTACCCGGGAGGAGTAGGAATCGAACCAGAAACCTTACGATTACCAGACGACCGCTCTACCTCCTGAGCCACTGTCGCCCTGTCGGCCCCCCGTTAACAAAAGGCCATGAAAGGAAATACGACACATGCTTCACTTCACGCGTACTGTAACTCACCTTGAGCTGGACCTGCACGTTCCTCAGCTGCTTCTGGGCCTCGGCGGCCTGCCTGTTGGCGTGGCTCAGCTGGATCTCCATCTCGTTCAGGTCGCCCTCCATCTTCTTCTTGACTCTCAAGGCGTCGTTCCTGCTCCTGACCTCAGCGTCCAGATTGCCTTGCAGGGAGTCGATGGCTCGTTGGCTGTTTCTCTTGAGCTGGTCGGTCTCTTCGTCCTTCTCCGCTATCTTCTTGTCCACCTCGGACTTCACCTGGTTTAGCTCCAGTTGGACACGCAGGATCTTCAATTCCCCATGCTCCAAGGAGGCCTGAGAACATACACAATCACAATGAGCAGAGACGGCTCGATGTAAATAGTGCTACTGTAGATATTGTGGAATAATGATCCCCTCCCCCCTCAAACAATCTCCCAGTCATGTTCCAACCCCACTCCCATTACTCTCCCCCATTCATCCACCTTTTGTCTCTCACCTGATACCACCCCCCGCCCCCCCTTTCTAACCCCCTGGCCCCCCTCCAATCCAATACTTCGGCCACCCTTCCCAGAATCCACTTCTCTCTACTATAAAGTCCTAGGTTTTACTGTATTCTCAAGCTTTTTGGAGGGATATTAGGCATTGTCACTCCTGGAGTCATCCAGCAATAACTCTCGACCTATTTGTACTTGATACTTTGTTTGAGCTAAATAAACCTGTGTTCTACATCTGACTGAGTACATCCTTACACATGGTAAATTCCTCTACAACATCATTATTCAGTCACTCAATTACGTTAAATATGAGGTAGATAGATCCTATCGTCATTACTGCACCTCTGCCTCCTCCAGAGCAGTCTGGGCTTCTACTTTCTCCTGCTCAGACAGTTTATTTGACTTCTCAAGCTCGTGGATGGTCTTGCACGTCTCTCCAAGCTGTTCAGTGAGCTCCATAATTTCCTCTGAAATTAAAATAAATTAGATTTGTTTGAGATGTTTCGTACACCAATTATGCGACGTGAAAGGATCAACTGTTGTATATAAACGCCGCTGACATACGCTGGAGATTTTTGTTTTCCCGCTTGAGGCTCTCAAGTTGCTCCAGGGATTCCTCGTAGGCGTTCTTGATCTTGAAGTTCTCTGTGCCCATCAAGCGGCCCTCTTTCAGAGCAGCCTCCAGCTCTGCCTGGTTCTCTTCGTATTTCTGTTTCCACTCGGCCACAATCTACGGACAGACATGTGTAACAAAATGGGGCTTCTTTGCAATTCGCACACATTCACATTTCACTTCCACTCTGCGGTAGGCTTATTTATCTTGGCAAAGGAGGATGCCTGAAAGATGTCCTTTAGCTTTGACATGGATGGATATATAGTATATTAGATTAGATTAAAGTGTATTGTCATCGTACAGCACAGGTACAGTACAACGAAAAGAAGTGCAACGTAACAGTAAAGTCCATGACAATATACAAGGCCAGGTGTGTAATATACAGTGTATTTACAGTATACAGTGTAACAAGTTATGTTAATAGTATATAACAAAGCTACTGAGTAAATATGTTAATCTGATGTATGTACAGTATAATTATGTTCAGTGATACAAGTATAAATATACTATCGTAGTAAGCCATACTGGCCAGGGGTATAAAGAGTAGGTATGGGATATACACACATATATATTTAGTAGTATATAGTGTGTACAGTGCACAGAGTGGGTATGTTTTAGGTATATTTTATAAACAAAAATAAGTTATAGATATAGTTATTACTGTGACCAAACAAATTGTGTACGCATGATGTAAAACAGGTGTATGAAGAGTATATGAAGGTATTTAGGATTTTACCATAAATAACACAGTTCAATCAATGCAAGTTATGTATTCACTTTTCCAAGTTATCACTCAGTATATTATCATAAACCTGACCTTATTAGTCATCGACCCCAAATGTTACTCCACGGTGCCAACTGACCACATTCATACGGTGGCCAATTTGCTCTTATGTCATGCTCAGATTGGGATTCCTTTCCACCATTCCCACCGGTTCCCTGGGTGTGACATAAGAGCAAAATGGCCACTGTGTGAATATGGCCAATATGCCCGTATAGAATAATTATTTAGTCACACAGTACAAGGTCATTGGCGCGACCTTGTCGTAGTTCCTCTGCTTCTTGTCCAAGGCAGCGGCGAAAGCGTTGGACCTCTCGGCGTCCATCATCATGTCCTCCACCTCCCCCTGCAGCCTCTGCTTAGTCTTCTCCAGAGAAGAACACTTGGAGTTGACCGCCTCCACGGCTTCCTCTGCATCCTGAAGACGCAGAGCGAGCTTCTTCCTGTGGGAAAGCAGGCGTTGTGACATTAGGGCGACCTCCTCCTCATAATCAATAAGAAATCCATTATAATCTTTTTTATAGATTTTAATGACAGAAATATATGAACCGGGAGGTTTTAATATCAATTCTCTGCTCATTATATGCCTGTCTACAATTATGCCCATTTAATGCCTATTTTATGCCTTGACCTCTAAAGGTTAAAGTGGTATGTGGTCCAGTTATGCTGCTCTGATTACATTGACAGGTTGACAGGTTTCAAATGTGAAAGTATATAATCTTCATACATCTTTACCATGCAAAATACTTTTCTTCAAAGTAACTAGTAATTGATGGGTTCAGATACATGTAGTGGAGTAAAAAATACGATATTTCCTTTGAAATGTAGTGGAATAAAAAGTTTAGTAAGTCCCCTAAAATGAAAATACTTGCATACAGTACAAGTCGCTTGAAATTTAACTTAAAGGAACATTAGCTTACCGTCTGCTCCAGAGAGAGACAAGAATATAGATACCAGTTTCCTCTCTGTGCATTCAGTAGAAAGCCTAGCTTAGCACAATGAATGGAAGCGGACATGACCGGTTAGCCTAGGCATTGTCCAACTAACACCTCTCTCGAAGGCTAACCTCTCCATGGATGCATGTGGGAAACACAATCTTACAGATTTGTTGATTAAATCAACTAGTACATCGACTTGTATGTCAACAAAGTCCTATGATTATTAGTCGTCAACAAGAATTAATTTAGTAAAAGACAGCCCTACGTGACGACACACTATCATCAGAATGTCCCCCTGTTGTAAAGATGACATTGCGATCATTCTCACTTGGCCTCTTCGAGTTCCTCGGTGCGCTGGATGGCATCGGTCTCGTACTTGGTTCTCCACTGAGCCACCTCGCTGTTGGCCTTAGACATGCCGCGCTGCAGCTCCGCCTTGGCCTCCTGCTCCTCCTCGTACTGCTCCCTCAGCAGCTCACAGTCGTGCCGCGCGGCCTGCAGAGCGTGGGCCAGGGCATTCTTGGCCTTGACAGAATCACACGGATGACACGTTAACGTGTAAATGCATTCAGATGAGAATTTATTAACACCCTTGCCTCTTATGTATCTTTGCACGTTTCTTTATCATATCAAATCAAATGTATTTTTTATAGCCCGGGATCACATGGAATTGCCCCCATGGGTTTTACAAGTCGAAAAGAAACAATAGATCCCGAACAAAAACCACCATACAATCCATATATGCAACACTCCCAGCCGTTCCCCAATGAAGATGGGGAAAGACTCACTAAAACCTAGCAATAGGAAAGAAAGCACCACAGGCGGCGTGGAGGCGAGAAACCTCAGATGGGATGTTCAAAGGGGATCCCCCAACAGGATGTCGGTGATAATATAGTGTTGCTATGGATGATAGATGGATAGAAATAGAACAGGCAAATAATTGGTTTGTATGTTATGTATATATACATGTAATGAAACACATATACATACATACATGGTAGCAATAGTATCTAAAGTACATAAGAACATAGGAATACGAGCGCTGGTGTGAAGATAAGATAAAGGCTAAAAGTATTGGAGCTCAAAATCTCAATTTTGTGTGTTTAGTTGTAGTTGTGTCACTCTGCAGTTCAACAGATACTTTAGTGAGTAGTCCTCTCCACTCTCCAGATGCATAGAAACAAGTGCATGGACCGGATAGGACACAGGAGGATGAATGATCCGCATCCCAAGTGAGAACAACAACAAGCACAGCGTGCAAAAGCGATGATAATTATATTTTAATTTAAATGTTCTGGTTGTTGTCATCGTTTTGCACGCTGTGCTTGTTGTTGTTCTCACTTGGGATGCGGATCATACATCCTCTGTGTCCTATCCGGTCCATGTACTTGTTTGTATGCGTCTGAGAGAACGGAGAGGACTACTCACTAAAGTATCTGTTGAACTACAGAGTGACACAACTACACCTGTAGTGTCCATACAGCTCAATGCGTTTATGACTATAGGTGGACCTAGTTTATTGTATAGACTGTGTGTATAGACCGATGGAGGTCGACCTTGACTTTTGTTTGATTAAAGAGACTTTGTTTCTTTGTTTCAGAGTGTGCAGAACCTTCTTCCTTAATACCATTCTTTGGTCTTCTGGCACCGTTGGCATATTCATTTGTCGCGAGAGTGGCGATCTTTTCAAACAATCTACTATTCTCCTGCATCTTTTGTGATGGCTCACGGTCTATGTGGGCTTGGTTTTAGTTTATTCCTGTGTGCTATGTATGTACCTTTCTGCTGCCAATCACCAGACACCAGTTATTTTGGGTTTTCTCTTGTGAGCTGTCAATCACCAGACACCAGTTATTTTGGGTTTTCTCTTGTGAGCTGTCAATCACCAGACACCAGTTAATTGCCATAAGGCATGGCAGGTGTGTGGGCTTGATTGGCACCTGATTTGTGTCAGGTGTGCAGTGCCTTTAAGTAGGCTTGGTTTCCTGTTTTCCAACGCTTGTTCGTTTCATGTTTGCCCTCAGTAGTACAGGAGTACGTGTCTCGAGTACTGTTTCTAGGGTTTTCTCTTCCTGTAGTGCTTCTGGTTTCCTGGTTCTTTTCAACTGCTAGGCAGTGGTGGTTATTTAATTTTTTATCCTGGTGTTTTGTGTTCTCTATAGCTTGTATTTGAATGTATTTCAGTGTGCTTGTGTTTTCACCCACCCTAACTCATCTCATGCGATACCAGTGGTTCCCTCTGGGGGTAACATTAAGATTCCCCCCTTTGGTGTGCGTCCGTGTGTGCGTTACCTACACCCCCCCCCCCCCCCCCCCCCCCAACCCTGACGTCTTTACCTTCCCTTCCTCCTCGTGAAGTCTCTTTAGCACCTCGATCTGCTGACTGAAGGCCTGTTTTCCCCGGGTTAGCTGTGACATTAGGGATTCCTTTTCTTCCAGCTGGCGAGACATTTCAGCTGCGGGGATAGTTACGAGACGCATTTTTAGAAACGCCTAGTCTATGTGAGTGATGTCTGTTGGCTTTCTGGTTTAAATGGGATTAAAGCGCATTACCGTTTTCTGTCTGCAGTCGAGCCTTCTGATTTGAAAGGTCGTTGATCAACCTTTGATGCTCCTCCTCCTTGGATTTCACCTCGTTTAGATTATCTTCAAGTGAGCGGCACATTTTCTCCAGATTAACCTACGAATTGGAAAATTTATTGATTGATTATATGCTGACTAAAATGATGACTATTAGAATCACAACTTACTAACCGAGAATAGAATGATGCTGAAACACACTTCTTCAATCAATATCAAATTATTATAATTTTTTTTTAAAGAGCCTTCTTTAAAGTACCGTCTTCTATATCATGCACTTTTCCAATAAATAATCGTCCTTGCCTATATTACTACCTACTATACTAATATGTCTCTACTACTATGCACTCAACACTGCAGCGTCCAAGTTTCAACACTGTTTGACGAACATCGTTACTCAGCTGAAACAGTTGTACCCTTCCTGCTGACCTGTTGTACAGAACCTGTAAGTCGCTTTGGATAAAAGCGTCAACTAAATGACTAAATGTGGGGCGACAGTAGCTCAGGAGGTAGAGCAGTCGTCTGGTAATCTAGAGGTTCCCGGTTCAATTCCCGCTCCTCCCGGCCAGCGTGTCCTTGAGCAAGACACTTAACCCCTAAGTGCCCGATGAGCAGGTTGGCACCTTCAATCAATCAGATTTATTTATAGAGCACGTTTAACATGACACATGTCAACCAAAGTGTACAGAGGGTAGATACATAGATACATCTAGACAACAATCACATCTCAGTTTTATGGGAGGACACACAAGCAAACACCAGGAAAACAGGGCATGAGTCAGTGAACATCGGGAAAAGCTAATAGGTAGAAGTGGGTTTTAAGTCTAGATTTGAAGGCATCTGTCGAGGGGGCAAGCCTAATGGAGGTGGGGATGCATGGTTGCCTCTGCCATCGGTGAGTGAATGTGTGAGTGAATGGGTAAAATGTGAGGAACAAATTGTAAAGCGATTTGGGCGCTGCATAAATGCCCCATTTACCATTTATGTAAAAGAGTAAATGAAGCGTGATGACTGACCCTGGATTTAGCGATGGCCTCCATGCTGCTCGCCACGTCGTCCACCTCCAGCCTCAACTCGCTCTTCTCCTTCTCCAGCTTCTGCTTGACCCTCTGCAGGTTGTCCAGCTGCTCTCCCAGCTCCGCCACGCTGTCGGCGTGCCTCTTCCTCAGGGCCGCGGAGGTGCCGTCGTGCTGCAGGGAGGACTCCTCCAGGTCTCTGCGCAGCTTCTGGAGCTCCGTCTCCCGCTTCTTGCTCATCTCCACCTGGGAGGCGGTGGCTCCGCCGGCCTCCTCCAGCCTCTCGCTGATCTCCTCAAGTTCCCTGGAGACATCCGACCTCTGCTTCTCCACTCTGGCCCGAGTGGAGCGCTCGGCCTCCATCTCTTCCTCCAGCGCTTCAGTGCGAGCCTACAGAGTATAGTAATGTAAATCTACAATAAGCACCAAGAAGCACCTTAACCCTTTCACTACCACACTACCAAATGGTTAACCCTTTCACGGCGACAATACAGAATGTTAACCATTTCACTGCCACATTGTATGTTGTATGCGCTGTTAATTTGTTGCTCGTTTTTGTTCTAGTTGTTTTGTTTTGAATTTGTTTAAATTTGCACTTTAGTGCAAGTAATGGTTGTAAGTGCCGACCATCAAATTTACTTAATTTAATTGGATAGGGGGCAGGTATTAATAAGAATGTATTCTTCTTCCTGCTCCTTTTTGCTTATGGGTGTATTTTATTATAATAACTAAATGAATTATAGGAATTTGTAATGTACTGTAATACACTACCATGTGCAAAAAATAAATAAAAAATAAACATGACAAATAGTTAACCCTTTCACTACCACACTAGACAGTTAACCGTCTGTAGTGTGGTAGTGAACGGGTTAAGTGACTTACAAGCACACTTACAGTATTACATGCAGACACTGCTGCTAACATATAGCTTGTACTGTATAGTTTGTATAGATAGAATATACGTTGTGTATTATGTTTAGTTTACAGTTTAGTTTATAGTTTTAGTTTATAGTTTATTTATACAGTTAGTATAGTGTAGTTTGTAGAATATATGTTGTATATTGTGTTTAGTTTATCGTTTGTTTATAGCTTATTTAGTTTATAGCTATAGTTTATAGTTATAACTTATAGTTATAGTTTGTAGAAATATATGTTGTGTACTATGTTTACAAATCTGCTACGGTTGAGGATTCAGGAAAAACAAGCATCTCACGTTTTTCTGAATGTATGTACATTTTAAAAAGCTGTGACAATAAAATTATCTGAATGAATAGAATTTACAATAGAAATTAAAGGACATTTCACTTAGTGATGCAAGTTGCAACCTTGGAAAATCGAACCCGTTCGCCTGAATACTTTAGACAACAAATGTTTGTTTCCGCGTCTCTGATTGGCCAGGTCATTTCTGGTCATGTGACATGTACACCCAATCGTGGGAGTGCAACCCCGTCCCATGACGAACGCATGCCTGCACGCAACCCGTTCTCCCAATTTACCTATCTCAGACCCCGCCCTCCTTCTTGATCCTCCAATCACAACTGTTAGCAGTGGTCGTGATTGGAGGATCGGGAAAAGAGGGCGGGTTTTTGAAACGGGTCAGTTCTTCACCTGCAGCTCTTTGATCCTCTTCTGCAGCTGCACACCGAGGGTTTGTTCATCTTCCATCTTAGTCTGCAGCTGCGACAACTCAAAGTCTTTCCTGTCAAACAAAGAACGATTTATTTGAGTATATGCTTGAATTTGTGGCAGAACACACATTACAAACAGTAAAATCAGTAAAGCAGGGAAGCAAAATAACAAGTGGAGGCAGGGATACAAGCTACGGCATGGCTACAATCACAACCAGAGGCTTTTCTGATGGCCAGATTGTCAGAATCAGAAAATGTAATGAGTTATAATGTAATATAGCCTATATTTTCATTAATGTTGTATGTATTTTACAATGTTCATTCACATCAGTTTATTAACATAATTCCATTCCACTCTCTCAGTCAGTTGTCTGTTGCCAGTGCAGCTCGTATACATTTGAGCTTTTATCCAATCAGGTTTTCCACCTGTGCTGAAAATAAATCTACCCTGAGGCCTTCAGGATATTGAGTGAATCCCCTCTGCTGTTGAAACAAAATTTGATGGGGAGATGTTGTTGATTGTCACA
Organism: Notolepis coatsorum; assembly: GCF_963971535.1. Lineage (NCBI taxonomy): Eukaryota > Metazoa > Chordata > Actinopteri > Aulopiformes > Paralepididae > Notolepis > Notolepis coatsorum. The sequence continues at coordinate 27,926,707 of NC_140178.1, forward strand.
TTCAATCAGATTTAGAATTCAACATCACCAGTTTTTTTTCTTGTGTGGCGCGAAATTCGTCGTGCACTATCAGAGGGACAGTTACTGAAGCAAAACGAACAACGTAAAGTCCGTAAAGTAGCAGATTTCTATTTTGAAGGTATTTTTTATTTTGATTTGTATGTAGTCCTGTTTTATTGTTTCATGCACAATGACGGAAGGAGGAGCAGAAATGGATTTGGGGGCAAAATATTTCAGGACCTTTCAAGAAAAGCTGGAGCTAGTGAGGACAGCTAGCAGCCTTTCTCAACCAGGGAAAGGAACTTTCAATCATGTCACTGTGAAAGGTACACCCAGCTTACAGCATCGGGGGACTGTTGAAAATTGTATTGCTGGGAATGCCTGTTATTTGCAATCAACAGATTTGACGACGACAGGTGCTTGTTTCCTTCCTCACTAAAGGTGCGTCTGTCACCAGATCATATGTTCTCATCTGTCAAGGTGCGCCGTCACCGAATGTGTTCACAGTTGCGTGGTATGAATGATGTTCAGATTCATTGGCCTGGCTGTGCGTGGCGGCATGTGTGCGTTTAGGCCCAGCAGCTTGACTAGAATCTGTGGGGAAGCCTGTTGAATCCTGATTGTGTTGTGTTTTACGGGATTTTTGCTTGCTTGGTGATATCATGAGTAAATATAACTGGTTGTTTTTGTTTCTTGATAATGACATTGATTTGGGCTATGATTATTATATGATTATCTATTTGTGATGCAGCATCCTGTCATACTGGTAATAGTGGTGCATGATTGTTTTGGTCACCATCATGTCTCTGCAATTAATGTATTGTAATGCATGTGTTAATTAATTAATGTAGTGTTCCTTTGTCTTAAATCACTTTATTCCACTCTATAATTTACTGTCGTCACTGTGAATATGGGGTAGTTACGTCGAATGACAGTAGCCTAATAGCCCTAGTGGCATGGTGAGGTTATTCAAAGTCGGTTAAAATGCTTAATTGATAACTGAAGGCCTAGGTATAAAATACACGGCTGCCACTGGTCACAACAGTAGCATAGAAGTATTTACATGTAATAAGACATGCGTGTTGTGTGTCATCTATAGCAGCAACCAAACACAGTATCAATATTAGCCTATAACATTACGAGTAATGAATGGTAAATGGCTGCTTTTTTATATAGTGCTTTTATCCAAAGCGCTTTACAATTTGTTACTCACATTTTACCCATTCACTCACACATCGACAGCCGAGGCAACCATGCAAGGTGCCAACCTGCTCATCGGGAGCAATTAGGGGTTAGGTGTCTTGCTCAAGGACACATCGACACGCTGCCCGGGAGGAGCGGGAATCGAACCGGGAACCTCCGGATTGCCAGACGACTGCTCTACCTCCCGAGCCACTGTCGCCCCCTATAATAAACACTTGGCGATGGCTCCATTTCTCTGCACGGTGGAGTAGTGGTTAACACTGTTGCCTCACAGCAAGAAGGTTGTGGGTTCGACTCCCGCTTGGGGACCAGGTTGCCGTGTTATCTCCCGGGCCTTTCTGTGTGGAGTTTGCATGTTCTCCTCGTGCTCGCAAGGGTTTCCCCTCCCGATAAGATAAACCCAATGGAAAAACATGCACAACAGATCGCTAACGCTGTCGCGTCCATGACGCAGGCTGACAGGAGCACTTGGTCCCCGGGTGAGGCGCACACTGCAGCCCTTGTCTGCTCCCGGCTGCCCTGGGGAAGGACGACGGGTCGGGATGGGAAGTGCAGAGAACATTTCATCAGCAACTCAGTGCATGTGTGTGTGTGTTCCTGTGGGTCGCCCATCGCATGTGTGTGTGTTAAAAAAATCTGCATGACAAATAAAGACTTCTTCTTCTTCAGTGGTTTTAAAGCGACTTTAACCAAAACACAAACGTAACATAACCGAAACATAAACCTGCTCCGTGAAGCTACTCCGTGAGAGACAATACCTCTTACTTTTTGAGCTTTTCATCCAGCTGCTGCTTCTCATTTTCCAGGTCCATGAGGGACTCGAGAGCAAGCTTCAGATCCCCCTCCAGCTTCCTCCTGGCTCTCTCCAGGTCCATGCGAATCTTCTTCTCGTGTTCCAGAGAGCCTTCCAGCTGAAATATAGAAGAAGCGCTGAGTGTATGCACCTTTTTTCCTGCACATAGCACATACAGTAAGTCCCTTTTTATCTAATATATAAGACTGGCACAAACTATTTGAATATCCTATTTGTTGGGCGGAAGTTTCAGATGCCAACTTTGCTATCCGGACGGCATCATTATGATCTTGTATACGGTACTACTAAATGTATATAAAACCAAAACATACTGTTCCTCAGTGGACTAACAACAGAATATGTTCAACTACGACGTACGTACACTTTTTACAGGCGTTTTGAAAATATTCGGACACTCCAAAGCGAATGCTCCCAGAGCCTGAGAAGCGACATTCAGGCCAGCCGTTAGTAACGTACCTTACTGGGCGTTTCATACAGTAACTCACCTCATCCACCTGTTGTTCCAGTTTGCTTTTGGCTTTGGTCAGAGAGTTCATCTTGTCCTCCTCTGCCTGCAGGTCATCCAGTGTTTGCTGGTGGGCCTCTTGAAGGGCTCTCTTCTCTTTGGTCAGCTTGACGAGACTCTCGTCTTGGCTCATGAGCTCCTCTGTCAGGTTTTTCACCTGAAATAAAGGATTGTAGTACTCAAGTCCAGGACTCGGACTTGACTTGGACTTGAGCACTGATGACTCGGACTTGGACTTGATTATCTTTTTCCCCCTCCTTCTTTTTTCCGATTTTTCTCCCATCCCACCCTTCCTGGTTGTTGCGCACTTTCCCCTACTGTTGGTCCAAGAGGCCGGAGACTGTCACATGCTTTTCCTCCGACGCATGTGCAGCCTGCCGGCAGCCAGCCTGGCCACGCAGATTCTCACCGGGAGAGTGTAACGTGTGGGAGGCCGCACTACCTCTCTCCAGATCCTACCCTTGCTGAGCAGGCGCCCCGACCGAACTGTAGGGGTCGCTGTCCACAACGCCCAGGACCCACCCGCCAGCTTTCCCACCCTCTAATACTGCCAATTGTATTAGTGTGAACGGCCAGCCAAGCTGGTGACAACGCCGGGAGCTGGATTCGAACACGCGAATCCAGCATCTTCGGCGTTGGTGACGAACGCAATCTCTGCTACGCCACCTGACCGCCCCTGACTTGGACTTGGACTCGAGCATTGACTGCATTCGGACTCGGAAGGTGCAGACGAGGATTTTCAGACAGAATTGATAAAAAAAGTGTAATATGCCTTAATCATCTGGCATAAGATATTGATGGTTAGTGCATTTGTTTGGCTATTGTGTCACAAAGTAAATAAACTCCCATTGAAATGGTGACCGCTGTGTCATTTATGTTTAATGTAGAGATTTTTTTTTTTATTTGTATGTCAACTCTTTGACTGCCAGAGTGGAGTGGACTCAACCTTGATGACTTGGACTCAGGACTTGGACTAGGGTAATGAGGACTCGACTCTGGCTTTTCTTTGGTGACTCGGACTTAGACTCGAGACTCGACCTCGAGATTTAGTGACTCGACTTCAACACTGAAGGACACGTTACGTACATAATACCCAAAATCTGGATGGTCAAAAGATTCTGGATTTGAGCCTTTACCCATAATTTCTATGACATTTCCCCTTACTGTAGCTTGGTCATTAATGTAATAAGTAATAATAATAGTAATTATTAGATGATACTACCTTGTTCTCCATGGCGTGTTTCTCCTTCTCCACTTTAGCCAAGGTGAGCTCCAAGTCGTCGATGTCCTTCTTGAGTTCGGAGCACTCGTCCTCCAGCTTCCTCCTGCCGGAGGTGAGCTCGGCGTTCAGCTCCTCCTCTTCCTCCAGCCTCTCAGTCACCTCCTTGAGCTTGGCCTCCATCTGCACCTTGCTCTTGATGAGCCCTTCGCACCTCTCCTCCGCATCCAGCAGGCTGTCGGACTCCTGGCATCACATGGTTTAGTTCAGGGATTCAGGCACGAATGGCTGATACTGATACCGGGCTGTTAAAGGCTAATCAAAGGCTAAAATAGTGTATCGGTGTGTGGAGAATTACTAAAAATAAAAGCAAAGCGACTTTTGATACGTATAGGAAGATGTTAGATTTCTCTAAAGGACTAAATGGATTTTCTATTTAAATTATTTATATTCAATGACCCCAAACTAATAGATAAGTAAATAAATAAAAGAATGAAATAATTATAATTTTTTTTTTATAATAAACAAACAAATAAATAATACATTTTTAAAAGTATTTATTTATTTAAAAAAAAATGGGGGGGGGGGGGTTATTTTGGTACAGAAGCTTATTTGTCTTGTGAAATCATTTATTTAATGTTAAATAGACAGGAAGAGTAAATAAAAAACACTTATTTCATGTCAAAGTTCACCACTCTGTCTACGTTTGACTGGGGGGGTCGTGGATAGGCATCCTTCTGTTCCTAGGGGTCGTGAACCAAAGAGGTTGAGAACCACTGGTGTAAGTCTATACTGCTCAGTAAAAGTACAGATTGGTACTCGGATGATAGGACTCAATATCACTGCATCCCTTGTTTAGTTACATCACATCCTGTGTAGGAATAATGCTAACTATTCTCACTTCTTGTAAAACTTGTTTTAAATATTTGGCTTCATTTACCGCCTGGACTTGAAGAAGGAGATCATTCTTTTCTTGCACAACGGAAACCATTTTCTCCTCGAGCTCTCGCCGCCTGTTGTCTGACTTGGCCAGATCCTCCTGGAGCTTGGTGAAGTCCACCTTCATCTGGGCCATTTCCTTCTCCGACTCTGCACTCTTCAGAAGAGGCTTGAGCTTAAAGTACAGCCTCATCCACGGCCAGTGTTTCACGTTCATGAACGAGCGCATGTTGTATTGGATGGTGTAGACTGCCACCCTATCAAAGTGAAACTAGTATGATTATGTATTTACATTTCTTCTCCAGAATTTACAGTTGTTTTCTTATTTAATACTTTTTTAATTATATTTATTATAATATTATATTATATATTCAATATTAACCCTTTTTCACTACCACACTACCAAACGGTTAACGCTTTCACTGCGACAATACAGAAGGTTAACCCTTTCACTGCCACACGACAAAGGGTTAACCCTTTCACAACCACACTACAGAAGGTTAACCCTTTCACTACCACACTACAGACGGTTAACCGACCTTGGGTTTCATGAAAGGCGCTATAGAAATTTGATCTATTATTATTATTATTATTATTATTATTATTATTATTATTATTATTATTATTATTATTATTATTATTATTATTATTATTATTATTATTATTATTATTATTATTATTATTATTATTAGTGAAAGGGTTAGCCTTCTGTAGTGAAAGGGTTAAAATGCTTTACCTTCTGGCTACCATCTTCTGGTACTCCAGTCGGACGACGTGGCCGCGGCAGAGGGCCTGCGTGGACGTCACCACCCGGGCCAAGCGGTCGTCCCTCATCTCCTCCAAAGCTCCGAGGAGACCGGCTTTGAAGAACACCTGAAAACACAGTTCATTCACTCTGTCAACACAATTGGATTTACATTTACATTTAGCTGATGCTTTTATCCAAAGAGACTTACAAGTTCTGTACAACAAGTCAGCAGGGAGGGTACAAATCTGGCAGCTAAGGGTCAGTAAGATTGTTCGTCATACAGTCTTGAGTGCATAGTACTAGTATCTACTAGCATAGTAGGTACCAGTAGTAGTATTGGCAAGGTAGATTCTTTAGTAGCAAAGTGCATAATAGTATGCTGTATACACCATATATAGACATTTATTATCACTGCATATATTATATATATATCCACACAGGTCTGTATTTACCTGCACATAGTCTGTAGATACTATATCTATATCTGTACATATCCTACTCTACTAGTTATGCTGCTGGCCAGTATTACTACTACCATACTGTCTTTACACCTGTGTCACTGTACATGTTATACTACAACTCACATACATCTGATTAGCACTACACTCAGTAGTACTACTTTGTATATGTTGTATCCAGTTTAATCACCTGTACATTGTATATTGCTGTACACTTTACTGCTACATGTGCACTCTGGTTGGATGCCAAACTTATTTTTGTTATACTGTACTTGTTTGATGACAATAAATTAGAATATAATCTAATCTAAAAGACAGTATGAAGGTTAGTAGTTTGCTTTGATGATTCAAACGCGTTCTTATTGTGGGAATATAAGATTCCCGACATGGAACCATTGTGGTGTTTTAACACATTCCCCGCCAACAACGATTATACTCGTTATTGGGCGCCATCGCTTGAACGCCAACAACAAGTATACTCGTTATTTGATTGTTATTTCTTTTATTCGATATTTCTATTCATTACAGGCACACGGACTCGGGGTTAACATGGGGAATCATCCTGAGAATGCCAAAGTGCAATACCGGCCGCATCCAGCTAGACGGCGGTATCGAGCACCCTTTGAAACCTTATATCTTGGCCTGTGCAATGGTCAAATGTCTCCGGGCGCAGTTTTCTGGATCGGGCCAGTCAAGCGGCTCTCCCGGTTGCAATGAAGCGCGTCAAATGCTCCCGATCCATATGTTGTGGTGGGTTATGTCGTGGACCAAATGGACATCGGATGGACCAGATGGCGATCAAACAATTGGAAGATTATTTTTGGAATACTCCTTTAGTGTTCAATACGAATGCCGTTACTGGCAATCAAATAATCTGAAACAACTCCCCCCCCCCTTTCATGCATTCATGATGAAACATAATACCTATGATATACATTTGATTTGGGAATAGTAGCGTGTCCAGGCAAGAAACGGCAACGCTTATAGTAGGATTCACGTTTTAGGCTATAACTCAGCCTTTCGGGAATTACCCCAGACCACTCTAAAACTATACTTATATTCACCACGGTATAACACGGGAACGTATGGATGAACATTTTTATTCTTTTTCACATATTGAACGATAGATAGTTGATGTCAAATGGGCCATAGTATTGTATCCATAGCTATAATATAGAATATAGTTATAGCTCTACAAACAAGGTGACGCACTCCTATCTTTTAAAGCGTGGCATTGCTACAACGGGACCCGTCTAATGGCTGGCGCCCAATGTGTTAAGGGTGTTTTCACATTAGGAACGGTTGCCTCCGTTCCGTTCCCGAGAATGATAGTCCCCACTCCCTCGCCGGCCAGCTTTCACACTACCAATCTCGTTTAGTTCCTGTGCACACTTGAGGGAGCAACACCCCGATACAGCAGGTGGCGGTATGCACCTAGTTGGTTTGCGATCCGCCAATGAACACAAGAGTACACTTGCGTCATCTAGTACGCAACAAGTCGTTAGACTTGCTACTCGCGTTCATCAATAAGGTGAGAAACTATTCTCTTTTGAATTCCACAATGGACAGTCGAATAGTTATGAAGTCGTGTCGTCGTCACGTTGTTACAGCAAGCCTCTTCCGTGTTTTGATACAGTTGTGTTCACACTTGAATCGTTCCATGCCCGTTTCGTGCCCGGGGACGCCTGAATCGTTCCCCAGACCACCTTTTCTTCCCAGTAGCGTTCACACTACACGACTTTTGGAGCAATCGTGCTCAGAAACGGCCCGGGTCCCTAGTGTGAAAGCACCCTAAATAGCGGAGAACCTTGGTGTATCCGAACTTGTACTGTGCGTGATCCACGTCGATGGACCCCAGCAGTTTCTCCGCTGCCTTCTTGTTGTCCATGAACTGCCCCTCGGGAACAGCGCTGGCGTTAAGGATCCTGTACCTGCAGAGACGCCGTGTGAAACACAGACACCATACAGAACAAGATTCAAGATTCAAGAGTTTTATTTGTCACATACATTACAAGACATGCAGTGAAATGCCATGCCCGCCCGGATTGTGCAAAAATACAAACAATAAATAAAAAAAATACACATGATAAAAAGTTATACGAATAAAATACAGTACTAAAGGTAAGAAGTAAAAGTAATAAATAATACTATACAAATATACAGTGGATTCGAATATAAAATATGTGCAAAGATGTATATAGTAGTTTTTTAAAGTGACCTTTTTGTAGTGTATTATGTATGTAGGGGTGTGTGAGAAGTGTTAGTGAGGATATGTAGTCTGTGTGTGTGCGTGTGTGTGTGTGTGTGTGTATGTGTGTGCATGAGTGTGTGTGTGTGTATGTGTGTGTGTGTGTGTGTGTGTGTGTGTGTGTGTGTGTGTGTGTGTGTGTGTTCATGTGTGCTTGTGTGTGGAGAGACGTATCTCAACGTAAAACATATCCAAAGAAACAAAGATGGTCAGAATCAAAATCAGAATCAGAAAGGTCTTTATTGCCAAGTAAACTATGTCATATTCTATTGTATTTGTATTCCAATTTAGTTTATATATTCCATTTTATTTGATTATACTGTAATTCTGTTGTTAATGTTGATGCACCAAACAACCAAAACAAATTCCTTGTATGTGCAAACCTTTCTGATTCCGATTCTGATTTTAATAATATAGGACAGAATTGTGCAGGATGTAATAGAGTATACTATATACACTCAATTAGAATACAAATACAGTGGAATAGAATATGTAACAGAGCTGTGCAATTGTGCAGTATTGTGCAAAAAATATGTCATGTTCAAATGCTCAGTTTTGAGTATTATGTGCAAATATATAGTCCGGAAGGGTGTGTTAATGTAACACATTGTAAACGCAGACATACATTTACCTCTGTTTGAAGTCCCCATACTGGATTCTGCTTGGGAATCCCTTTCTACAGATTCGGATTCCCTCCAACACGCCGTTGCAGCGCAGCTGGTGGATGACCAGTGGGTTTTCCATAACACCTGAGAATAGCCCTCAACGGTTATTCCTCTATGACATCACAGACCACAGGATGGGATGTTTTGCGGTGAGAGGATTGACACGCGTAGACCTACCTGGTGTTTTACTCTCATTTGGAATCAAACACCGCACAAAGTGGGGATGAGTCGTTCTCAGATTACTCATCAGTTTACCGAGGTTCTCCTGTAAATATGAGACACATTTTAATGTCATCACATTTGGATACAGTTCGTTTTCAATAGTACCTTGTTTAATTTAAGATAATTATCTTCTAATGGACTGCATTTGTATAGCTCTTTTATCCAAAGCGCTTTACAACTTGTGCCCATTCACGGTGGAGCCAACCATGCAAGGTGCCAACTTGCCCATCGGGAGCAGTTAAGTGTCTTGCTCAAGGACGCGCTGGCCGGGATGAGCCGGAATCGAACTGGGAACCTTACGATCACCAGACGACCGCTCAACCTAGTGTTCCTGGTGGATGTACTAGTATTCTTCTAGTATTTCACACTTTTGTTTCGACTTCAATACAAAACCTGAAACTGAAATGAATCAGCTTTTTCCCCTCCCTAATTTCAGTTAATTCAGCTGTTCCTGGCCAGTTATAGTGTAAGATACACACTGTTCCCGGGTCTTATGTTGGGTTCTCGAAGATCTTCTGATTTCAATGTGGAGGTAATCTGTCCAAATGAGTCATTGTGAACATCTCACCCTGAAGAGAGCTGAGACGGTTTGGAACGACGCACCCTTCTTCTTGGCAACCTTCTTGCCAGTACTTCCTGCACCTGGTTCTCCAGAGAAACAAATTTGAAATTAAACTACTGTTAACCCTTTCACTACTACACTATAGAAGGTTAACCCTTTCACTACCACACTACAGACAGTTAACCGTCTGTAGTGTGGTAGTGAAAGGTTAACCTTCTGTAGTGTGGTAGTGAAAGGGTTAAGCCTTTGTAGTGTGGTAGTGAAAGGGTTAACCTTCGGACAATCTTCCACCATTGATATACCGGTATGGATTTAAAGGTTTTGCTGTTTAACCCTTTGTAATGTGATAGTGAAAGGGTTAACCGGCTGTAGTGTGTTAGTGAAAGCATTAACATTCTGTAGTGTGGTAGTGAACGCGTTAACCTTCTGTAGTGTGGTAGTGAAAGGGTTAATGACAGATGCCTAATTGTTCAAACAAGTGGTTATTTGTCATCTTAGGTGCAGGGTGTAAAACACGTCATTACCATCTGTTCCAGAGAAGCTTGCGTACAACATAGACAGCATCTTGACGGAGGACTTCTGGTAGAGCTGCACGACGGACTCGTTCAGCGGGTCCTTGTTCTTGTCCAGCCAGCCGCCGATGTTGTAGTCCACGTTGCCGGCATAGTGCACCAGGGCGAAGTGGGCCTCGGGTTTGCCTTTGACCACCTTGGGCTTCAAGAAGCAGTTGTTCTTGCCAAGGTGCTGGTCGTAGAGTTTGTTCTTGAAAGAGGTGTCTGTTGACTTCGGGAACATGCACTCTTCCTCAAGGATGGAGAAGATGCCCATTGGCTATAGGTGACAAGATAAGATAAGATAAGAAATTCCTTTATTGATCCCCTTGGGGAAATGCGGGCGTCATAGCAGCATGGGGGAGGGAAGGTACAGGTATGGGCAGGGTAATAGTAGAAGACATAAATATAGGCAATACAATTATAGTAAAGATAAAAGATGAGGGTCTGTGTGCCCTATCAGTTATATTATACATTACAATAAATATGGGCAATAAAACACTTAAGGGCTAGATCCACAAAGAATGGATTGCACAGATTCTGCAATCTGTTAATAAAATTGTCATTCAATCAATCAATCTGCACGGTGATTGATTGAATGAAAATTGTATTAACAGATTGCAGAATGGGTACAATACAGTACGGCTCAATACACACAATTGTTAAGGGGATGCAGACCAGAGAAAGACTTTCGTCTTGTTTACATCAGGGTCCCCCATTTTCAATTCATAATGAATTTTAAGTAAGGGTGCAACTTGCTCCGTGCAATCCATTCTTTGTGGATTTAGCCCTTAGAATCTGAATATATACTATGAGTGTGAGGGCTGGAGGAATTCTGCATGCAGCCCAACGAGGGGGCGTGCCGTTTTTCTGCTTCACGCACCTGAGAGGAGTTTGCAATCAGCTCGGGAGAGTACTAGTATTGCAGACTCCCCTCCACTCCTTGTCGGGTCGTTCTTGTTACTACCATCTACTGCCGCGTCTCCGGCGTGAGACGTCGTGCCACCCCTGTACATCACCACCTGTCGCCGTTTCCTGGAGTGGGACACCGTCTTCGCTCTCTATTACTCCACGGGAGGATCCCAGTGTTCCCACTCCAGATGTCCTGCCGGCTACTTCCCAACTCCCTCTACATGGACCCGTTCCTGGGGTGAGGCTCGCCATCGCTCTCTATTACTCCACGGGAGGATGCCCGTGTTCTCACCCCATTCCCCTTGGACCCCCTGGTTGCTGCGCTGCCCATCGGCAGCATTCTGGTCGGGAGGATGCCTGTGTTCAATGAAGAGTCCTGTGTATTTTTGCCCGTGTTTCTGGAAGATTTCCTGTGTACCTCTTTGCCTGTGTGCTAGAGGATTCCTGCCTGTGCGCCCCTTAAAGGCACAGTGCCGCGTTTTTTGTGTTCATGGACTTTGGTGTTTTTTCCCCCTTTTTAAAGGCTGAGTGCCGCTTTTTTGTATATAATAAATCATGCCCTTGTTTTGGCTAACTCTGATTACCTGTCTGTGTCGTGCAATTGGGGTCGCATTACAAATCATAACAATGACTAAGTAAAGTATACAGTACACACGTGCAGTATACATAAGGTACCCTAACTGGCATGATATGCGTCATACATCATACGTTGTAGTCCGTGCAGGTTAGGTGGTAAGAGTCAGACACAAGATCCACAGAATGGATTGCACGGAGCAAGTTGCACCGTTACTTACAATTCATTATGAATTGAAAATGGGGGACCCTGATGTAAACAAGACTAAAGTCTTTCTCTGGTCTGCATCCCCTTAAATACTTTGTATGCCATGCCGGGTTTACCTTTTTACCCCCTTGATGCCACCATCCACTCCCAATGTTAACGTTAATATCGCCTAATCTATGTTTTAAATTATGGCTATGTGTTTAATCTGCCCGTCGCTTATCAAAGACTCATTTTCCAGTCAACATTGGCAAGGCAGATTGTATTTTTATCGCTTCATTTCCGTTTGATAGCATTTTGAAAATCACCCGTTTTCCGGGGAAAAACAACCCATGCCTATGATAATCGCCTTTTACTGGAATATTCCAGAATGTTGTCATTTGTCTGCCTATTTATGAATCGTTTTCAAATAAACGCTAGATGATCGATAGTATATGTGTGCGCACGCACGTTCGTGCCGCGCGCTGATAATAGCTGCTCTCATTTCCTGATCGCTTTTACAGTCAAAACAGCTATATCACATATCACAAACGCTTATATCTCTGTGAAAACGAGTCTGATTATCCTAACACTGATAACATAGATTCCTTACCTGAGGTCAGATGGTATCCAAATGGTTTATTCCAATTTCCGATCGCCATTCGAAAAAATCGATAAATGTGTGTGTACAGTATAACTCATATTCGCCGTGGCTCAGAGGCTCCAGAATGAACTCTGGTAGACCCCGGCTGCATCAGTGAGAAGTAAAATGTGGAGTCAGAAATCCGTTCTCCCATTCACTTTCATTGAGTCCATTCCAAAAGGGTGATTTACCATCTGGGAGACGATAGAGGGCGCTTTTTTCACATCTGATCGCCGGCGGTCCCTGGATCTCCAACGGTAGGCTTGCATGATGCAATATGATTTCAGATCGCTAAAAAAAAAAAAAAAAAAAAAAAAACACCCGAGAATAGCCGTGACGTGGCATTCAACGGTCGGGTCGTAAACCCGAGAAAAGCCGTGAGTGGCGCTCAAAGTGTTAAGAATTGTGTGTATTGAGCCGTACTGTATTGTACCCATTCTGCAATCTGTTAATAAAATGTTTATTCAATCAATCACCGTGCAGATTGATTGATTGAATGAAAGTTTTATTAACAGATTGCAGAATGGGTACAATACAGTACGGCTCAATACACACAATTGTTAAGGGGATGCAGACCAGAGAAAGACTTTCGTCTTGTTTACATCAGCGTCCCCCATTTTCAATTCATAATGAAAAGTAAGGGTGCAACTTGCTCCGTGCAATCCATTCTTTGTGGATCTAGGCCTTAGTGCTCAGACATTCCTAAGAGTTCTGCTCCCGTTAGTTCTCTGGTTGCTGGCAGCGGCCCCTTCCCTCTGTTGTGGAGCCTGATGGCCACTGGTTCAAAGGACTGGCCGAGGCGGTTAGTGGGGTGTTGGGGGTGGGGGTGAGTCTGTGGCTGAACGTGCTGCTCATCTTGGCTAGCTCCTCATAGAGGGGGTGGGAGGGCTTCTCCAGGATAGCGGCCAGCTTCCTCCTCATCCTCCTCTCTGCCACCACTTCTAGTTTGACCAGCTTGACTCCCAACACAGAGCTAGCCTTCCTGACAAAAGCATACTATTAACCACTGTGATGTAACTGTCATATTTTATACAATAATACCTTCTCAATGAGCTCAATGCAAGCGGCCAGGTCCATGCCAAAGTCGATGAACTCCCACTCGATCCCCTCCTTCTTGTATTCCTCTTGCTCCAACACAAACATGTGGTGGTTGAAATACTGCTGCAGCTTCTCGTTAGTGAAGTTGATGCACAGCTGTTCCAGTGTATTCAACTAAAAGAGAAAATCATATACTATAAATAATGGTATCAAGATAAATATACATACATATAGATTTTTCTTTACCAAAGCCGTTAGGAATAAGCTTTATATAAAAATTAACAATACATACGTCAAAGATCTCAAAGCCAGCAATATCCAAAACGCCAATGAAGTGTTGTCTGGGTTGCTTTGTGTCTAGCTGCTGGTTGATGCGAAAAACCATCCACATAAACATCTTCTCGTAGACTGATTTCCCGAGGGCTCCAATAGCGTTGTACACCTGCAGGGGGCATGGAAGAAAGTTAATTTAATTATCACACTGTAACTATGGAAGGGTTCACTGGAATTCTGATGCTAGGGGAACAGTTTGGACCCAAGTGTGTTTCCCGGTCAAACTATTGCAATTAGCAAACACTGTAAGGGGAAAATAAATGTAGGTCCTTTTATAAAATATGTATTTGTATTTTTATTTTTATTTTTTATTTATCAGGGACAATGCAAAAAAATAAAACATTGTAGCTGGTTACAATAACAAGATACAAATGCATTGCATATAGGATTTCTAGCCAAGGCAAATTTGCAACCCCTGTCCTTCTACTTAAAAGTGGTCATTACTTACTGCATTATCATTACCAACTAAGTACATTAGTTCAAATGAGCACATAATTAATAGTGACATTCTTTACATGATCATACAATAATTACATCACATTACAGTCATTTTACATGTGTTGCGTATGTGTGCATGTGTGCGTATTTTGCACACATATGTTTATGTGTGTGTGTCTGTGTGCATGCATGTGTGTACTGTAGTCTTATGTAGTAATATGTATGTCTATGTGTCTGTTCTTCTAGCTTTGTATACATGTCCATGTATGTCTGTTCCTCTATCTGCATGTACATGTCCATGTGTATGTATGAGTGCATGATCAGTGATCAATGATCGCAAGTTTGGTTTTGTTTCAGCCAGTGTTTCACCTTTTCATTAAATGTTTTCAGATTAGTTGTCACTCTGAAACCATCTATAAGGAACATCTAATGTTGACTATTCTACTGTTAACTGTCTTACCTGCTGGACAGTCTGTCCTTTCGTGACATACTCATTTCCAACCTTCACTCTGGGATAGCAGAGGTTTTTTAGCAGGTCGGCAGAGTTCAGACCCATCAGATATGCTGCTTTATCAGCCACTGCACGTTGTACAATACAAATATATATATTTAACAAGGAATGGTATTTAATTGGAATCATCTGGGATAATTGGTTATTACTATTATAACACTTAATAAAGGTGCTGTTAGTGATATTCTTTTTGTTTGTTAAAATAAGTGGTCTACATGTTAAAATAATAGCTCTACACTCAGACAACCGTCACTGATATAGATTGTCTGGTCAGTAACATGGGTCTCCCAGGCCCTCCTCTCCCTCCTACTTTATCCAATCAGGAGAGAGAACTCCACACTGCAAAAATGGTCTGACAAAAATAAGAAATACAAACTAGTTTTGAGCAAATGTGTCCTTGAAACAAGTAAAACAATACCAGTGCAGTAAACAAATTTGGCTTGGCAGGATTTCTTGAAATAAGTAAAAATATCTAGGGTTCTCTCTCCTGATTGGATAACCTCTTAACTGTCACCGACCCGGCCCCGGGCCGTCTTGTTAACAATTTGCCCACCGGCACGAGGCGCCACTTTGCCGACCTCTAGCGGCTCGGGTGTGCATATATCTTTTTTACAATATATATATCGAAACCCTATTTCTTGCCTGTCGATTGCCGTTTCAGGCGACACAATCCGTTCAGCGGTTCTCGAGTTACATGCCGATATGTGAGGCGTGCGCCAAAGTACACGGCAGACTTATTTTCTTTTATTATTACGACCCACGACTCCTGAGGCTCTAGCTCCGTCAATTATTTGGCGATCTCAAAGATTATTGGACAGGGTTGTAACCAATGAGGGTGACTTTCCAATGATACCCCAATGATACCCCAATGATTTCTAATGATACAGGAAGAGAAAAAAACGCGGAATGCATTGGAGTCAATGAGAAAACTGAAACCTGCAGAGCTTATTTTTTTCTTTCAGTTTACCAAAATCGCTCCTAATCACTCATTTCTGAACGGATTTTTATGAAATTCGGACATGTAGTTACTACTTTTTCAGCCATACAAAACATTTGGCATATATACTTTTGGATATTGCAACTACTACAGAAAAACGTGAGTACAGGGCGGCTGGGTGGCGCAGCGGTCTAAGCGCTCGTCACCAACGCAAGAGACACCGGTATCAAATCCGGCTGTCAGCGTTGCCTCCGGCTTGGCCGGCCGTCATACTGGCTCAATTGGCAGAGTCAGCGGGAGGGAAGCCGGTGGGGTGGTATTCTGGTCGTTGTAAACAGCGACTCCTACAGGTCGGTCAGGGCGCCTGCACAGCAAAGAAGGCATAAGGTAGTGTGACCTCCCACACGTTACACTTCACCAATGAGAGTCCGCGCTGGCAGGTGAAAAGAGGTTGCTGGCTGTCTCCTATGTGACGGAGGAAGCATCTGATAGACTTCAGGACTCCATAGATGGACCAGTGGGGGGCACATGCGAGCAAACTACCAGGAAGGGGAGGGGGGAATTGGCATAACGACGAAATTGGGATGGTAGAAAAATCTGAGAAAAACAGGAGAAAAAGTGGATTAAAAAAAAGAAAAACGTGAGTACACAAGTTCAAGTTCAACTCAAGTTCCCATGTTACTGACCAGGCACAAAAAATACAGCACCTTTAAACTAACAATAATCTTAAGTGACCATCCTCACCCTCTGTGCCATCGGGCTCTGCCTGCTCCTCACGCTGTTTCTGCTTGAACCTCATGTTCCCATAATGCATCACGGCGCCAGTCAGCTTGTAAATGCCCACTTTTTCATCGGCAGTGAACCCCAGGATGTCAATGGCTTCCTGTTTCAACAAAATTGTTAGATATCATGTCAAATGAAAGCTCTTTGGAAACAGACCAAGCGTATTTTTTATTCCAACGAGTGGACTTACATCGGTAGCCATTAGCTCCACTGCATCATCAATGCTCTTCACGCTGATCTCTCCGTGGCTGACGAAGGTGAAGTCATAGGGGTTGGTAGTGATGAGGAGCATATCTAAAATGAATTAAAGCAAGTCAAGTTAGACTTCTTCAATGTGTGTGTGTGTGTGAGAGAGAGAGAGTGTGTGAGAGAGAGAGAGAGAGAGAGAGAGAGAGAGAGATGGACAGAAGCAGAGAGAGATGGACAGAAGCAGAGAGAGATGGACAGAAGCAGAGAGGGAGAGAGAGGAGAGAGAACAAGAGATGGAGAGAGATTGAGAGAGAAAGAGATGGACAGGAGCAGAATGAGAGAGAGAGAAAGTGAGAGAGAGGGAAGAGAGAAAGAGAGAGATAGACAGAATTACCAATAAGTTCAGGCTTCTTGTTGCAAGTAAGCTGATAAAAGATATGGTAGCTCCTCTCCGCTCCCAACTGAAATGTCACCCTTGATTTTTCCAACAGATCTTTCAAAGAGAAATGTAATATGTTAAAACATTTACATCATCCCGCAGCAGCAATCTGAATTTATTTCCAAGCAAGATAAGAGGCGACGCCTTAGCACAAAGTCAAACTTACACGTTTCAATATCTGCAGATGCCAGTTTTCCAGTTGTGCCAAAGTGTATTCGGATGAATTTACCCTGTACGCAACAAAAAACACATTTCACTGACAGTACTGTATAAATTCTTGATGAACACATTATCTGAGAATGAAGTCTGTCAGATTGACTTACAAAGCGAGATGAGTTGTCATTCCTCACAGTCTTGGCGTTCCCAAAGGCCTCCAGCAGCGGGTTGGCCTGGATGATTTGATCCTCCAGGGTTCCCTGTTAACAAGTAGGACAGTATCTCACCACGCCCTCCTGTTATTTGGCCAAGCTGCAACAAAAATAGCTATATCTTCGAAAATCGATGATCATAAATATAGTTTTCTCTATTCTCTATTGAGGTTAGGATTAGGCTTGATGTCTCCAGTATGGTTATGTTTGGGGTTAATGTTTATTAAAACGTTAGGTTTATGAAGAACCTTTTAGGGTGAGTTTTGGCTTTACTGCTTGACCAGACGTGTGTCAGTGTGGTTTGAATGTAGTATGTTGGAAGTGAAAATTTATGGGAAATGCGCGCCGCTTACCGTCTTCTCCAGAGTCAGACAAGAAGATAGAAACCAATCTCCCCTCTAGCCTAGCTTAGCACAAAGTAATGGAAGTGGATACAGACCACTAGCCTGTAGCCAACAGCTACTGTACAAATACTGTGTATTTCCCATAATGTTGGTAATATTTTTCACCTGCTACATCCTACAGTGTGCAGTATAGTTTAGGGATGGGCATTGACTTTTTTAAAAATTTTGAATAGTCGTTAAAATTATGAAAAAAACTATTATGCAAATAATTTGGTCTAAAAAATATATTTCCCCTTGTTTTCACCGGGATCTACAATGTGTAGTGTATTAACTGAGTTGAGTATTGTTTAACTAAGTTCACACATTTCAAGCATAAGTGATGTAACGTTCTGAATGAATGCTTTAGTTCCCGCCCGGAAATACGCTAGCTTGGTCTGTTAGCAATGACAGATTAGTAATCGAATAGTTCCCAGTGATTATTTATCGATTACTAATTTTGTGATTTCGCCAAGCCCTAGTATACTGCAGGACAGTGCTTTGGATTGAGTGTACAGTATACAGTGTACAGACTATACAGAGTAAACAGATATTTAGACATAGTGATTGACTCTACTAGCAGCAGTGCCTGTCAAGTGTACAGTCTTGTCTGATGAAAGGCAGGAGCCCACCTTCATCTTGCTATTCATCTCTTTCTTCTTGTCTCCAGACACTGCGATTGTTGCAAAGTACTGAATGACACGTT
This sequence comes from Notolepis coatsorum, assembly GCF_963971535.1. NCBI lineage: Eukaryota > Metazoa > Chordata > Actinopteri > Aulopiformes > Paralepididae > Notolepis > Notolepis coatsorum. Next base: position 27,945,275 of record NC_140178.1, read on the forward strand.
TGGTGTTTACAGTCTTCCCAGCGCCGGATTCTCCACTGGCCAAGAAACAAAAAAATTAATAATAATAATAATAATAATAATAATAATAATAATAATAATAATAATAATAATAATAATAATAATAATAATAATAACAACACAAATCAACTCACGACAGCTGAGAGAAATGGTAGTGAAATCAAAAGTGTCACAATTACACTCACGTGATGAGTATAGACTGGTTCTCACGATCTGTGATGGAAGAAAAGATGGCGATATAATGAGTCGACATCAAGCGTCAAATCGGAATCTAGAATACTCATTTTGGTCTTGAAAGGTAACATACCGGTGAGCATGAACTGGTAGGCATTGTCAGACAGGGCGAAGATGTGAGGAGGAACCTCCATCCTCTTCTTCCCCCTGTAGGCCTGTACCACCTCTGGGTTGTAGACCGGGAGCCACTTGTAGGGGTTCACCGTCACACAGAACAGCCCAGAGTAGGTCTGTATCGTAAGGAAAAAGGAGGTGCACTTTTGAATCACATTCGTAAGTGTAGCACCACACATCGGATAAGGATCAGCTATAGCTGTTCCCAAAAACACCTCTCCCGGAGTTTTAAGCTAGGCTATCTGATCCATATCCACTTCCATTTGTTTGTGCTAAGCCTGGCTAGCTTGCAGTCGGATAACTTTCTACTGAACGCAAAGAGAGGGAATCTTCTTGTCTGACTCTGAGAAGACGGTAAGCGTATTTCCCATAATGTTGGCGACCGTGTTCCTTTAAGTATCAAATTCTGTGTCAACCCAGTTAAGTGAGGAATGTATTTTCTTCTCAATAGCATGGACATATCCATTACATTCTATAAAAGAGTTTCAGGGAATCATCAGTGGTGTTTTCACTCAAGTACTGTGTGCAAGTACTACTACTTGAGTATTTACATTTTTAGAAACGTTTTACTTTTACCAAAGTACTATTCTCTCCACCCTTTCCCCTTGTCATTGTGTTTGTTATTTGTCGTTTGTTGCAATGTCATTTGCATTGTAAATCATTTTTATATTATGCATTTTATATTTTGTCTTCTTCCTTAAAGTAAAGTGCATTAGCACACACATAGGTACAGTTTTATTTAAATAAACTTGACATGAATAAAAAAATACTATCACCACAGGGGTTTATACTGACTGAGTGAGTGACAATTTGACAAGCATAGTCCATGACGGCAGTCCTGCACTGTGGGCATAAACAGTAGAGCAGTAACCGCTCAGAAAATAAAGTAAAACCTTTTTTTATCTACTTTTTCTCCCATTTTCTATTTTTCTCCCATCCCAATTTCGTATCATCCAATTCTACCCTCCCCTGTCTCGAACGTTGTTAGGCCATGCCTCCCACAAGCCGGCTGCAATGTGGACTAAGCCTTACATCACGTGTCCCCTCCGGTACTCAAGGAAGCAGCAGTTGCATCTTTTCACCTGCACAGCGCGATCTCTCAGCGTCGGGGTCTGCGTTTGGAGGGCACGCCGCCCCCGTCGCTTCCTGATTCTGCTGCGCAGGCGCACCAACCGACCTGTAGGAGTCGCTGTCCACAACGTCAGATCCCCACCCATCAGCTTCCAACCCCCTAATACTGCCAATTGTATTGTATGAACGACCAGCCAAGCTGATAGCAATGCGGAGAGCTGGGCTCTAACCCAGCGTCTCCTGCATTGGTGGTGAGCGCCTTGCCCACTGCACCACCTAGCCGGTAAAAATAAAGTAAAATCTTAAAAGGTGCTATAGATAACATTCAGCAACTAGATGTCATACTAGAGCACCAGCATGTCATTTATCCAATCAGGTGCATTTCACGTGGGGAAATGTGAATTAGAGAGAGGGGATACATATTTTTTTATGATAAATCCATTAATCAATCATATTTTGTGGGGAAAAGCATACTTTTCAATACTTTTCTTCCGCACCTTTCAAAAAGCTCTGTGGAAAATATATATCATGATTACTCAACATAAAACATTTATCTATAGCACCTTTAAATGGAAATAATAGTAAAGATATTTGATAAAAAAAAAAAAAAAAGTCTGAATACTTTTCTGTGTACGATGAAAGCACTTTTATTCATGGACATCCTTGAGTTCCTTTTAGACTTACGTAAATCATCCAGGCTGCGTAGCGCTCCTTGAGGTTGAACAGCACAGACGGCTCATGGAGATGTGTCATCATGACCATGTCCTCAATCTTGTCAAACTTGGGCGGGTTCATAGGAAGGACTTGGTCCTCCCTGACCGTTACCGTCTGACAAAGATAAATAATAATAATACATAAACATAATTGTTTGTTACTTTGCTGATATCTGGCTGATCTTCAAAGGGGTCAACGTTTTGAAATCCTCAAAAGTAAAAAAGAAAATAACATATAAGTCTAGTTTAGTTTTTTTGGGCGTCCTATGTATTTTCAGTTGTACAGTCAGTCCAAATCACTTGGAATGTGAGTGTATATAATATATCACACAAATACACATCACCCTGAGTACTCATTGCCTTCATTGCCTTTAATTATAAATACACAGCACACCTATTTTTAAGTTATAGGCTCATCAAATGAAAGCTCACACCATAAAGAACCATGTACATTTTCAAATTAATTTACCATATTCGCACAGTGGCAATTTTGCTCTTACAGTATGCCATGCTCAGTTAATACCATGAGAATCAGACGAAACAAGGTGCAACGCTTATACAGACTGAAACCGTGGCATAACAATAAAACCTACTCTGTTGTCCTGAGTCTTGACGGTGACCTTTCCGTCCTCCTTGTCCTGGACCTCTCCCTTCACGTATAGCTCTTTGTCATCGTGGACGAAACAAGCCTTCTTGCCATCAAAGGGCCGCGCCTGAGCCTCCATTCTCTCCTGCTCAGTCTTCCTCAGGTACTGGGCGGCCGGCCCAAACACGGCCATCTCCCCGTCCATCTTCATTTTCACTTCCTGGATACAGATGAAACAATAATAATCTCCAGCATATTCAACATCTTGGCTAACAGCCAGGCTAGCTGATCCATATCGGCTGCGTGACGCGGCATTTCACAAAAAAACAATTCTGATTTATTTTTGCACATAATCTCATACACATCCAAAAACTGTTTTGCACACATTAATTTAGTTTGACAGTTATTGAAGTAAATTAGTTTGAATATGGTCACCAGTGATGTCATCTGGGTCATTGAATCCTTGTGTTGTGTTAATTACAGCTCTGAGACATGATGAAAAATAGCAATACTTATAGAGACTGCTACCTCATCATTTCATGGAGCTGTAATCAACACAACACAAGGATTCAATGCCCCCGATTACATCGCTGGTGGCCATATTCAAACTAATTTACTCTCAATAGTTCTGTCAAACTAAATGAATGTGTGCAAAACTGTTTTTGGATGCGTGTGTGAGATTATGTGCTAAATAAATCAGCTTTTTTTTGGTGAAGTGTCTCTTTCAGCTCTTACAGTGGGTGTAATGTGAAATGTCATCTGACATTGGACTTACCTTCTTATTGCCCAGGCGTCTTACTCCAATACGAAGTGTCCTCAAGTTTTAATCACCCCCCCCCCCCAAATGAAACTGTGGGGTGTATTTTGTCGAAGTCTCTAAATACACATGTACAGTACCGCATATACAATAAATACAAGAAAAATACAGCTACTGCTACAAAGCGAACTCTCAGACTGGCCTTGTTGATTATGAGAGGGATGATGGACGTGGCCTCTTGCGGTGGTTCCCTTTTATATCATGCCATTGTCCTTGATGGCGTCGTCCGTCCTCTACTTGGACGGGCACCGTTTAAGCTTCGCGAACCTGTCTCTCATCACCAACACGGAGGAGTTCATTAAAGGAGGAGGTACGGCGCAGTTATATTTAGCGCCGTGGACGCCATAAAAAGTCACATTTTATGATGGCAGAGAACGTGCCAGGGCCGGATTAACGAGAAAAATTGAGGAAGAGTGCGGCCGGCAACTAATTGAAAAAGATCCCTCTTACGTCTAATAAGCGTGTTGGCAGGACTGGCATAGTGTTATAGGTTATTCAAACAAGGTCCACGGACCTCACCAAAGACAATAGTCCATATGTAGTGTGCATTTCAAAGAACAAATAACCCCTTGATTATCCTACTTGTTCTGGCCACTTAACAACAGCTATTTCTAGTGGATGGAGAAGACCAACATGGTTAGTGGCCGGACATGAACACGTAGACAACCTTTAAAGAGGGATTGGAGAGGAAAACTGATTACGGTATATTAATTTTACAGGATTACTGTAAGTGAGTTGGGACGGAAATACAGACCAACAGAGCCTGAACGGGACACTGTTGTTTTAACAGCGAGTAGCCGGCGTGGGCGACAGTGCGGTCTAAGCGGCCCTCAGGTCTGCTTTCTATACTGTATTCATATTGCTATTCCTCAGTCAGAGGGTCCTGTAAACTGGAACCTTATCACTAAGCACCAAATGCCAAATATTTTAATGTTTAAGCCCCTGTAGGCATTTGACCATAGAGTATGTCACAGCAAGGTGAAACAAGACAGGCTACCACTGCATGGTGCCAATCCCAAAACATTTATAAAGGAGGGTTGGATTTCTCTTTGAACATCGAGGTGTTAGTTGGCCGACTCCTAGGCTAGCCGCTACACATCCGCTTCCATTGATCTGTGCTATGCTAGGCTAGCTTGCAGCGGGATAGCTTTCTACTGGATACACAGAGGAAATAGCCATCTTCTATCTATCCTCTCGTCTGACTCCTGATGAATCCTTCAATCCTGATGAATTGAAAATGGGGGACCCTGATGTAAACAAGACGAAAGTCTTTCTCTGGTCTGCATCCCCTTAACAATTGTGTGTATTGAGCTGTACTGTATTGTACCCATTCTGCAATCTGATAATAAAGTTTTCAATCAATCAATCAATCAACTCTGGAGAAGACGGTAAGCGCATTTCCCACAATGTCGGCGTGTTCCTTTAACAACATTCCCATTGACATACATGGCGCTGTCACTTCACGGATGAGATCTAATTATGGTAATGATGCATGTGGTTAGGATCCTAAGATGCTTTGTTGAAACTGCCCGGTCTCATAAGAATGACAATATTTCATGTCTTTCTTAAGCCCTCTCTCTCTCTCTCTCTCTCTCTCTCTCTCTCTCTCTCTCTCTCTCTCTCTCTCTCTCTCTCTCTCTCTCTCTCTCTCTCTCTCTCTCTCTCTCTCTCTCTCTCTCTCTCTCTCTCTCTCTCTCTTTTAAATTGTATTTATATCACTGTCTAGCCAGCTGTCAGTTAACAGGCTGGATTCTCTTCAAAGAGAAAGGCCTTCATCGGCTTGAGCCAGACCGTGAGGAGTATTGCAACACTGACACACAGTATATCTGGAGGGTCAATTTGATTTACTAGGAGAGAACAGGCCGCCCGGGACAGAGCGGGCCTTGTTGCGTCCGACCGAGCCACAGTTCAGACTGACAGTGTCGGCCATTGTGCGGCGACTCCGTCGAGTGAAGGCTCTGTCCCCATCTGGGAAAAGGGCCGCTGAAGCCTTGCATCTGTTAAGACCAGCGACACAAAGACCCCGACTGACTGACTGACTGACCACCAAACCAAGACGTGTCTCGTCTCTTTTTGTCTTATAAATGAAGAGGGAAAAAAGAGGCCGGGGGGTTGACAGATATCCTGTGTGTTTCGTTCCCTCTCTGTCCTTTAGCCGTGACCCCCTGGAGTTTTGGATCCTTCTGGGCAGTAACGAGATCGCACAGTGTACGAGTGACAAATGTTTCCGCTTCTCGTCGGGGGGAGAACTCCCATGTGTCTGTGTGGCTCACTGGCACCTCTCTCTAGTTTTCCGTTTCTTTTTCGACAAAGCCGGAGCACAGACAGCGTGACACCATGGTAAGGATTTCATTTTAATGAGCCGCGTAGCCTCTCTTTGTTTTGTGTGTTTTTTTTTTTTTTTTCTTAGCGAGCCTCGTGTGATGTTTGTATAGCAGTGGAAGTTTTGCTTGCTAGAATGCATCTTTCGGAGCATTTTGAATGCAGCAGTCAGACACAATGGCAGAAACATATAGGTTTTGTGATTTTTTTTTTATCCTTATTAAAGTAATTTACTTGATATTAATGATTTGCGAAAACATAGTTTTTAATGAAGCCACATTGCGGTAGGTGATGTGATAAGACGTTCCAAGTTGTTATCCCATGAGCCTTCAGTCATTGGATGTGTGATTTCTTAAAAGAAGGCATAATGTAAGACAGATGAACGTCAATGGAGCACAGCCCTATTTATAAATAATTGTCCCTATTTGAATGACTGGTAAACAGTATAACCTTCTTATTTCTTGTTTGTAGATTTCTGACTGGCGTCCATCAGGTATTAAGAGCTCAGCAGCAGTCACTCTGCGTAAGAAACGTTTTATCTTTAATATTGCGTTTGCATCGCATGTTTTCTCAGGACAGTTTAGTCTTCGTAGGGTTCCTGCCAAAACACTTTAATCTTCCCAGTTGCTTCTCAGATGCCAAATGTTTTTCTCTGGTCGACAGCAGCCCTGCACTTATGGATCAGTCAAATCCCCTTTTTCCTCTGTGTCCTTGGTGGACCCTGTTCCCCTGGAAGGACATAAAAGACAACCTGTCCTGAAAGGTTGAGATTGTTTATTGCTGTCTGCAATTTTTTTTTTTTTTACAGGCCCTCGTCTTTTCATCAACATCTTAGTGACTGTAGTTGTTTTTTTGTAGTTTTCTTCCTATAAGATCTTCCTTTTTTTTCATAATCACTGCTGAAACTCCAACTCACAGCCAGTACCTGTATCGAAAGTAATCGATACAGGTATCGAAAGTATGCAGTACCTGTATCGAAAGTAAGAGACTGTATGAAAAGTCGTAGCTCGGTTCAAAGCTATCTAAAGTTAGCCGTAGCAGTAGCCTAGCCCCACCTTTATTGAGTCCTTAAGATTATACTGCACTTGTATTCATGGCCCAAAATAGATTGTGTCGCCCAGGTTTATGCATGAACAAAGTTCACCAAGTTTGTTTTGTTTTGTTTTTGTTTTTTTAGTATTGGATTTTGCACATCGGTGGTGAGATTATATCCCCAGGTTTACAGTGACACCTAGTGTCCTGCCTGATACAGTGCACATCTAGTGGGAGTTTGGAGCAAAGGGACCTTTCTGGAACGTCTTCAACTTGCACGTATGCATGATTTCTTTCTAAATTGACATAAGCATTATTTATAAATTGGGCTGTGCTGCTCCATTGACGTTCATCTGTCTTACATTATTCCTTCTTTTAATAAATCACACATCCAATTTGAAGGCAGGCAAACTTCAACTGTGCAATTTCATCCAGGGATATCCCTGTCATATTCTGTAAATTATCTCAAATACGGCTCAGACTCAATTTGTCAAATTGTGTTTCTCCTTAAAGGGGCAGTACACCCAAAATAATAATTAAAAACAAACGTGTTCCCCTTACCAGGAGTGCTCCAGTGTCTATCTGTTCAGTGTCAGAGTCTCAGTGTGATTGGCCTAGTTTTAGATATATCTACCGTCAGGGACGTGCACAAGAATTTAGAGGGGCAGGTGCTCAAAGACTGAAAAGGGCACTGGGCCTGTGCGTGTGTGAAGTGAGCGTGCGCAGCGCACAAGCCCGATTTTTGGGGGCCCTTTTTGGGCGAGGGGGCCCCCTTTTTATGCTTTTTGGGGGGTTTTGGTGATCAAATATTGAATATTGAACTATAATAATCAGTGCAGGAGCTCACTTATCCTTGAAAGACACTTTTATCACTGACTTAAACTTGAAAATAAAACGTACAAAAAAATATCTGCATAAAAAGGGCACTTTTTTATGAGGCACAAAAGGGCAGGTGCTCAAGCACCCTTTGGGCTCTATGTGTGCACGTGCCTGTCTACCGTAAAGTTGTCTGTTGTCTCTGATAGAGAGCAATATCTTTCTCCAGAAATCATGACATGGTTACTCCAGACCTTTTTGTGCGCAGTTTCATGTAGGAATTGTTTTTACTGAAGTATCCACCCCTTTAAACGGTGTGGTTGTAGCTCTTTTTTTGAATGTTGGACGAACTGCCCCTTTAAGCTCATCAAGAGACAGACCCTGCAGCTGGAACAACTCCTAGGACACTATGACAGGTGATTTTACTGGGATATGGGTACATTTGTATTATTCAGAGCTGTAAAGCTCTTCATTTAAATAAGACTCATTTGGATGTATAGTACAAACAGAAATTCTATGAGCCCTCAGTCGGTCGCAACTCCAAAAAGTGTCACCTGATGACATCATCAATTCAAGTCTTAATTCTCTGATTTCCATCTTGGAAAAACAGTTGTTGATAGAATATAATTGAAACAGAGGTCTAGGGCCTCTACAGACATATGGGGTTGCGACTCCAATTAAAGTATCACAGAGGCAGAGCTTCAGTTTAAGGCTTTGTATTCAAGGAAGAATGTGGTTTCTACAACGAAATGTAAAGGTAAATTCAATGCTCTAACAGTAACAGAATGACCTAGCTAACACTCAACTAAGCTAGCCAGCATGCCATGGCTAACAGCATATCACTAGCAGAGAGAAACAACAGCAACAGAAAATGTATTAATATGGACATATTTACAAAGTAAGTTGCAGTTTATTAAATAGGCACAAATGAAACTGATAAATACTATACTTACATCTGTCATTGACAGACAATTTCCCCAAATGAAGAGAGGTAACTGTAGCATAGTTACCAAACAGCTGGACTGAGACAAACTGATTAAAATGATTGGAAATCCCCTGCTCTCTTAAAGGGTAACCTCGTTCCCAGTTTTATCTCCGTGAGATAAAGCCTGGTAAAGAACTACGGCCGAAAGTGTGTATGTGTATGGGGTAGAATTTCCGGTGTATGTACTTCCCCTGGAAGCTGCCTCCGAACGGACCAAACTTTTCTTGAATCCTGTCGCCAAACAAGCTAGAACGTCCCGGGCATGTAGTAAATTCTTCAGGCAAAGCCGTTACAGTGGCTTAAACGAAGAAATATTGTGCACTTCACACGTTTCTATAATTGTTTTGTCGAAACCGGAAAGCCTGTAGCCGGTACTTCCTGTACTTCCGTTTACACACTTTAGGAGGCATATCTTTACCAGCCTACTTAAAGGGCCAGTAACCTTATCTGTAAACTTAAGTAATGTTAAATGTAATACTAGTTGGAGCATATTATAATATTGAACAATTATATTGGCATAACAATAATCATTATCTCTTGCCAATGAACAATGATAATATATCTAAAGGGCAATTACCAATTACTAAATGAAACGTATCTTCTTAACAAAGTGCTACACAATAAGTCACGCAGGTACACAGTTATCAAAATAACAAACTTAAGGTGCTACACAATAAATCACACAAGTACACAGTTATCAAAATAACAAACAACCTCTTAACAGGCACCCCCAAAAGTGGCCATTTTAGTTTTCGTTTTTGAGGACTGCATAATTTTTTTGAAAACCAAAATACTATACTTTATACTTATAGCACATGCATGAGCCTGGTCTCTTTTGAAAGATAACATTCTGACGTTCCTGTTACAATAAAGAAAATTAACTTATAGTGCTAATGAAATAGAGTAACATAGGTCTGAACTTGAGTTGACTTGAACTTGTGTACTCACGTTTTTCTGTAGTAGTTGCAATATCCAAAAGTATATTTCCCAAAAAAAATTTATGGCTGACAAAACACGCTGGGTCCATAGCCATAGTACTTACATATCCAAATTTCATAAAAATCCATTCAGAAATAAGTGATATAGAGCGATTTCGGTAAAATAAAAAAATATATAAAAAAAAAAGCTCTGCAGGTTTCCATTTTCTCATTGACTCCAATGCATTCGGCACATTTTCTACTTCCTGTTTGCGCTCGTGACTTTTCACCTAGATCCCTGATTCGCTCATCCCCACATGGGGTATCATTGGAAAGCCACACTCATTGGTTACAACCCTGTCCAATAATTTTCGAGATCGCCAAATGACTGACGGAGCTAGAGCCTCGGGAGTCGCGGGTATTGGAAAAAAATCAAACTATGCCATGTACTTCGGCGCACGCCTCACATCAATCAATCAATCAATCAATCAATCAATCATTCAATCAATCAAATGTATTTATATAGCACATTTAAACATGACACTTGTCAACCAAAGTGCTTCACAAAGGATGCTTGGTTCATACTCATACAGCTCATTATAGTAATATTCCACAATTATTACATTGATTGATTGATTGATTGATTGAAAACTTTATTAACAGATTGCAGAATGGGTACAATACAGTACAGCTCATTGAGCTCAATACACACAATTGTTAAGGGGATGCAGACCAGAGAAAGACTTTCGTCTTGTTTACATCAGGGTCCCCCATTTTCAATTCATCGGGACATATATGACATACATGACATACAGATAGACAGTACTGCTACATCTATACATTTATGACATACCAGATTTGCAAATACAGTACTCTTTGTGATACAAAAAGAGTCAAGAAAAGGGAGTATATACATTTGACGTAGAAACTGTACATTGGAGGAGGTTGGGTGCAGGGGTTGTGTGGGGGGGGTTGGGTACATTGGGATATTGACAACCATACAGGGTCATTTACATTGGAGGTGGTTGGGGGGGGGGGGGGGAACACTGTATAAACAAGCAAAACTGTACATTGGGGGGGGGGGGGGGGAGACACTGTACAAACAAGCAAAATTGTACATTGGAATATTGACAAAGCCATACTAGGTAAATTACTGTACATTGGAGGGGGTTGGGTTAGGACATTTACATTTACATTGATAGTAATAATGGACGATGTAGGCTATTATTGAAGCTCCCTTTTGTCTTTCTGATGGGTATATATTGCAATGAATGATACTGTAAATGTTATTAGCTGCTCTTTGAAGAGAAAAGGTGTAACGTTAGATATTTATTTGTTTGGTGTAGAAGTATGGGCACCTGTAAGACGGGTGTAACTGGGTTTACTAAATTCTCAAAATGTGTAAAAAAGAAAAAACTGAATTTGTTGAGGTCCTAGTCTGGGGGAGGGGAGGGGGGGTCTGGCCTAGAGTTTTTTTTTGTTTGTTTTTGTTTTGTTTATATTGATTTTTTATTTTTCTTTCAGGGGGGGGGGGGGTTATTTTGTATCTATTTTTCTGTAACTCGGGGAGGGGGGGAGGGGGGGGCAGTTGGCAGCATTTCCTTTTGTATGGTTGTTGAACTGTTGAACTGATGCTGTAAAACTGAAAAAAAAACAAAAAATACCAATAAACATATTGTTTAAAAAAAAGCCTTGGCTCCCCCCTCCAGCACGCATACGAGTTACCTGCCATCACCAACGTGAGGCGCTGGGCCATACACGTAGGAGGGGGGGTGGGGGGGAGGGGGCTGGGTGTGGGGGGGGGGGCCGCATGCCACTCTTATCTCCAAGAGGGCCTTCGACTCCAGCAGCTCTCAGTTCGACCTTGGAGTCGTCCAGGAATTTGTTTTGGCTGACTGACTGGCAACATTTCCCCAGTCACGTCGATTTAAATTTGATTTTGAGTAGAGTGAATTATAACTCTATTGGTTTGAGTGGAGTGAGTTTTAACAACTCCGTCCAAATGACTAAATGCATTAGTCCAAGTGTCCAAGTGTCTTAATCAGTTCATTTTGGTAGGTCCTGTGCGTGGTAAACAGATCCAAAATCTTCTTATTGCAATCCCAAAAGCTTCGATAATCCAAATGTCCACGACTTCAAGTTGGTAGCCCGATTGAAATGTCGCAGAGGCAGAGAGGGTTAGCCTTATTCTGCTTCCTTGACGAAAATATGCAATCCACTGATTAGATCCATTTCGAGTTGATTTGAGTATAGTCCGATAACCGGCACAAAGCACAGAGCACAGCAGCGTCAGGCTTCATGGAGGCAGTAGAGGCGGCGGTAGGAACGGCCTTGAGGAGCCTGGGGAAAGGAGAGAAATGCGACTGTCTCTGGGAAGGCTGGGAACATATCGGCATGTAACTCGAGAACCGCTGAAAGGATTTTGTCGCCTGAAACGGCAATCGACAGGCAACAAATAGGGCTTTAATTCTATATTTATTTGTCCTCAAGAGGGCCCATATACGGGCCGTTGTGTGTTAAGAGGTTTTAAGGTGCTACACAATAAATCACACAAGTACACAGTTATCAAAAGAACAAACTTAAGGTGTTACACAATAAATCATACAAGTACACATTTATCAAAATAACAAACTTAAGGTGCTAAACAATAAATTGTACAAGTACACAGTTATCAAAATAACAAACTTAAGGTGCTACACAATAAATCACACAAGTACACATTGTGTTATCGAAATAACACAAACATGTCACAGTAACACAGCTAAAACAAAAGTCAGTCATATACAAGAAGTATATCAGTCATAGACTTAACTGTCCAATACGATAGGAATGGCAGAATGTACCTTTTGGGTGGATTTTCCATATACAGTACATCCTGAAATAATTATCATTTTGTGATATTGTTATATATTATTAAATAATATACTAATAATAATAATCTATATTTATTATAATAATAATATCTACATACTGTAGATTCAACACACCTCTCAGCTGGGCCCCCAGGAAGGTTTGTGCACCTCCTTCTTTGCTCAAGCTGGTAATACCTCAGTAAAGCCAGCTGATAATGTGGATATGTCAAGTGAAAACTAGGGCTGGGTAAAAAACAAAAGGATTTTCCAGATTATAATTGATCGTCATTTTTATATTCTATTTTAGAAAAAAAATTGCCTTTATTTAACCAGGCAGATCAATTAAGAACACATTCTTATTTACAATGACAGCCTGGTAGGGTTGGGTACCGTTCACATTTGAACTGATACTGGTACCAATTCCTGGAATACCTGTTTTCGGTACTTAACTCTCTCTATAATAACAAAACATGTATTTCAGTTGTAAGAAGAAAAAAAAGACGGGACAGTAATATATATATTTGTGGAAAAGACTCCCTATTGTCTAGTAATTACCCTCTTATAAACATGTAAATGTACCGAAATTTGGCACTGATTGATCTAACGTGAATTGGTACTCTGTAGTAGCGATGTAATTCGGTTGGTACCCTTAACCTGTTAAGCTGTAGACCTATTTTCAGAAATTTCGCCTAAAAGTACATGCCTAAGTAAATGGAAGATTGCTCCACTTCTACAAGGTCAAATTACATGTTCTTGGTATCATCTAGGGACCTGGGGGTATGTATTCCCAGTGTCAGAAATATTGTGTCTGTTACTAGGCTTGAGTAAATTGTAATGAAAAAAAAGAGAATATAAATTATGATTTTTTTGTGCATCTGTGCCGGTGAATAACACCATGTTACAATTGTGCTGGAACCGAGCTCTCTCACTGAGCTCATTCACCACCTTCTTGAGATCAAGTGTGCAAAAAATCTAAGCAAATGAATAAAGGGAAGATGATTAAACAGAAGGATTTGTAGATACAGTATTAAATTAGAATACATTTTAATTATAAATTCATATTTGAACTTGAACTTGACCTTGACCTTATTATGGCCAAATTATCTATGGATAGGGAAAAAGCTCTTCTTTCCAATGGCAGTGTTAAATCTGGATTTATTTTCGGTAAATTTTTTTGACTGCTGTTTTGATAGGGTTAATGTCTTTACTCTTGGCTAACACAACATTAAAACCTCTTAACATCCAAGGGCCCACATGTGGGCCCTCTTGAGGATGCTACTTTGCTGACCTCTAGTGGCTCGGGTGTGCATTTCTTTTAATACTATATATATAGAATTAAAGCTATATTGTTGCCTGTCGATTGCCATTTCAGGCGACAAAATCCGTTCAGCGGTTCTCAAGTTACATGCCGATATGTGAGGCGTGCGCCAAAGTACACATTACCACCCCCAACTCCCGGGGCTCTAGCTCCGTCAATCATTTGGTGATCTCGAAAATGTTTGGACAGGGTTGTAGGCAATGAGTATGGCTTTCCAATGATACCCCACGTGGGGATCTATTAAGGTCTGTATTGTATTTATGATAAAAACCGCAGGGTCCCCCAATTGGGGGACCTTACAGCTCAGGTACTGAGTTCGGTACCCAACGGTACAAAAGGGCCTCTCGAAGGGTAACAGGGAAAGGGGACACATTTTTTTATAAAATAGAAGAAATTAAAATAAATAAACCAAAAAGAACAATCCAGATAAGACTATTGGACACAGACGATACATACATCACAGAGTTAAGGGAAATAATTAAAACACACACCAAACAAACAATCAAATAGAATGACCTACAAGGTATGTAAGACATAAGCGGAAGACAATTTACATGTCAGTTAAAAGGGTGAATAATCCCATATCGATTCCTAGAATCCCAGATTAAGGGTTAAAGGGTTAGAAGGTTCCTTGTACGATTTACAGCATTAGTTCTCTGAGAATCTCTTTCATATCCAAGAAAGATTGGTATTGTAACCGAATTGATATTGAATCGAATCAGGGAATCGAATTGAATCAGAATCAATTCAGGAAACCAGTGGTGATTCCCAGACCCAGAGAAAGACAGACATATAGTCCTAGACTGTTGTCAGGTTATAGGCCCATACGTCCAGCGAAATGTTATCAATAACTACTTTGATGTGATTTTCTATGTACAGCACACTACATCAAACTCGATTCTAAAACCATATGAATGATGCCCCCCCCCCCCCTCCCCCTTCTCTCTTGTTGTCACGCTACTGGACTCTCGAATGAAACAGGCATAACAATTTTACTTCTTTTAAAACAACCACCTCATTGTTCTTTTATATATCCTAAGCATGGGACACATACTGTAGGATTCTGATGACAAAAACATAAGACTGAACTATACAGTTGTTAAAAAAAGAATAAAAAGACAGTTACAGGCCCCTTGTCTGTCTTGTGCTCCTCCTCCCCTTCACTAACCACGACATGTGGGACATTAATCCACTTTTCCGGGTGCCCGTAGTGGGATTCATGCCCTTCATGAGTGTCCAAGTCATTCCATAGAAGCCCAGCTAAACGACAGTAAAGAGCTACGAGGAAATCTCCTCTCTGTGGGCGTGTGACTGGAGGCCCACGTTGTTGCTATCTTGGTGTTCAGCCACGGTGAGAAGTGAGAGGAAAGCGTGATCTCATGAGAGCGTTCACATTTGGAGCGCCTCCGCCCCAGAGGATTGTGGGATTTGGCGGACATATCCGCTGGATCTGTGTTGTTTTTTTAGTTATTTTTTAAGATTCTGTGAAGACTTGGACGCCACTCAGCTCATTGCCGGGGGATGTGTGAAATCCTCAGGGAAAAAGAGAGCGGCCATGCTAATGATAAACATCTCATGATAAGGATGATTTGCATACCTTAGACTGGCTCATTTAACTAACAATTCACGATTCAGATTAAAAAGAAAAACGTACCCCCGGGGCACCTTCAGTGTTAGTTCCTGATTCAGAGAAGGCGTGTTTGTAACTGGCTACGGCAAATTCGATTTGGATGCTTTTTTATTGCTTTTATCCACATGCATGTCCCTATCGGGGGGGGGGGGGGGGGGGGGGGTAAAATAAGGGGGGGGTAAATAAGGAATATGGCAGTGTTGGGATAAAGGTAGTTAGCTATCTCTTCTGCACAGTAAATAACCTTACTGCAGCATACTGCAGCAAAGCACAGCTCCTCTGTGGCAGATTGGAAGCTATCTATTGTATTCACAGTGAACTGCAAGTCCCGAGCCTCAAACCGGAGAGATTACAGAGTGAGAGAAATGTTTTTCATGTCATACATCAAACGAGTGTATCCACCCACGCTACCCTGGTCGGCCCTGGTAATAATGTAGACTGATCTCTCTGCCGTATCGGCTCCATTAATATTATGCGGCCACCCTTCCCCACTCCTGCCAGATCTCTCTCCAGAGCCAACACGTGGAGAGCACCGCCCTCCGTACCCAGGGGTTCACCCGGTCCCACCGTCAGACGTGGCAAGGCGGCTCCGAATGGGCCATGCGCCACTGCACCTGAAAATGAACAGCCAGTGAGACGGTCCCTGGGAAATTAAAGATGACTTGCACCGACGTGGGCCAGAAACGTCTCTTCCTCTGAGCCACCGTCGTTAGCACCAGGCCCGGTGGGAGGGTCCTGGGCAGCGCTGATAACATTTTTTATTTATCCAGTTAGTGTATCGTGCCACGGTATGAATGAAACCAAAGCTTGAAGACGCTGAACGGTGGAATGTGAGCATGACGAATGGCGTCATTTTGGAGGGACAAGTGTCTGTATATACTTACATGCAAGCTTGGGGAAACTAAACCCATACTCTTAGGCTCAAACCTCAGTCGGGAGGCTTCGGAACGCACTGAGGCATACTGTTTATTATTCAACGTTACGTTACGCAAATTAATTAGAAATTGTCCCAGGAAAGAGCCGATGTTGGGATGTTTTATTGAGACATAAACAACCCTCCCCTCAGCCCTCAGGAGTCTTTAATCGTTAATGGCCACATTGTGTAAGCAAACATTTCAAGCAGGATGCAGAAACAAGATCTCACTCTTTCTGGCGGAATATTTCCTGAATTAATCAACTTAATGAAGTTTTTCTTAATTAGAACAGATCATTCCCCCAGTACTGCATCTGTCTCAGACGCTCAGCCCCCAGAAACGCGTGATTTTTTTCCGTACCCTCTGTTTTTCGAAGATGCTCTCTGATTGGCTAGCCCGCGTACAGCAAAGACTCTCGCTGATTGGTTGAGCTCCGAAGGGTCTCTTCCGCCTTGTACATATATATTCTCTGCTTCGAAGTGGGTTATGCTTAGAGTTATGCCCTAACCCTAACCCTAACTCTAAGCATAACCCACTTCGAAAGAGGGCCAAAGCATAACCACTTCAAAGCAGAGAATATATATGTACAAGGCGGAAGAGACCCTTCGGAGCTAAACCAGCTTCGCTCAACCAATCAGAGAGGGTCTTTTCTTCTTCGCTGTACGCGGGCTAGCCAATCAGAGAGCGTCTTCGCAAAGAGAGGCTACGGAAAAAAATCACGCCCCAGAAACAATGTCGCTCTGTAACGTTATAGGAAGTAGAGGTCAAAACCACCAATTAGCAATTACTAACGTTTCAGAATAAAAAAGAAATAGGCTCTTAAGCCTATCGAGATATCCCTTATCTCATGTACCTACTGTACTCCACTAACGAAAAACAAATACGCCCACACCTGCCGGGTCCCGCCCCTATGGAGGCGTAGCCTATAAGACACTAGGCATGGTCACCAAACACTCTTCCTCTATTTTGTTTCCATCATAACGGTCGCAGTGCGCCTTATATAGTTGTTATGAAAAGATTACATTTACATTTACATTTACATTTAGTCATTTAGCTGACGCTTTTATCCAAAGCGACTTACAAGTTCTGTGCGACAAGACAGCAAGAAGGGTATAACTCTATCAGCTGAGTAACAATGTTCATCAAAGTGTTGCGTGTTACAGTGTAGGTTAGTTTATTAGGACAAGTGCATGACATTAAAGATAGTCGGGGTTAGATTTTTTTTTTATTTATTTTTTTTATCATTTCAGATAATGGTTGAAGAAGTGAGTCTTTAGTCGACGGCGAAAGATTGGACGGGATTCGGCTGTCCTAACTGGGATGGGTAGTTCATTCCACCATTGTGGGGCAAGGACTGAGAATAGGCAGCTTCTCTTTGATGACCCTCCGGGAGCTTGGATAGGAGTAGATCTGAGAAATTGCGTAATGTAATGAAATTGCGTAATGTTGAAAGCTTACCGGAGGTTTGTTTACCCCTGGAATCTTCGGGGCATGTTTCAGCGACACGTCGGGCCTATGTTGATGTTTCCTCGTCTGACAGCAGCAGACCAAGGGGCAGCGTACAAGGTTTGGCTATCGGGCCAGCTTGTACACAGGTAGGTCCTGTGTCATCAGGCATTGATGTTGGTGTTAGTAATGCTGTGAAGTGTGTTTCGGCGCTAGGGCCGGGGTGGCTTGGTGAACGTTCCACTGCAGTGGACGATTTCCTGGCTATCCTGGAGCATGCTGCTTACACTAATGCTACTAATGCTACTGCTAATGCTAATGTTGATGCTGAAATGGGTCGTTGTTCTAATACTTCCCGCCGAGGGACGTTGCCGCTTTTCCCTCCTCTTGCCCGGTTCATTGATGAAGGTCAGTCGGTTGCTAATGTGGGGGGTTTCGCTGAGTCTTATTTACCTTTTTTACGGGTAAAATGGCTAACAACAGGGTGCAGGCCAAGTGTACCGTGGCTGCGTAGCCAGGTAGCTTTGATCCTGTGTCCCGGCGGGGATGAACGATGTCCCACCCGGCCGATGCTTGAGAGCGAATCGGCTCGGAGGGTGGCAGTATGGATGGATGAGTGGTATACTGCTGCAGGATGGTTTGTAGCGGCGGCCAGTGTTATGGCTCAGCTGGCTAGTTTCCTATCCACATTGGCGTCGGGTAGTGGGGCTATGGGTCCAGCCGACATTGTAAACATGTTGCATGTTTGTGGTGTTATAGAGATCTTGACTCAGTCGCAAGCTATAACTGCGGGGAGGATTAGGATGCTATCAACGTTTGTTGTTAGGCATGTTTGGTTGGAGCACTCTCCTCTTGGGGAAGAGGATAGGTTTTCTCTCCTCACGACTCCTTTTTCCACGGAAAGTCTTTTTGGTCATTCTGTGGAGGCGCAGGCGGTTGTTGATCTGGGTCCCACACCGCCTCACGCTGTGCAGCCAGAGGTGGGAGCACGGCCTCGTCAACGACTGTGGCGAGGCCCTCGACAGGCGGCCATGTTTCCCCCGCCAGTGGTGCCCTGGGCGGAGAGTCAACAGGGATCCACAAGGCCGACAGCCTTGGCGGCCGAGGGATCGGCCATTTTGGGTGTATGCGGCTTGGATAAAACAAGCCGTTGTCATTCTGCCGCGAGCAGCCCGCTCCCCGTTCAATCCTCTCTCTGTTACCCATGGAAGCGGGGCTCTGATCGTTTTCCTTTGGCTGCGGGCCGCGAACCTTCTTTGAAGCGCATGCGGCCCCATTCTTCACTTCTCATGGGGACAGGGGCTGACACCCAGTTAATGGCTGAGCCTGGGTCTGTCCGTGAGAATGTTGTACTGTCGCGTGGCTCCTGCACCACACGGTGTGTGATGGGGGAGTCTGGTGTTACGGCTGCCACTAGCTACAGTGGTCAGCAGGGGGACTCGAGGCCTCTTCTGTTGAATGCACAGCAAGGGTTACCCCGGCCTCGCCTTCGCCAGGCGGCGTATCACGCTGATGCCTCCCACTCCCGTGAGAGCGGCAGTGGTCTGCAAAGAAGAGGCGAGCGTGATTTGGGTGATAGCAATATCACTGCAGGGCTTCAGCGTGTAGGAGCCCATGGGGCTCTCATGCCTTGCGTGTCTATCTGTAGAACAACTCCTCAGCATGCGCTAGAGGGGTGTTCAGGGGGGGGGTGTGTGTCAACCAGTTTGATGACAGCTTCTCCCGTATCGAACCGGCCCTTTCTGTCGGGGTCCCCCCTTGGGTGCGTCGCACAGCGGGAGGGACCGGGCCAACTATCTACTGTTCCTTGCGGCCCAGCGTCAGTTGACGGCGGGTGCGCTGTGGGATTATTTTCACATATGGCGACAAGAATGCTGTTTGGGGGTGTGGATAGAGAGAACGTTGAAAGAGGGGCTTGTGTTGCAGTTCGCGCAACCCCAACCTCCGTTCTCAGGTTTGGTGCCGACCCTATTGTCAGGGTCAGAAGCAGTGACAGCCCTGGCTGACAAGATCCGATCTCTGTTGGCGAAGCAGGCCGTAGTCGTGGTCCCGAGAGAGGACGCGATGTCAGGCGTCTACTCCCGTTATTTTCTGGTGCCCAAGAAAAAGGGGGGGGTCAGACCTATACTGGATCTGTCCGCGTTCAATCGGTTGATTGTAGCGAGACGGTTCAGGATGTTGACCGTCAAACTCCTTCTGCTTGCTGTCAGAAGGGGAGACTGGTTCACCTCCATAGACCTGAAGGATGCGTATTTTCACATCCCGATTTTCCCTCCTCACAGGAAGTTCCTGCGGTTCCTGTTTCAGGGCGTAGCATACGAGTACCAGAGGTTGCCGTTCGGCTATTCTCTGGCTCCCCGCACATTCACCACGTGCGTAGCGACTGCGCTGGAGCCTCTACGTCATCGGGGAATACGGGTTCTGTTCTATCTCGACGACATTCTACTCCTCAGTCGTACGGAGGAGGTTGCCAGGTCTCATACCAGGCTGGTGGTGGAATTCCTCACCAGGCTGGGTTTTGCTGTGAACTGGAAGAAGAGTATGCCTATTCCCAGTCAACAGGTGGAGTACTTGGGCTTGACGTTGAGGTCAAGGCCCATGATTGTAACCCTCTCGGAGCAGCGGCGGGTGTCTATCCTTCGCACGCTCAGGGGTTTCCGTCTGGGAGGGACGGTCACGGCGCTGCAAGTGATGCGCCTGCTCGGTATGATGGCATCTGCTCACACAGTGGTTCCTCTTGGCCTCCTCTTCATGAGGAGGATACAGAGGTGGTTTTTCTCTATGGGAATAGATCCGGTGAGGGACAAATGGAAACGGTTGACGGTACCTTTGTCGATATGGGGAGATCTCGCCCATTGGAGGAGGCTGGGTATCCTCACCATTGGGGTCCCCATGGGCAGCAGGCGCTCACACGTCACGGTCTTCACCGACGCCTCTCTCACGGGTTGGGGAGGGACGTGTCGGACCCACGCAGTGGGGGGCAGCTGGACGAAGGTCCGTGCTGGCCCGTCTACCCCGCACATCAATGTGTTGGAATTGAAGGCGGTCCTCCTGGTCCTCAAATGGTTCGACCACCTGGTGGTAGGCGAGCACGTTTTGGTCAGGACAGACAGTCTGATGGCAGCGGCGTATATCAACAGGCAGGGTGGGACTCGTTCCATCCGCCTGCACCGGGCGGCGGTCAAACTTTGGCTATGGGCATCTCGCAGGCTGCACAGTCTGAGGGCGCTCCACATCCCTGGTGCAGAGAATGTGGGCGCGGATATGATGTCTCGGGCGGTCCTCGTTACGACGAGTGGGAACTCCGCCCCGACATAGTCAGACAGATCTGGGATCGTTTCGGGGAGGCCTCGATAGATCTGTTTGCGAGCCGACGCTCTCACAAGTGCCCCTTGTGGTTCTCGGTCAGTCGAGCAGATCATCCCCCCTTGGGGGTGGATGCCTTCTCGATCTTTCCATGGCCGCCCGGTCTTCTGTACGCCTTTCCTCCTGTACAGCTGTTGGGTCAGCTGTTGGAGCGGATACGGAGGGAGCGCAGGACGGTGATCCTGGTCGTGCCAGACCGGGGCACGGCAGTGTGGTTTCCGGTCTTGATCCAGCTACTCGTCGCTCTGCCTTGGGTTATTCCTTGGTCGGCGACGGCCCTCTCTCAGCAACACGGGTCGCTGTTCCAGTACCCGGTGTTGTGCCAACGCCTGTCGGTGTGGCTGGTGAGAGGGTAGGTCTGGAGAGGATGGACCCTTCTGTGGTTAATACCATCTGGAATGCGCATGCTCCCTCCACTGTCGCGCTTTACGCAGGCAGATGGCGTATGTTCCAAGAGTGGTGTAAGGCGGGGGGCCAGGACCCAGTCTCCTGCCCCCTGGATGCTGTCCTTAGTTATCTTCAGTCTCTCCTTGGTAGACTGTCGGCTTCGACGGTGAGGGTATATGCAGCAGCTATATCCTCCTATCATGAGGGGTTTGAGGGGGATGTCTTGTTCAGCCACCCTCTTGTGAAGCGTTTCCTGCTTGGCGCTCGACGCGTTAAGCCGGTGCAACACTCTTTGGCTCCGAGTTGGGATCTTCAATTGGTCCTCGGTCGGTTGTCCTTGGCCCCGTTTGAGCCGCTTGAGCAAGCGCCGTTGGGACAGTTGTCCTTCAAAACCGCGTTCTTGCTGGCTGTCACCTCCGCTAAACACGTGGGTGAGCTCTGTGCTCTTTCGGTACATCCAGAGTGCCTGTCTTTTCGTTCCGATTGCGGTGCCACTCTGCGGCCTAATCCTGCTTTCGTGCCTAAGAATATCCGGAGTTCCTTCCGCTCCAGGGATATTGTGGTTCAGACGTTTCGTCCGCCCCCTCACGCTAGTGAGTTAGATGCGGGCCTTCACCTGTCATGTCCGGTCCGTGCTTTGGGAATTTACCTCAGCCATACTCAGGACCTCAGGGTTACTGATCAGCTTTTTGTCTGTCACGGTGGTTCTCGTGCCGGTAAGGCACTATCGAAACAGCGCCTGTCCCATTGGTTGTGCGAGGGCATTGCCCTCTGCTACACGTTGGCCGGGCTGGATCCCCCTGGGAGCGTCAGGGCGCACTCCACTCGTGGGGTGGCTGCCTCTGCCGCTCTGCTGGGTGGGGCCTCGGTGGAGGACATCTGTGCTGCAGCTTCATGGTCCTCCCCGGGCCCCTTTGTAAGGTTTTACCTCATGGACATGACCGGGGGTTCGGTCTCCCAGGCGGTTCTGGGGACTGTGGCCTTTCCTGCTTCCCGTCCTTTGGTAGGGTAGCAGGAGTGTGTGGGTATGGGCCACAGTGTGTTAGTTCACACGTGGTTCCGCCTGTGCTGTGTGTTCAAGGGGTTCTAGTTCCCTCTTGCTCGCACTCGGGTGGAGTTGACTGCGCCCCCCCTTCATTAGGAAGGATGGGGTGACGGGACTCCCCAACCCCTTGATGTGGGCTTACGGGTCCTCAGGGGGTGCATTTGTCGGGCCTCGCGTCCGCTCTACCCCATATCTCGATAGGCTTAAGAGCGGGACGCGATGGCCAAGTACGATAATATAACGTAAGGTTATGTATATAACCTAGTTATGTGAGTACTGGCTGAGCGTCCCGCTCTTAACGGCCCTGAGTCCCCGTTTTGAGGAATCTTTTCCTGGAAACAGGTTTTTTGGCGAGGAAGAGTGTTTGGTGACCATGCCTAGTGTCTTATAGGCTACGCCTCCATAGGGGCGGGACCCGGCAGGTGTGGGCGTATTTGTTTTTCGTTAGTGGAGTACAGTAGGTACATGAGATAAGGGATATCTCGATAGGCTTAAGAGCGGGACGCTCAGCCAGTACTCATATAACTAGGTTATATACATAACCTTACGTTAATGACCAAATGACCTGGACAATTCTGTCTGTGTCTCTGGGTAAATGTGTCTACTCTACTCTGCACATTTTATTCTACAATTCAGTTTGACCGGAAGAATAATAAAAATGTCTGGTGTGTTTTCTAAACCTGCCAGCTACTGTGTGTTGGTGAACCATACGATGTGCCATATATATGCAGGAAATCACCCTGGCTGTAGAGTAAACTTGATTGTCCCCACGGGGAGATCTGTCTTGTGCACAGTGCTACAGTCCACTGCTTCACATAAAAACATCATAAAAACACCAGAAGCGTTTAGCGTGATGCTAGACAGTGGCTTCACAATAAAAAATAAAAACATAAAAAGGACATTTGTCTATACATCGCACATTGACAACACAACGGCTTAAACAGAAACGGTACGAATTAACATGCTAAGTGCTGAGATGCTTGTGTATTTATTGCACATTGGTCTATTGCACATTGGTCTATTGCACTAAGGTTTAACATTATAGATCAGCAGCTTGACGGAGGCTGGAACAAACGATAGTTTCGAGTGGTTTGATTTGCACATTGGCACACAGAGTCTTCGCATTCAGAGGTTTGTATTCAGAGAAGAGAGGATGTTGAGGAGGGTCAGCAATGATTTGATTGCTTGTTTCATGACCGCCTGCTCGTACAGACTCTGCATGCCGGGCTCATATCCCTTCTTCTCTTCTACCTTCATAGCCGTTTTGTGCCAGGCTGGCAAGCCTGCTTTTCAGGTGCACTGTTAGGTTGCCAAATCATGCTGTAATTACATATCCAGTTCTCTAGGATTGCCCAGTAGAACATCAGCATGATCTGCCCACGCTCACTGCCTTAGAAAGTAACGCCTCTGCTGCAGTCTTTTGCACAGGTTTTCAATGTGTGTTTCATTTCATTTCAAACTTTTATTTCAAGTGTACATACAGAAATAAGCAAAAAAAAAAAAAAAAACATATACAATCACACCACAGCATATATAATCATAGGCGAGGCCAAAAGCAAGGATAACAAATCAATTTCATGAGCTAGGGGCATCATAATAAAATGCATTTACCTAGCCCCTTTCGTGACTGCGAGCGAGCCTGGGTCTCTACCGTTAATCACATCATATCGAACCGATAGGAGCTTATCTTATCTAATCTTACGTGGATGTTTGATCGGTATAGTGGCACACGTGGTACCACCACGTAAGATTAGATAAGATAAGCTCCTATCGGTTCAATATGATGTGATTAACGTTAGCTTAGCATGTAGCTACCACGACCACAACACCAGAGCTAGTTAGCCGAACGTTAGCCGCCAGCCACTTTTTCCTCCGTGATGGTATAAAACTTGCGATTTGGATTTCTGTGTTTGTTTTGTTATTAGTACAAAACGTAACATAGCAGCTTCAATTTGGGTATTCGAGAGATGCCCATGTCTGCAGGTGTTTTGTATGGACATTATGTCAAGTCAATCAGGGGGAGCTTCTTTGAATCATATCTCGCCTTAGAATCACCAGAAAGGCTTTCGAAATAGCCATGTTGGCCTCAATATTTTCAAAACAAATCGTATGAAAATGTTATGAAATGAACAAGAATGTGATAAATAATGTAATAAAAACGGACCTCAACGCATGCATTTGATGGTCGAAATCCGTATGGCCCCCCTATACCAAGATGGCAGCGGTCTCGTGACATCAGAGTGTCTTCGAGAATACGAGGACATGGTCAAAGAGTTCCAAATTTTTACTGTCTGATGGATCAACTCAAGGACTTGGCCCCCTTTGATCCCATTATCGAGAGCCCCGGCTCGGTCATCTACAGCTCTGCCATTGTGACTTGTTCATGTCCATCTAAATCTAGACGACCTAGAAGAATATAAGCCCAAAACAACAAGTTCTATTTTAGGATGGACGGTCTTTCTCTGATGAACTATAACATTCATAACATTCCCTGACCTGCAGATTAAGTCAAATCCGAGGGGGAATAAATTAAAGCGGACCCCCTCCTGCCTCCTGTGTGGCCCGCATGCTCAGTAGCTCTGTGTTAAACAGTGGTGTTTGTTTGTGACAGAAGCCAGTGGCCGCCAGCCCTGTGTCGAGGGAGGAGACCGACTGCGGCCCCCTTCCTCCGGGGTGGAGATGCTACCTGTCGCCCGAGGGACGGAGGTATTACGTCAATAGTGTCAGCAAAGGTAAGCTTGTACACACACGCGCACGCATGCACACACACACGCACGCACGCACACACACACACACACACACACACACACACACACACACACACACACACACACACACACACACACACACACACACACACACACACACACACACACACACACACACACACACACACACACAGAGATGCATACACACACACAGACACACACACACACACACACACACACACACACACACACACACACACACACGAGCAGCAACTTATTTCTAGGTGAATGTTAGGAAATGGCTCCTAGAAAATCTCCCAGAGACAGTAGAGGGAGGCTTCCTGCTTTACTGTATGAGAGATCTGTACATTTTGTACATATTTTATTAATGATGTTGTTTTACTTTCACGTGCTGCTGAGACCAAGGACCACGATGACTTTTTTGTGCTATCTTTGATCCTTTTAGGATGCGTGACTTGTTGTAACATACGTACTGTATTTTGATGATTGTCAAATGAACAAATCTAAACTAAACTAAAGGTGAGCAGGGATCAATATTGAGAAAGTAGAAGAAGCAGCCGGACACTAGCTGAGTTGCTTCAACTGGATGTATCCTCTGGTTTCTGTGTGTTTAATTCCCCCACTGTGCATGTGGTCAGATCGCCTGTCGTCACCACACAATCGCGCAGAAAAACATACATTGTCACCTGCCTTAGCCTTCCGGATCCAGGGAACACATCATCATACTCTCCTGGCACGAATCTGACACAGCGATGAAATGTGTGACTTTCGATGAGACCACTATAGTAGCATTGCCACTGTGTTTTTGTTTTGTTGCGTTGCCATGGTATCCAGCTCCCCCTCACGGAACACTGGGAGCACTGAGGACTCATTGCTATTCCTCTTCATCATCATCTCCGCCGTCCATTCATGTGAAGACAGGGGCGGGTGGGGGCCTTCAGGTCCCGCTCATACATTACCCTGAGCGCGTGGCCGTCCCCGACCCGAGGAGCACTGCGAGTTACCGCGGCAATACAATATCTGTGACTTCAGTAACAGTACATTGGGATGTGCGTGCGTGTGTGTGTATAGTGTGTGTGTGTGTACACACACGCCTCATTTGGGAAGGGATCCAGAGGGGAGGACAGGCTCCCACAGGACAGACCCAGGCTGCAACCACAACAACCACAGCACCGTGACTGCACCTTGGCACACCACACACACTGGAGAGGAGGGAAAAATACCCAACGGCTATTTTTACATGCAGCATGTGGCCATTATGCTGCAACCAACGCTCACTCCCATCCTCTCCTTGTGTTGTCACAGCTTCGTGTTATATATATATTTTTTTTATCCACCTTTTCTCCCATTTTCTATATATTTTCTCCCATCCCAATTTCGTATCATCCAATTCAACCCTCCCCTGTCACGGACGCTGTTTCTTGCCTCCCACAAGCCGGCTGCAATGTGGACTAAGTCATACATAGCACAAGTCCCCTCCGGTACTTGAGGTAACAGCAGTCGCATCTTTTCACCTGCGCAGCTCGATCTCTCAGTGGCGAGGAGTAATGCATGGGAGGCTCACGCTGCCCCCGACACTTCCTGATTCTACTGCGCAGGCGCACCAACCGACCTGTAGGAGTCGCTGTCCACAACGCCCAGCGTCTCCAGCATTTCGTGGCGAACGCCTTGCCCACTACGCCAACGTAGTTGTTTTTTTATTTAGATAATTTTAGTAGTGGGGTTTCATAAAAATAAGTTAAATAACACATCCTTTAGAAACCTGTTCATGTCGCCAATTATGAAATCGTCACCAGGTATGATCGATGGTCTAGAGCTAGAGTGGTTCTCAATACAGGTCGCGACCCAAATTGGGGTCGCGGGTAGGTGACAGTGGGGTCGGGCATTGGAAAGTAAAAAATTAAGTATAAAATATATATTATATATATATATTTCTTTTTATGTTCTGGCAACATATTTTGGCTAAATATGCCTAGTTTTATAAATGTGTATTGATAACATAGTGCTGTAATTAAATGTTCTAATAAATATGCATGATCAAGTTCAACAACGTGTGCTTTTATTTTGATATTCCTTAATTCCACATTGAAATTACGCGATAGGCCTACATTAACTCAATCAGCGCCAGATGGCGCAGTGTACCGTGTGGTAAGAAGGCCACCGCTTTAAAGAATATAGGAATACATGGCGGTGTTTGCAAGGCTCAAACTATATTATGTATCATAGCTATGGATATAATACTATTGCCCATTTGACATTGAGTATCTATCGTTCAATTTGTGAAAAAGAAATAATTTTTTCATCCCGTTTTATACCATGGTGAATATGAGTATAGTTTTAGAGTAATCCTGTCTAATCCCAGAAAACTATGCTATGCAGCAATACGTGCATTTCACTCAAAACCGTGGCGTTTCTCGCCTGTATCAACAATCAATCTGAAATCAACCCTATATTATCTGTATTGTGTTTCATCATGAATGCATAAAAGGGGGGGAGGGGGGGGGGGGGGGGGGGGGGGGGGGGGGGGGGGCGTTTTTCTATGCTTTGATCGTCACCAACGGAATACGTTACACACACACATTACACACATACGCTCGGATCGCAGTGAATGGATTCTTGGATCATAATCTACCAAAGAACATGAACCGGGAGTGCTTGATTCTCCTCAATCCACGCTTGTCCTCTAACTTGTTTGCCTTTCTAAGCTTTTCCTCACTGCTCTCTCTGTGTCATCATCTCAGAAACAACATGGATGCAGCCCTCGGACGGGTCCCAGAGGAGGCCGCTGGCGCACCCCAACTCCTTACCTCACGGTAATAATATGCATCTTGATATTTCTAATTATGTGTCTGTTCCGTTTTATTTGCTGTGTCAATGCTATCAAGAACCTTGGTTAGTGTTGATTGGGCATCACTGCTGGGGGCAGTGGAGGCCTAAAGGTCAGAGGAGCCTGCTTGTGACCGGAAGGTCACCGGGTCCATCCCTGGACTGACAGGAACGTGGGTGGGGGGTGGGTGGTGGTGATGGTGGTTGAGTAGCCTAAATAATAATAATAATAATAAACGTTATTTGTATAGCACCTTTCATACAGAAACTGCAGCTTAGAGTGCTTCACAACAGAACAAATACATAAAATTAGCACATAAAATGCAGACATTATATAAAATCACAGTTTTTCACATTAGAATCTAACATCCCAAGGCCACCTTGTTTATGGTTTGATTCAGTTTTAAATAGACGATAATAAAAAGAGTAAGATAAAATAGACAGAGTGCAATAGTGCAGCGCAATAAAATAGTAGAATAGAATAGAATAGAATAGATAAAAAAAATTACAGTGCAATAAAATAGTTCTGGATTACTGTTCAACAGTTCAAAGTCGTCTTTACCTTCTCTGTTTGGTATCCACAGTTTAAAACGTAACAGTTTTATATAACACTTTCTCCTCCCTCGACACGACAATCAATGAAGTGTACTTAACCCTTGTCTGGTGTTCGGGTCTGTGGGACCCATTTTCAATGTTTGCTAAAAGAGAAACAACACAATTATATGTTCCAACCTGAGACTCATTGGCCTTGGGTCATTGTCCGTGAACATGTAAAAGAATACATATTAATTGAGTGCACTGTGTACCACCCCCCCCCCCCACCCCCCCCCCCTCCTACACATATTCATTGTGTACCTTCACTGTCCGCCTCCACCTTGTTTCATTTATATTTTGCAACATGAACATGTCTTGATTATGTTGTTTTATTTCATTTATTTATTCTTTTTTCTTTCTATCACATTTTGTCACAAAAAAACTGTACAGCACTTTTATTGGTAAATGTGATCCAGCAAAGGTAAATGGTATATATATATAATAAAAGTGCTGTTCAGTTTTTTTGTGACAAAATGTGATAGAAAGAAAAAAGAATAAATAAATGAAATAAAACAACATATATATATATATTTTTTTATCCACTTTTTCTCCTTATTTTTCTATTTTTCTCCCATCCCAATTTTGTAATTCCAATTCTTCCCTCCCCTGTCTTGAACATTGCTAGACTATACTGTACCTCCCACTGGTCGGCTGTAGTGAGGATAGAAGCCTTGCATCACGTGTCCCCTCCGGTACACGAGGAGGCAGCCTGTCGCATCTTTTCACCAGACAGCGCGGACTCTCAGTGGCGAGGGGTAACGCGTGGGAGGCTCACGCTGCCCTTGATACTTCCTGTTTCTGCTGTACAGGCATCACCCGTAACCCAACCGACCTGTAGGAGTAGCTGTCCATAACGTCCAATCCCCACCCACCGGCTTTCCCACCCTCTAACACTGCCAATTGTGTTAGTATGTGTTAGTATGTGTTAGCAACGCAGAGAGCTGGGCTCGATACCAGTATCTCCTGCGTTAGTGGCGAGCGCCTTGCCCACTGCGCCACTCAGCCGCCCTCTGTAAATGGAAAATATTAACCATTATACTGTATGCCCTAGTTAAAATACTTAACAGATTTATCTCAATTACAAGCAACCTAGACAGCTGTCAATTATTTAATTGTGATTGATTGCATGATTAATGATTGATTGCATATTGTTCAAAATGTACAGTACCAAGGATATTCTTCAAATGTTTAATACTTTTATCAACATGGGGGTGGACAGATATGCTTGCTTTATGCAAATGTGTGTTTATTTAATAAAATAACCAAAATGACAAATATTGTCCAGAAAAACAAAGGTACTGCATTTAGCATAAAATAAATGCAATCATAACGTGGCAAAGCCCAATAGGCAACAACAGATGGCATTACAAATGTAACATTACTCAGTGAGACCTCACACAATGTAGTGTCCAACATTTTTAAGCATTAAACCAAACAATGGACCTCGGGGCATCACAATCAACATACACATTATTGTACAACATGCTAAATATTCCATTACTCCATTAAAGATCATTCCCTGGATCCCTTGCACTTTTAAAGCAAATCACACAATGTAATTGTGTCCAACCTCACATGGGGAAAAATAAAGGGTTACAAAAACATCCCCTTCTGCTATGTGGAATGAAAACATTGTCACAAATCCAAATGAATGGAGTCCAATGTAAATTTCTTTCCAACCATTTCCAGACTAATATACTTTTGTACAGTCAAACGGAAGTTTTACTTTCCCCCTCTCACACAGTACCATGTGAGAGGTTATTTTCATTGTTTGGGCATATTGGGGGACATACTAAATGCACGTCAGTAATTACAATTTTGTAGAAATGTTTGTCTGAAGAAGTCTGTCACCAAAAGGAAATGTATTTTTCTTGGTATATGAATTGGTGTGACTAAATGTTTGTACATTTTTACATTTTTCTTTTCTTTTTTTCTGTATGGGTGTTATGCATCAAAAGAAATGAGTGGCGTTAATACACATTACATGCTCAGCGAATCTACCCTGGCAAAAAAATACGTTTAAAGGAATAATCCATTGCTTTATGTTCTGTACCTAATAACATCTTAGGAGATAGCAGATGCTGTTCTCCTGCTGGCATGTGGTCTAAACACACTTCAAACTAAACGCCATTGGTGGGTTTGTCAAGTTCAGCCTGACAAATGTGTCCCTCCCCAGGGGAAGAAGAAATAAATAACCCATACAAAAAATGTACTACAGTAAAAATCCATAATTATCCATATTAGCAACGTATGTTAGCCAAGATAACGTCACACAACATTAGCAACATGCATTAGCCTAGGTTGACCATATTAAAGTGTACAGCACGTTCATGCACACACACATGTAGAATCTAACATACTAGATCTTGTCAGAAAGAGACGCAAGTGCATGCCCAAAGTGCCATAGCAACAGTCTGACAATGACATTGATTGATGCACATACAGACAAATCAATGTTGAATTCAGACGTCTGGTGCATTGCTGGTGTTTTTATATTGGTTAAAACTAGGACAAATTGGTAGTGAATGTTGGAAAACGGGATATAGCATTTTAAAGATATTTGTTAGGACCCGGGACAGAAAGCTTGAAACCGGGACATTAGCCAAGCTAACGTTATCAACGCTAGCAACTACACTGTAAGAAAAAAAGAAAAAAGAAAAGAAAAGAAAAGAAAAAAAGAAAACGGTAAATGTCTGGCATCAATGGTTGCCAAATACTAACTGTCAAATTACAGTAAAATCAAATACATTTACAGATTACAACATTTATTTAATGGTTAACATTTTGATAAAAGGTAATTTACTGTATTTTTATGGCATTTACACTTAAAGTAGAAAAACAAAAGTAATCTGTAAAATAATACAGTGAATTTCCAGTGATTTTTTTTTACAGTGTAGGGATGGCACGATACCACTACTTTTTCATGTCCGATACCGATACGGATATCACAGCCTTGAGTATCTACCGATACCCATCCAATACTGCCCCCCCCCCCCCCCACCCCCTGCTCTTAAAAACAAAAACCTGTGTTTAACCTACAGTAGCCATCTAAAATCATGCTAAAACTGTGAAACAAATGCCCCCCTAAAGGAAAAAATACACAGCAAACATGACTCAGTTATGCAACAGTGTTGCTGCTTTTTATTTTGTTCAAATCTTTTAGTTAATAAGTTAATAAGACTACAGCGATTTCATGACGGCTTCCTGTCCTCGCCTTTTCCGTTGCAATGCGCAGATATTTAAAAATCATTGGTAAACAAACGTAGTGCTGAAAATATACACTTTGACTGCTGTTTTCATAGGGTTATAGTCTTTACTCTTGGCTACATTTGAAAAAGAAACACAACATTGTACTTATTTGGAATAGCCGTGTTGGAGATAAAATGCCGGTTTGGCAACATGAAGCGAGGCTAAAGTGGTCCGCACACGGCGGGCAATTTTTGTGAGGCGACCGATTTTTTAAGCGAGGCGACCGACAGAATTCTATCGCCTCCATTGTTATGAATGAGAGAACCCACACGGCAGGAGATTTTGAAGCGACGGTTGCGCAGCAAATTCTGTCGCCTGGCAAAAAATCGCCTCGATCCTATTTTTTTAGGCGACGGCAGGCGCCACAGCAAGGACAATGAGGAAATAACATGACTTCTACATTAGAAGTAGTACAGAAGTTCTACTGGTGTATCATTTGTACACCATTAATTTATCAATACATTCATTGATCAATAACCTACGTATTATTACCATGCTACTTATGTTCATTATTATTAACAGGATTTTTTTTTTATAAATAACGTTAGTTGGAGAAGCTATAGTGGCCACTTGTGATTAACTAATAAATGAACAATGTGCCACGATGCACCTACTAGTGTTTTTATACTCGGGTAACAAAAGAAGTTGTGGATGTTGACAGAGTTTTGTCCAGGCTGCAGCTGATGTAGTTTATAAGGTTTATTGTCCAAAGAAATTATGGTTGAGAACAGACAGTTTGCGTCTTCAGTGAAAAAACGTTCTCTCTCAGCAGGTGCATAACAATACTTGTCCAATCGGTGCCTAGTGAACGTATTGTAGCAATCCGTCGTGCAGTAATGTCAGGAAGAATGAGGAGAGGTTGTATTCGTATATGGTGGTTAAATTCCAGCTCAATATGGGTTTTACAGGTTAATAGTTCCCTCGTAATGCACAACACAGCTACCTGCTAATACGCTAGCTTCACGACAACCTAACGTCCGGTCCCGGCGGTCCGTCCTCGTATATCTCCCGGGGGGAAACACCCCCAGCTAACATAGACAGAGCGACACATATAGCTTATTATACCTGTGAAGGGTCGCCTCTGGTGTGGGGGGCCAAGCGATTGTCGCCAGGCGACAGGCGATCGCATCGCCAGCCGACGTCGGTCGACGTTAACTGCTGCAGCAAAACTTTTCTTCTTGGCATTCGTTGCACATATGAATTCGGCATACTCCATTTCCATGATGAATCTGCAAGTGTTTAATTAAGTCTGTGGTGTTGAAGTTTCCAGTGTTGCTGCCACCGTTGCGTTGCAGATAGTAATAATAATAATAATTAATTTAATTTATATAGCGCTTCTCAATAACCCGAAGTCGCTGACAATAGTCGGGAGCAAGAGTACAAACAAAGAAACAAAAGCAAAGAAACAAAAACAAAGAAACAACAAAGAAACAAAACAAAAGGAACATGAGACCATGGGGGGAACAGGGAAGACAGCATGATAGCACAAAAAAGACTGGAGACAGACATCAATCAGGTTGGAGGGGGGGGGGGGGGGGTTTATGGGTGGGGGGGGTTGAAGGCAAGGGAGAACACAGGTGGGTTTTGAGGCGAGCTTTGAAGGTGGAGAGTGTAGGGGAGTCTCTGATGGACTGGGGGAGGGAGTTCCAGAGTCGGGGTGCAGTACGAGATAGTACACTCGGCTGTGTCGTGTTATTCCACAAGTATACACGTGAGTCCTCTGTATTTGTTTGTGAGTGTCTTTATTCTGTTAGCTCTGTAGCTAATCCATTCCTAGTCTACTCTGCCCCGCGTACCTGTCCATGACCCCAGTACGGTGGCCTGTACTCTGTGTCGTATTAGCGCGCACACATTAACATAACACCACAGACTGTTTTGCCTTTTTCTTCTTTGAGCTTAAAATAACTCCATACAACTGACATGATTGCGGTGCGCTGCTAACAAGACTTCCTGTTTTTTCAATATCCGATCCTGTGAATTTGGCCAGCATTGAACCGATACCGATACTGAGTATCGGATCGGTGCCATCCCTATGTTATGTCGGGGTTGTCAATGTTAGTAACTCTATATCAACATTATTAACTCTATGTAAAGGTTTGTGTCACATGTGACGCTGAATACTCCCACATAGTTGGGCGTACTGTGAGCGGACCGGACTCTGCATGGCATGTCCGCAGTCGTTTGAGGTTTGATAGTCGAGTCTTCCACCGCGTACCAATTTCCAAATAATTTCGTGCCAGTTTACTAAATTTCCCACAATCCTTGCACGCTATTTACATCATCTGTCATGGTGTCGTCCACCAATGTCAAAATTATGAGTTTAGGTTACGGTATCTCAGTTTCCAAGATTTCTAAATGAGAAAAGCCATTAAAAATGATCAAGTTTCTTCAGATGATGAAAAAAAGACATGATCCAAATCAAATGTATATGAATTGGAATGTATAATGATTAGCGATAGTAAAACAAAATTTAGCGTCATCTACAGTACCTGCCAACGTTTTACCGGACCAATCCTACCCATAGAGCCTTGATCCTGCCCTACTCGCTCTTGGCACGGAGTGAGTGTTCAGAGTAAAATGCAGATCGGTGTCACATTTAATGCAGGTCGATGTCAACCAACACGCCGAGCAGCCTTTTGTGTGACACCAAGTGAGCGACACAGACGTCCACGCAGTTAGAAAATGTTTGCTTCGCGCTTTGAGACCGCTTTGAGTATGCGCAGAGTCCGTTCCGGCGTACGTTCCGCCCGACTATGTGGGAGCCTTAACACTTCGTTCACAACCTGCACACCTAGTAACTTCCATAGCTGTTTGTTTGTTTTTGTGACGCAGTATTGTGTGTTCTGACACATTTCTGTATCAACAGACAATAAAGAACTATCTTATCTTATGTACACACTGTAGATTTACCACATAAATACTGCAATGATTCAACATTTTTATAGTGGAATATTTAATAATGAAAGTCTTTTAAGATTAATTACTACAGTATTCCTGTGGTTTTACCATAATACTACAGTATTACTAGTATTGTATATTGCATTATAGTATTTGAGGTGTAAATTCATCCCCCCCCCCACACACAGGAATACTATACAGTAGTTTTACTGTAGTATTGTACCAAATAAAATGTATTATTATTATTAGTAGTAGGGATGCTCGATATTGGCTTTTTACTTACCGATATACCGATATTGTCCAACTCTTAATTTCCGATACCGATATCACCGATAACGATATATGCAGGGTTTCCCGCCCCAAAAAACTGAATATTTTCAGGTAATTAACATTACATATCTCTGTTGTGGAATTAACACAACATTATGCATACTTTTGACAATAAATAAAATCAGAATTTGTTCTTACTTGCTTTCCTGGGTAAATAAAGGTTATGAAATGTATATAATATATATATATATATATATATATATATATATATATATATATATATATATATATATATATATTATATATATATATATATATATATATATATATATCACATTTTAATGGCAATCCCTAATTATTAGTTATATGGGAATGAAGGCCAGGTTAGACACAGCCTGGCTGTCTATTCCAACCTCGGACCTGGATGACTTGCCCTGCTAGGAGCTGTGGATGAATGAATGAATGAATGAATGAATGAATGAATGAATGAATGAATGAATGAATGAATGAATGAATGAATGAATGAATGAATGAATGAAAACTTTATTTAACAGATTGCAGAATGGGTACAATACAGTACGGCTCATACACACAATTGTTAAGGGATGCAGACCTGAGAAAGACGTTTGTCTTGTTTCCATCAGGGTCCCCCACCAAGGGTTGAACCAAGGGTTCAACACAAAGAGTTCTATTAGACAGACAGGAAGAATGACTTAGCGTCTCACAGGAAGTGCATTGAGGTTATGGGTTATTTTTGGCAAAGGTGTCTTAAGATCACATATGCGTGTGCACATGCATGAAGACTCACTCAACAGTCAACACACACACACATTTATATACGTACACACCTCACACACACTTATTTGCACACGCTACCTACACACACACACACACACACACACACACACACACACACACACACACACACACACACACACACACACACACACACACACACACACACAACACACACACACACACACACACCACAGACACTCACACACAGACACACTCACACACTTACACACACTACCTACAAACACACACACACACACACACACACCTTACACTCACACTCCATCACATTCACACACACATTACATTACATATGCACACACACACACACGCTCATTTTAAGACACACACACTGGCAAGGCCCTTGTCCAGCCTGTGTCCGTGGCTCTGATGTGTGCCTTGGGCGTCACACTGTTTACCTTTCCATCCGGAGAGACACAGCGATCTGACAGCCCATGAATCACAGGCGATGAAGAACGTCAGTGGCCCCTATAGGACGAGACCGCCCACAGAGGACGCAACATGGGTGATCTCCACGCCGCGGCCGCTCGTTAAAGGCATTCGTCTAGATTCTGTTGGCCCCGGAGGGAGAAGAGGCAGCGAGGAGAACCCACGTCACCGGAGATCAGCAGCAGGGGCCTTTCCTGAGGAGAACCCACGTCACCGGAGATCAGCAGCAGGGGCCTTTCCTGGTCATTTAGACGCGCAGTGGCGTAGGAATGTGGTGTGAAGGAGAACAAATCTAGTTTGTGTCTGGAAGGGGAATGGAGGCTCCTGGTGGGAACAGAGATACATGCTGGGCCCTGGTGGGAACAGAGATACATGCTGCCCCTGGTGGGAACAGAGATACATGCTGCCCCTGGTGGGAACAGAGATACATGCTGCCCCTGGTGGGAACAGAGATACATGCTGCCCCTGGTGGGAACAGAGATACATGCTGCCCCTGGTGGGAACAGAGATACATGCTGCTCCTGGTGGGAACAGAGATACATGCTGCCCCTGGTGGGAACAGAGATACATGCTGCCCCTGGTGGGAACAGAGATACATGCTGCCCCTGGTGGGAACAGAGATACATGCTGCCCCTTGTGGGAACAGAGATACATGCTGCCCCTGGTGGGAACAGAGATACATGCTGCCCCTGGTGGGAACAGAGATACATGCTGGGCCCTGGTGGGAACAGAGATACATGCTGGGCCCTGGTTGGAACAGAGATACATGCTGGGCCCTGGTGGGAACAGAGATACATGCTGCTCCTGGTGGGAACAGAGATACATGCTGGGCCCTGGTGGGAACAGAGATACATGCTGGGCCCTGGTTGGAACAGAGATACATGCTGGGCCCTGGTGGGAACAGAGATACATGCTGCTCCTGGTGGGAACAGAGATACATGCTGCCCCTGGTGGGAAAGTCAACCGTCGCTACCCACTTTCAAAACCTCTCTCAAGGGACACCTACGGGAGACTGCAATTCAACACTGGCCCCTGTAAATATCCTAACCCAACCCCCTCCAATGTACAGTCATTTACCTAGTATGGTTTTGTCAATAGTTCAATGTACAATTGTGTTTGTTTGTACAGTGTCTCCCCCCCCCCCCTCAATGTACAGTGTTACTTGTTTATACAGTGTGCCCCCCGCCCCCCCCCCCCCCCCCCAACCACCTCCAATGTAAATTACCCAGTATGGTTGTCAATATCCCAATGTACCCAACCCCCCCCACCCAACCTCCTCCAATGTACAGTTTCTACGTCAAATGTATATACTTCCTTTTCTTGACTCCTTCTGTATCACAAACAGTACTGTATTTGCAAATCTGGTATGTCATAAATGTATAGATGTAGCAGTACTGACTATCTGTATGTCATGTATGTCATATATGTCTATATGAATTGAAAATGGGGGACCCTGATGGAAACAAGACAAACGTCTTTCTCAGGTCTGCATCCCCTTAACAATTGTATGTATTGAGCCGTACTGTATTGTACCCATTCTGCAATCTGTTAAATAAAGTTTTCATTCATCATTCATTCATTCATTCATTCATTCATTCATTCATTCATTCATTCATTCGCCTGCTCTCCCCGACATTAAGGCTGCGATCGAGATTTGGACGCCGTTTTCCTGTTCTCAAACTGCGAGGCGCAGCAGTGTAATGTCACATAGAGAATCGAAAGTGCAAAGTGGTGACATTACTACCATTAGCATTGATTGCTCGCAGCCCTCCAGGCGTTGCTATTCATATCTCGGTTGTGGTAAGACCTGTTAACCTAAGCATCACCCCCAAAACGGGGCCATTTTTGTTTTTGTTTTTGACGACTGCATACTTTTTTTGCAAAGCTTTATACTTTATACTTATAGCACATGCACGAGCCTGGGGTCTTTTGAAAGGTAACATTCTGAAGTTGCTGAAGCAAAAAAGAAGAATCACTTTGAGTGCTAATGAAATAGAGTAACAGAGGTTTGAACACGCTGAAGTAAAAGTTGTTTGTACTCACATTTCTGTTTAGTGGTTGCCAGATTTCTGTTTTTTTAAGTTCCAGCATAGAGGTATGAGCTGGAAAAAACAGCGGTTCCATAGCCTGAAGTCTTATGTAGTATACATTTATTTCATAAAAATCCATTAAAAAGGGAGTGCTTGAGAAAGGTTTTGGTAAAGTGTGTACTGGTAAAAAAACAGCATGATTATCCAAGATGGCGTCCACTTCAATTCGACGCTAGAGTCACAACAACGAACTTCTTCGTCAACTTTCACCACCTTCCCCCACTCTCACCCGCTCGGCTGCGGTCTCTTTTGGAGCGGACTCTCGTTGGCTACAATGGTGATCAATCAGCTGCAATTTGTCAGTTCTAGACCGTTCAGAACCGGACGTGGTCATTTGACGGAGCGGCCTGTCAAATGACGCTCGACGGATATATTGCCATGTAACTCGAGACCCGAAGCACGCAGCTGGTTGTGAGTGTGGTGGCGATCGAAAGGCGGCAAATTCACTTTTTGAATGGTGCATTGGATGATCCTCGAAAATGCAGCCCGACCCGGTAGACGAGCGCAAAGTGCCGTGACGTCGGGCCGTCCGATGCATAACAGGTCGTACAAACGAGGTGTCTGAAACTACCACAATTAGCTTCTCCTCCATTATCGACTGGTTTTGTTTGCCGTTGATTTCTCTTCAGATAATTCAGATTGGTAATCCCTCCCTTTGGTTGATACTGTATGATTGGTAAAGTTGAAGCTTTTTTCAACCGAGAGCGCCCGAAAAAGCATTGCTTCAAAAACACGAGGCGCGTAGTTTGGAGGAGGCGTGTAGTTTGGAGGAGACGCACGTTTGTCGCAACAAAACCATTGAAAACAATAGGAAAAAGGCACAGGCTCGTTCAAAAAGGCGTCTGATGTGATCACAGCCTAAGATGTCACCTTACAACCTTTTTTATTGTAATTCAGTCTCTCACACTGTCTCTCCCCGCCAGCTCATTATCATCAAGTTACTGTCATCATAATACAGTAATAATCAGACAATTTCAATAACAGCTACATCATGATCTGTTGGTTCACAGCCAACGGATGTCACACTCCTGGGATGGCCACTCAGCCCATAGAGGCCACTGATGTTGCTCTACGAAGAGCCACCTTAGACAAACAGGTAAGTCCACTGAATTTATAATGAAAACACAACATACGTGTGCCCTAATGAGAAGGATAAGCGCTCAATGAAGAAACCCACTCCCATTTATGAAAGAAAGTCTAAAATGCCTATAAATAATTATATATGGGACTATACACTAAGCATGTATTACATGGTTCATAATGGACTTCAACAGACCCATGCCCATTTGATATGACTTCCAGGTATTGACAATGCTGATTGCTACAGTACTACATACCCTACCACATGGCCCCTAATGGCCACCACAACCCAACATGTAGATAGATAGGCAGTGAGAGCCAGCATATCACCAGGGTTATCAAGCGGGCACCTCCCTTCACTGGTGTTTCACTGAGTTAGGCCCACGACACCTCAGGGAGGCTCAACAGCTAGCTCTGGTGTTCCAGAACCGCACCATGCTAGCTCTCCCTGAACCGCACCATGCTAGCTTTCCCTGAACCGCACCATGCTAGCTTTCCCTGAACCGCACCATGCTAGCTCTCCCTGAACCGCACCATGCTAGCTCTCCCTGAACCGCACCATGCTAGCTCTCCCTGAACCGCACCATGCTAGCTTTCCCTGAACCGCACCATGCTAGCTCTCCCTGAACCGCACCATGCTAGCTCTCCCTGAACCGCACCATGCTAGCTCTCCCTGAACCGCACCATACTAGCTTTCCCTGAACCGCACCATGCTAGCTCTCCCTGAACCGCACCATGCTAGCTCTCCCTGAACCGCACCATGCTAGCTCTCCCTGAACCGCACCATGCTAGCTCTCCCTGAACCGCACCATGCTAGCTTTCCCTGAACCGCACCATGCTAGCTCTCCCTGAACCGCACCATGCTAGCTCTACCTGCTTATGACACCTGCACGCCTACACAGCTTCATCGTGTTATCCTGTCCTCGTGCCGAAAACAGCAGTATCCCTGACATCAATATCACATATTAACCGTTTCTGCGCCAATGACGAGTATACTCGTTATAGCCCGCCAATCGAATAGCGCAACTCGTTGTTGTGATCATTATTTATTCGCTATTTCCATTAATAATTCATCCAGTAAGGCTCTGGGAAAATCTGGCACTCTGTCTGAGATCGCAACGGCCCGATACCGCCGCCTGGTGTGAATTATCCTAGACTACTCTAAAACTATACTTATATTCACCACGGTATAAAACGACAATGTATGAATGGAAAAAATATTACTTTCCCACATCTTGAACGATAGATACCCGATGTCGAATGGGCCATAGTATTGCAGATATAGCTATAATATTTAAATAGTTATAGCCCTGCAAACAAGGTGAGCGACTCCCACCGTTTACAGTGCTGGCGGTAGCTACTATAGGATGCTGATATTGCATATTGCGTGGCAGCTATTGTGTTAACAGTGGTGTGCAGTCAGGGCCATCAGGGCCTTCTCTGCTGGCCCTGTCAAAATCAAAATCGTGTGCTGAAATATGTGCGTTTGACTCCATCCAAATCAGTATAGCAACAAGTCATGTAGGCTTTGGCTATTGCATAAGGTAAGGGCGTGGGGCATTCAACTGTTTTGAGCACCCACCAGCAGAAACATAAATCGGCGCCTATCGTTAACGTTACACACTGCAAAAAATATAGTGGTGTGCCTTTGCGTTGTGGCTATTGAAGATCAGCTGTCTTGTTGGTGTAGCGCATACAGTGTACTGCATGATCGTGTACTTTATATGTGGCTGTATCGGTACCCACATGAGAAATCTTGCCTGTGTGTGGGGGGTGCAGTTAGTTACTGAAGGCCCTGAATGAAACCCCACGGTACGCTACTGCGTATGAAGCATAAGGGAGAAGAAATAGGAATACTCTTCCCAGCGGACATTATTTCTCCTAAACCACTTTTCCTTTCATTGCTTCTCCCGACATCTCCACAGCCTCTCGCAAAAGCTCTGCTCTCCCAGTAGTGATACAGTCAGTCGTGCTATCTACTGTATGAACCGTCCGCACCCCACCAGACATACCCCGGCTTTCCATCCTCGTTTTTCTGCTGCCAAATTGTTATCTAAGCTTTTTTCTTTCATAAGCCTCCTCCACTGAATCCTTCCAGGGCACTGTCAATTCAATAACACATCCATGCGGTCTGTAATGAACAGGCTCCTGTCCACTCACACACACCAGCACACATTCATATTGTTATGTTTGCAAGTCTTATTACAGCTTGGCCCGGATGACAACAATAAACTTCACATATTGATCTGCCTGTAATAGTTGTTTGATATTGGTTTCATATACTATACTGTAGACAGCTGAACCTTGATAACGCAGCATTATAAAAATGATCTACATTCTCCAGTACAGTGCAGACTTACTACCAATTCTGCAACGCCTAATGCTCTCCCCTTCATCTGCAGGCGATTTTCGATTATCACACCGTATCAAAGCTTCCTTGAAATAAATCTCCCTGCTTCTGTACAGTAGAATCAGGGCCACTCCCATAGCAGCGATGAACCTGGGCCAACACCGATTTCATGCCAACCCACGTGACGCAGATTACGAGTCAGACGAGGGCATATCATGTTATCGTCGCAAAGGAAAGTAGACGAAGCGACATTTGGGCCACAGGGGACGCTGGGACTTGGACCACACATCTCAGGGGTCGTCAGCTTTTGACGGGAGGGCCGGCCAGAGAGCCGTAGCTCACGCTGGGAGCCCCGGGAGCCCTGGGGCCCTGGACGAGTAAGCTGGCCGGATCGCTGTGCCTCTCCCAGCCAGCTTGGAGAGATCGGTAGGGGTCGCTGGTCAGTGCAGCCCGACGCCATGTTCTGTATCGCAAAGGTGAGAGTGCGTTCGGGGGTGGGGGGGGGGGGGCGATTCATTTTGTCATTGCGTGTCTGTGTTGTTGGCCCATCGGAGATAGATGTTGTTGTAATAAGGAGGGGGGTAGAGACCACGTGTGTCGTGGCTGTTCTGTTCTGCTCTGCTCCGCACACCATGGCTGTTCTGTTCTGCTCCGCACACGGCATATGTTGGATGCCTCTGGTCGAATGAATCATTAGACAGAGACGAACGGCATGGCTGCTGCTGCTGCTGCCGTCTTGTACACAGATACACATTAGACATCACACACTAGGCGTGTTAGCACGTAGGCACTCATGCACACACACACACACACACACACACACACACACGAACATACAGATGTACCCACATATGCAATTTCATATGCACGCTTATGCACACAAAAACACACCTAAGACTTCACACAATAGGTATCTACTCACACACACATGCCCCTGCAGTCCTTTTAAGACTATCTTTGCTCTACACTCTGCCCTCTGCAACAAACAATGCACCCCAAACACACACACACACACACACGCACGCACGCACGCACGCACACACACACACACACACACACACACACACACACACACACACACACACACACACACACACACACACACACACACACACACACACACACACACACACACACACACGCACGCACGCACGCACACACACACACACACACACACACACACACACACACACATGAACACCTCTATGACACATCTCTCTAGAGCTCAAAATCTTACCGGTTCATAAATACACAAGCAGAGCGGCTCATCATTGGCTGCTTGTTTTTTTTTCCTTTGCTTGCCTTCAGCATGGCTCGCAATCATAATTAGCCTTTTAGAGAT
The DNA here is from genome assembly GCF_963971535.1 of Notolepis coatsorum. Taxonomy (NCBI): domain Eukaryota; kingdom Metazoa; phylum Chordata; class Actinopteri; order Aulopiformes; family Paralepididae; genus Notolepis; species Notolepis coatsorum. Next base: position 27,988,531 of record NC_140178.1, read on the forward strand.
CATTATTCAACCATCACCATCAGACCCTGCCCCCCGCTCCCTCCCCCCCACTCTCTATTCCTCCCCCAGTCAAACACCTTCTCTCCAGAGAGGGAGGTGTGGCGAGGGCTGTGTACATAAATCCCCCTCCCCTCTCTCTCTCTCTCTCTCTCTCTCTCTCTCTCTCTCTCTCTCTCTCTCTCTCTCTCTCTCTCTCTCTCTCTCTCTCCCCCTCTCTCTCTCTCACACACTCCCTCGCTCACGCATCTCCCTCCATGTGCTGCCTGGCCAGTAGTAGTGAGACACAGAGTTCCTCTCAGCAGCAGCAGCAGCAGCAGCACCAGCGTCCTCTTCTCTCTCAGCCTTTCAATCTCCAAACTCGTGCAGCGCAGTTTTAACTGGAGGCTAAGCCTCGCCACGCTCCCGGAACAGCGACCGACCACCCCCTCACGCAACCACATCATCCTCCTCCTCCTCCTCCTCCTTCTCCCCCACCCCCCTCCTCCTCCTCCTCCTCCTCCTCCTCCTCCTCACCTCCACATA
>NC_140178.1:27989252-28024252 GCF_963971535.1 Notolepis coatsorum
GTTGCGCAAGCCATCTTAAAGGGGACATGCATTATAAATGGCTTTTTCCAGTATTTAGCATTGTTTTATAGCAATAGTAGTAGTATCAATGGGTCTGTGTCTCTAATTACCATATTGACTCATCAGTCTAGTCTCTAGTTCACGAGATCTTCCCTCACTCAACTAAGCCGTTCTGATTTGACAGTATTGCTGACGTGAATAGCGACAGCAGAGCGAGTGGAAATATCTTCACTTCCTCAAACAGAGCGAGGCAGAGAGAGAACGAGCGAGTGAGGGAGAGGGAGAGAGATAGATAGAGAGGGAGAGAGAGAGGAGCTTCTGTCGGGGAAACAAACACACACGCATTTTACACACAACCTGACGCGCGGGGCTTCTCCCTGGTAGAGAGTGAGAGAGAGAGAGAGGGACCGCGGACACGCATTTGACGCGCAGGGCTTCTCCCTGGTAGAGAGAGAGAGAGAGGGACCGCGGTGCAGGAGTCTGTGAAACACGAACACACACGCATTTACACACACAACCTGGACCTCGCGGGGAAGCAGTGGCACACACGCATTTACACACACAACCTGGACCGCACGGGGGAAGCAGTGGATAGATAACTTTATGCTCTGTGTCCCTCTCTCTCTCCCTCTCTCTCCCTCTCCCTCCCTCCCTCTCCCCCTCTCTCTCTATCTCTTTCTGTCTGCCAGTCACAGACTGTGGGTGACTCTCTTATGGGCGGAGCCCATCCAAAAATAGCCTGAAATCCTGAGGCTGAAAAATTATGCTTTTGAGTACTTGATCAAAAATATAAAACAATGAATTAAAAATAATTAAAAACGTTCTGATGTGTTCCATAGACTCTCAGGAATTGTGTAAAGTTGCCCAAATAGTGCAAGAAATAGCAATGCATGTCCCCTTTAACCTTTTCACTATCACACTACAAAGGGTTAATACTTTCACTACCACACTACAGAAGGTTAACCCTTTCACCACCACACTACAAAAGGTTAACACTTTCACTACCACACTACAAGAGGTTAACCCTTTCACTACCACACTACAAAAGGTTAACACTTTCACTACCATACTACAAGGGTTAACACTTTCACTACCACACTACAGAAGGTGAACCCTTTCACTATCACACTACAAAGGGTTAACTCTTTCACTATCACACTACAAAGGGTTAACGCTTTCGCTACCACACTACAGAAGGTTAACCCTTTCATTAGCACACTACAGAAGGTTAACGTGCTTCACTACCACACTACAAAGGGTTAACCCTTTCACTACCACACTACAATGGGTTAACGTTTTCACTACTACACTACAGGTTAACCTTTCACTACCACACTACAAAGGGTTAACGCTTTCACTACTACACTACAGGTTAACCTTTCACTACCACACTACAAAGGGTTAACGCTTTCACTACCACACTACAGAAGATTAACCCTTTCACTACCACACTACAGAAGGTTAACCCTTTCACTACCACACTACAACGGGTTAATCCTTTCACTACCATACTACAAAGGGTTAACCCTTTCACTACCACACTGCAAAGGGTTAACACATTCACTACAAAAGGTTGCGTCTATTCGAATACCAACCGGTTCATGCTTCCGCGTTTGCGTTTTGCGAATCTGATTGGCCACTGCCGTTTCTGGTGCGATCTGATTGGCCACGGACGTTTCTGGTCATGTGACATGTGCGCCCAATCGCGTGACGCGCCCATTTCCGCCTCGACCAGCAGCAAACTACCTAACGCCTAGTTTATCACCGGTTAATCTTAGGCGACTCTGTCGAAGTTGGTTAAGGTTAGAGTTTGGAATCAGGGCTGGCGTTCTATCGCCATGCTCTAAGACAAACTCTAACCTTAACCAACTTCGAAAGAGTGCCTAAGCTTAACCGGCGAAAGAACTTGCCGTCACACGATTGGTGCGACCAGAAACAGCAGTGGCCGCAAAACGCGAACACGGAAGCATGAACTGGTTGGTATTCGAATACAGGCCAAAAAGTTAGCCTTCTATAGTGGCAGTGAAAGGGTTAAAGTGAAAATAAATATGTGTTCTATTGATGTTTGTCACATAACAGAACAATTTATTATTAACCACCCAGCCAAATTTGAATGATTAAAATGTTTTACAACTATAATCATTTCCAGTTTCTAAACAGCTCATCCTGCTGCTCAGACCATGCATGTCTCAGGATTGTGGGGGCGTGGTCCAACGGTCATCTGAAGTGACATTTTATTTTTACATCCAATCAGTCAAATGTTTAGCTATAAATGACCAAATCTATCAAATGGGCCCTACTTGGTTAGAAAGCTTGACTAAAAGGGAGCTCCAGTAGCTCACCGCGTACCTCGAACGCTATTTCGGCGTCGGGGACAACCGTGCGCGTCACGGATCTGGGGTAGCGAGTTCGACTCCCGGACAAGCCGTACTTTCTCAGAGTGTCTTTCCCCCCATCTATACCCCCATTCAACCTGTTTCTGTCGGTCATACTTGACCAGAAAAAGCGATAAACGCGAAAAGAACCAGCTGACTGGTCAAAGTAAAAAAAAAAAGAAAGCTTGACTAATTGACTAACTAGCAAACTAGGTTAGACCCAAATCTGAGTTTTTATTTAACTTTACCTCCCAGAGTATGGCACTAATCTTGTTAGCATGTTCATACTGCCTATGAACACAACATTTGTTGAAAACAGATACAGTCTCTGGTAATGACAATGTAATAAAAATTACATTGATATGGTCCGTATTTTAGGAGAGAAATCTGAAATTCAGAGAGGTAAAATGTATTCTGTGGTATATTTTCACAACTGAATAAACACATTGTCCTCAGAGGAAAGTCAGGTTCCTGAAACACCTGAACGCTATAATTGAATGTATATATAGTACTATTGTATGTTGTTCCTCTCACAACCCCCACCCCATAAAAGCACTTTATAAATCAGATTCATTATTATTATTATGTTATTATTATTATTAAACACTTTGACTGCCGGGAACCGCCTTTAGACGTCTTTGCTGGCCATGCTAAAGTTGCCGGAGGACGTGTTACGTCGTCCTTATATCAATATTTCAAAAATCTGCGATCGGATTCATATGTCCCCTCCGCTGGCCTGAGATCCACCAGCAGGACCCACTGAGCTCTCTGGCGGTTCAGGAGCGCCATCTGGTGGCCGATCGGCGCAATCGCCAAACAGGATGTTGCATAGAGGTTGTCCTAGACGTCCGTAGTACTTCCGGGCGCTCGCTATAGGTCATGGGACTCTGGCTCGTCACGCTACACAGTGATCGATTGGCAATAACTCGATAAACAACATGATTTGGACGTATATACCATTATACAAGCTGGAGATGGACCGGGTAAAAATATATCCCATAATGATAAGATTTCTACTCTACGATGATCGCCCAACGGCGCGCGGAGACTGGGGTGAGTTTCAGCGTGTAACGTTACCGTCTTCGATACTAACTGCTATTATCAACATTTGACCCACATTAGATGATTGGTATAACGCTGCCCACGGAATTATAAACGCCCCCTCGCCCATCCGGTCAACATCAGATGACGTGTAGTAACTTCTAGAAGTACGTCTAGTTGGAATTTTTTATATCGCGCTGATTGCCATCAAACTGTATTTCATCATCAATATAATGCATTTGGGGCTATATATCACGTTCTGGAGAAAGCTGCAGAAAGAGATGAAAACATACTTATACATTAGACCATACGTTACTATGAATATGTGAATGAAAAAGTTTAACGTTGCTACACAATGAACAATACATATAGGACTTTGAATGGGCCCTAATAATGGCAATGTAGCAATAGAATTTAAAAAGTTATAGCCCTGCAAAGAAGGGGACTTTCTCCATAGACAAATAGCGCTGGCAATCTATGGTATATCATGAATTTAACCTTAGGCAGCCAAAGTGTTAATAATACTATTATTATTATTATTACAGTCAATATTATTATTATTATTATTATTATTACAGTCAATAATATACATATACATATACATATACATATACATATACATATACATATACATATACATATACATATACATATACATATACATATTATTATTATTATTATTATTATTATTATTATTATTATTATTATTATAGTAAATGTGTTCTGTAAAGTGCAGATTTTAATGAGCAATTATACACAAATCCCCATGCCTCCAAAACGGCGTAGTACACCTTCAAAATGAACCCAGAAGCATCGTCGGAGTAGGTGCCGGTCGATCCCACTCCTCTGTGATCCATCACACCCCGAGCTCCCTCCGGTGTCGTAAAGGTATAATCTGTATTAATATACGAGTCCTAACTCTGGAGCACCTCAATAAGCACCCCATAAAAGAGAAGTGAGTGAGTGAGGCGGCCTTGCTTTAGATAAATGGTCTCATTTTCTGCTGGGCGTGAGAAGAAGATAAACAACCGGGGTGATAGATGTGGAGCCAGTGGGACGGAAAATCTGCCGCCTGTGACAATCAGGGCACGATCTCTCAGGCAGAAAATTAACAAAAAGTGACGAGTCCACGGCGTCAAGTAAATCACATTACTATTACTATAGATTAGAAAGTGACTGCCTTGTGTTTATGCATGCGTTTCTGCTGTTTACACATGTGACCCCCGCCCCTCCCCCATGCCAGGTGTCACATGCAGTGGTCATGTGATGGTCGTGTTTTGCGATATGTCCATGTGTCTGCCTGAGTGAGTATCGGTATGCTCTGGGTTTTAGCATTGTATATATAGTATAAATGTCCAAGGCCACAGAACATTACAAATAATAAAAAGAACCAGAAACAGAACCAGCTTTCCTTTGATTGGTAGGAAGAGAGTTGTCGAAGCAGTTTTCTTATCTTGTCTTGGGACTGTGGTGATGTAATCTACAGACATGCTGCGGCCTCAGTTTTTAAATCCTTGGACTATCACTCTGCCCTTAGATTCATTACTGGTGATGAGATACGACACTCATCACCGTGACCTTCATGAGAAGGTTGCACTGGAATTTTCTCATTTAAATTTCAAGCGATTCCAACGCAGTCTGAAGACGTTTGTATATACTTCAATCCCTCTGAAAGGATATATATATAAATATATATATATATATATATTAGGGCTGTCAGTTTATCGCGTTAATTAGATGAATTAATTACACAGCAAATGATCGCGTTATGAAAATGTACGCAAAATTAATAAAAGAAACAAATTATTATACTTTTTTTTTATCTCATTCATTCCATAAGAACGCAGAATAAACATTTATAGACTTTTTTTTTTTTTAAATGTTCCATTTGCATGTTCTTGGTATCTGATTCTAGGGACATCTATGGATCTCAGGGAATGTATTCCCAGTGTCAGAAATACTGTGTCTGTTACTAAGCTAAAATTGACCAGACCTGAAAAATCTAAGCAAATGAATAAAGGGAAGATGATTAAACAGAAGGTTTTGTAGATACAGTACTGAATTCTGCCATCCGGACACATGCTATTTGAAATATGATTATAGAATCTAAAATATCAGGCCTAAAATGGTTATGCGATTAAAATGCGATTAATTAGATTAATTAATTACAAATCCTGTAATTAATTAGATACATTTTTTTAATCGCCTGACTCACACTAATACAGTATAGTGGTATGAGTTCTTGTGTTTTTGCATAATGCATGTCTGAAAGCATTGGACACAGAGGGGAGCGCTTACAGATGGTGAACATTACATAAGTCTGGCCCTAAAGGATCAATTACACACTGTGTGTGTGTGTGTGTGTTCAGTCTGGGCGCTGGATGTGTTTATTTTAAACCCAGCATATTCTCAATTGTACAGAGTTGATTCATTTGATATGTGTGAATCGCTGTATGTGTAATATAGTATTTATTTTCTTTTGGTAAAGGGGATATAGTGGAGACGTGTCAACCCGGCTAAACTCAGTTTATCCACCTTGCTATTTACATTTACATGCAGCTGATGCTTTTATCCAAAGTGACTTACAAGTTCTGTACAACAGGTCAGCAGGAAACTCTGGCAGCTGAGTAAGAATGTTCATAATCAAATAATAAAAAAAATAAATAAAAAAAATGTGTAAGGCCCGACAACACACGTTAATGTCCCCATGGGCCGGACACGTCTTCTTTAAACAAGTCAAGAAGAAACATCACAATAGGTCAAGAACAAAACACCATAAAGTAATTTTTTTTTTAATAAATGCAAAATAAATGCAACACTCCGAGACATACCCCACGCGAAGGTAAGGAAAAACTCACTAAAACCTAGCAATAGGAAAAAATGCACCACAGGCAATGTGGAGGAGAGAAACCTTAGAAGGGCCATTCAAGGGGGGATCTCCCTTCTTAGATGTCGGTGATAGTGTTGCAGTAAAACAGGCGAGCAGTTGGTAAAGCATGCACTCGCATGTGTGAGTAAGTGCATGCGATAGCAACTGAACATTTTGAAAGATTAAAGATAGAGCTGATAGCGGATCTATTTGAGGCAAAGGGGCGGCTCACAGAGGGTTGCATCCTCCCGGTCATCATCACGGGACGTCCAACACTCCGGTCATCACTCCGAGACAGCCACTCACAGGGAGACAGAGAGACGGGACATGCGTTAGACAGTTCGCGTGATTGTGATGGGCGGACATAGCAATAGATACAAGTGGTAAGCATATACAGTATGTGAATAGAATAGATATATGTAGTAAGCATATTATGTGAATAGAATAGAAGTACTTAACCCAGCAATGAACTCCACGTCTGAACCACGTTGACAGACCACGGACAGAAGACGGTAAGAAGCTGATCCATGGTCTCGGTGGTGCACGTAGAACAGTCACTGCAATCTTGGCCAAGACCCAGAGACATCCACCACCTTAGTCAGCACTACGAGACAAGCACTCAGAGAGATGGGGGGGTTAGAGAGTTCCCATGTTTGTAGTGGGTGGAGATGGAGCAATAAATACATGTAGTGAGCATATGCATACATGGTGACAGTAGAATCATAGTATATAAGAAATTTGTGAAATTGAGTAATAGATAGAGCTACTGCAAGCGTATGGATACAGGATGAGATACAAGACAATAGCCCAGGGCCGTATGCCCCGGGGGGCAGGAAAAGCCACTCAGAAGGTTCAGCACTGCAGGCCAGACAGAAGGCGATATGAAGCTGTTCCATGGGACCGGTTGAGACAGAGACAGGTTAAAAAGGTTCTCCCATGTCTGCAGAAAAGCAGACATGGGAGCAAATAGACATCCTAACTAAACTAGACAGATTAATCTAAGGGTCAGTCCCCGACCAGGTGAGATCGGGGTAGGTTGAAGGAGAGAGAGAAAAGATGGGTCTTAAGCAGGGATTTAAAAGCCTCGACAGCAGGTAATTTGTTCCACAGGTAGGGAGCGCGGTAGACAAAGGCTCTGTGGCCGGCGGATTTCTTTTTAACCCTAGGAATCGATAGAAGCCCCGCATTTTGTGAGCGCAGAGCATGAGCGGGCGAGTATCGAGAGATACGATCAGATAGATAGAGCGGTGCGAGCCCATTTAAAAAAATTTAGGTGAGGAGTAGCACTTTGAAGTCAGATCGGGCTTGAATAGGAAGCCAGTGTAAGGCGGACAAAACTGGTGTGATGTGATACAATTTTCTAGTTTTAGTTAGTATCCGTGCAGCCGCATTTTGCACGAGTTGAAGATTTTTAATGCTTGAATTAGGTAGGCCTGAAAAAGGTGCATCTATATTTCTTCAGTGTTGAACTTGGGTGCTACAGTCTTAGTAGAGTGCATAGTAGTAAAGACATTATTAGCATATGCCCGGAGGTAGGCGGGAGTTGTTCCCTTCGCTGCACGGTATGCCAGGTCAAGGACAGTGCAGCTCTCTAAGAAGTGGGATAACGTGGGCTAACTTCGGTAGGTTGGAGACCAGGCGGAATGCTGCATTCTGTATTTGTGAAGGTTTGCTCACTCTTTTCTTTTTAAACTGACATAAATCTTAATGATTGAAATTAGGGGTGTAACGATGCATCGATTAATCTAAATGCATCGATTCTAATGTGACGATTCAACTGCATCGATTTGAAAATGTTAGAATCGATTATAATATAAATGAATAAAAAAGATTATAATAAAAAAAAATAAAAAATGTAATGTTTTTTTTTGTGTATTGTTTTTATTGACCTATAGTCCATTCATGCTGAGTGAATCAGTTCCTCCAGCCACATTTGTGTATTCAAAATTGTTTGGGGAATTAACTGATCTAGAAAATGAATAGAAAATTAATCGAATCAAATCGAATCGTGGTCAAATGAAGAGATTTCATCATGCATTGAATCGTCGCCTGAATAATCGTAATCGAAATTAATCATTGTGAGGTCGCATCGTTACACCCGTAATTGAAATGCATAATAGCATAGATTGTAGTAAGTAAGGAGGACCATGTTTGCAAGTTACATGAAAATAGCATCTTCTTGAGGAAATTTAACAAAAATTATACTATTCTTGAAAAAAATGTATGCTCACTACTGCTCGCACCCTACTAGTAGAGTCCCTAGTGCTTTGGGTGCTGCGGGGAAGCCCACACTAAGCTGGCCCATGCATATTAATAAGGTAGGCGATACTGCCACCTGGCGGGATTCAATCGTCATTGCAGGTCCAATCCACACCCACAGGCCCGTGCGAGTGCTTAGTATGAGAAAATCGGAAAAAAGGAAAAGGGAACTAAAAATGAGACATCTCGTTTTTGGCACTCAACGCTTGGATTTCAAACACGAGAAATCTTGTTTTTGGCGCTGAATGAGTTATATATTGATTATTAATGGCATTACTGTGATCATCAACCAGTCAAATCCCTGATCAAGTCTCAAACCCTGCCCTCTTTGCTTGATCTTCCAATCACAACCGTTGCTTCCCAATGACAGAGGGAACAACTAAATCTAGCTTTTGCATCACACATTTTTTTTATTTAAGCTTTATTTACCCAGGCAAGCAAGCAAGAACAAATTCTTATATACAAAAGCAGCCTGACCAAAAAGCAAAGACCTTTTGAGGGAAGGGGGGGCGGGGGGGGAGGCTGCAACAAAAACAAGGTTATGTACATGCATACAAGTAAATAAAATAAAGAATTACAGTAGCAATAGTATACAAGGAAAATTACAATAAATAAGGGAGAGAGAAGGAAATAGAGGGAAAAGGAAGAGTGAGAACCAGAGGGAGAGAGAAGAAAGGGGGAGAAGGAGGGAGGTAGGTGAGGGGGCTTAGGGGGAGGAGAGAAGAGTCTGAGGGCTATGCGTGCGATTGGGAGGCAGTCAGCAGGTGCAACAGTCAGTTATGATCTGTTGCAGATTTTGTTTAAAAGCAGTGAGTGATGTGAGGGCAGTGAGTTGAAGGGTGTTTTGTAACTAAGGTGTTCCAGTCAGATGCAGCAGCAAATCGGAAGGCGTTACAGACAGAAACCGTGCAGGCTTTGAGGATGAGGTAGGTATTCTCTCTATCTCTCTCTCTCTCTCTCTCTCTCTCTCTCTCTCTCTCTCTCTCTCTCTCTCTCTCTCTCTCTCTCTCTCTCTCTCTCTCTCTCTCTCTCTCTCCCTCCCTTCCTCCCTCCCCCCTTCAGGCCCTATGGGTCACCATCTTGTGGCTGCTGTCACCACATGTGAGCATATTTAGTCATCCCTGCCCTTTACTCTCATCTGCAGGACACAAACACATGTGACCCCACTCTCTGAATCACAAACATTCCTCTGCTCAAGTTTCAAGTTCAAGTTTCTTTAATATTTGTCATACAGAAGTACAGAATACTTTTATACAAAATGCTTCTTACTGTTTCGCTCCAGAGACTGTGTTAGACAAGATAGTATGAAATAAAATAGTATAGCATGTAAAATAGAAGTAAAAATAGAGGTCACAGTGTTCAGTATAGACATATGTACAATGTTCGATGCAGAATAGAAGTAACTGAGTTACCATACAATATACAATATACTATGCAATGTACTAATATACAATACTATATAGTGCAGAGCAGAAATGGGATGAGGTACAATTTAGGTACAATTTACAGTAAGGTGTGCGAGTTGTAGTGCAAATCCTTTACCAATAAATATAAAGTGTAAAGTGTGTTTAGGTGTTCTAAAGTGTGTAAAGTGGGTGCTGCAGTGAGTTGCCCGTTTAAAGTGAGTGTGTGCGTGTGGATGTGTGTGCTGTGTGCATTTGATGGTTGCTGCATAGTGTTTATTGTTCGTTGAGCAGCCTGATGGCCTGGGGATAGAAGCTCCTTCTGAGTCTTTCTGTGCTCGCCTTAAGACTCCGGTATCGCTTGCCTGACCGCAGCAGTTCAAAGAGGCAGTTGTTCGGGTGGCTGGAGTCCTTGATGATTCTCTTAGCCTTCCCCCTGCACCGCTTGTTGTAAATGTTCTGGAGGGTGGGAAGCCCCCCTCCAATTGTGCGTTCGGCTGAACGTGTCACTCTTTGTAGTCTGCTACGGTCTTGTGCAGTGCTATTCCCAAACCAGGAGGTGATGTTGCCAGTCAGGATGCTCTCGATTGTACATGAGTAGAAGTTCCTAAGGATCTTCTGACTGACTTGGAACTTCCTTAGGCGCCTGAGGAAGTAGAGTCGTTGTCGTGCATTCTTCACAACACTGTCAATATGTGTGGTCCATGTCAAGTCCTCGGATATGTGGGCTCCGAGGTACTTGAAACTGTTCACTCTCTCAACCGGTGCCCCGTCGATGCTGAGTGGGCTGTAGTCCTTGACCCCCGACCTCCTGAAGTCCACAATCATCTCTCATATCAAGTCCTCCTCTGGGTAGAAACTTCCAAATCTCACAGAGACACTGGAGTGGTATCATTTTACCATTACATCTGAGCAATAACAGGTTAATACAAGCATAATAACAGGGTAATATCAGGATAATAACAAGGTAATACCAGGGTGGTGTAAGTGATTACTAATACATTTCAGTAATACAATGTCATTTGGTGGATCCAAAGTGCTGTACCGTACCGTGAATGTGTACATGTTTAGCGTGGGTGGGAATCGTGTGGAGGAGAATAGCCGGAGCAAGGATATACTCAGTCAATATCGAGTATCGAAATACAAGTAAGTCAAGAGTTTTATGGCCGATGACTCCAGAAAGATACAGGCCTCGTATCCTCCATAGAGCTCCTAGAATAGAAACCTTTATACGGACGGACCAAAAGGGGGTGTGGTCATTATCTGAAATAAAAAATATATAATAATAAATATAACCCTAACTAACCTTACTGTCATGTCCTAATATACTAACCTACACTGTAGCACTGATTGATTGATTACAATTGTATTAACAGATTGCAGAATGGGTACAATACAGTACGGCTCAATACACACAATTGTTAAGGGGATGCAGACCAGAGAAAGACTTTCGTCTTGTTTACTACTTGTTTACTGTTTAATGACATTTATGACATACACAACATACAGATATACAGATATACTGTATATCATGACATTTATGACATACACAACATACAGATATACAGATATACTGTATATCATGACATTTATGACATACATGACATACAGATATACAGTACTGTTACATGATATACATGACATACAAAATATACAAATATACAGTACTGTTTAACAGAGATCCTGACAGAAACTATATACATTCGAGGGGGAGGAAACTGTACATTAGGAGGGGGTTGTCGGGGGTTTGGACATTTACGGGGGCCAGTTCCGAATTGCAGCCTCCCGTAGGTGCTCTTTGAGGGCAGTTTTGAAGGTGGGTAGGGATTGACATTATTTTACTGCTGTGGGTAGGGCGTTCCACATTGTTGTGGCATAATTGCGAAACGTGTTTAGTCCCTTGTTTGTGCGGAATCTGGGTTGAACATGATTTGTGGAACTCCCTCTAGTGTTGTGGTCGTGGAATTCCCTGACCTTTGGGAAGTATTTCGAAATGTACATGGGTATCTTAGTGGTGTAGTGTATCTTGTACACAAGGCCCATTGCAAGCTCTGTCGTCTACTCTAAGCCATCCTAGGATGTCAAAATGGGCAGGGGTGAGGTGGGTTTTAGCCAGGAGTAAGGTTAAGCAGTAGTCTGACCAGTTTGTAGTCTTGTTTTTAGTGCCTTTGAGGTGCTTTGGTACCATGAGGTGCAAGCATAGTCGTAGTACCCTTGAATGAGTGCTCCTGTTAGAGTCTTCAGGGTATTCTTGCTTACCAGAGAGGAGGTCCGGTACAAGAATCTTGTTCGTTTGTTGACTTTTTTGATTACATTGGATGCCATTTTGTCACAGGGAAGATTTGCCTCTAGGATGGAGCCCAGGTATGTAATTTCATCTTTCCTTGTGACAATATTCTCACCCACTGTAACAGAGAAGCCATTGGCCTTGCTGAGTTTGTTATTTGATCCAAAGAGAATGGACTAGTTTGTTATATCAGCGAGCCAGGTGCAGATTCTGCCGAGTTCAGAGCTGAGGGCTTTTTCAACCTGCAACTTGTCCCTGTCAGAGACTAGCAGGGCTGAGTCGTCCGCGAACAGGAACAAGTTGCAGTCCCAAGCTGATGACATGTCATTTGCATAAATTAGGAACAGTAAGGGTCCTAGTATGCTTCCTTGTGGAACACCGCAGCTCACTGAGACACTCAACACTTTGATGAACATTGTTACTCAGCTGATAGAGTTGTGCCCTTCCTGATGACTTGTCATACAGAACTTGTAAGTCGCTTTGGATAAAAGTGTCAGCTAAATGACTAAATGGGAGGGCTGGAGAAGGGTGAAGGGGCGAGGAGGGGTGACCTGATGTCAAGGTGAGCTAGGGATGGGGAAAGAGGGGGAGGGAGACACATGGGGGCCGGAAGGGGGATGGTTTAGGTATTGGAGATGATGAGAGACAAAGGGTGGTGACTGATTGATCAGGGGAGACAAAAGGATTGACTGGAAGACAGAACATTTGGGTATTGGGGATTAATCAATGGAAATTGGGACTACAGTATGCTGGGGGGGAAACATATAATTACTACCACGCCAGCACAGTGTAACCACATACTGTACGTGTGCAATGTTATTAGGTTTGGCACCTGAGAAGGACGTGTTTGACGTGTTTTCCCGCACACGATAGGGCGCAAAGCCACAGCTCATTGGCTGCAATACTCACCTTCTATTTGAAGATGTCTGTGCTCGAATACTATGACTTCTAGAGGCAAAGCGTGGGTATTTCAACTTTGTTTGCCTGGAAACACAGATGGTAGTTCCTAATAATGTGGAATCAGGGCTGTGAAAATGCAACACTGCTAGTCCCATCCATCTCTGTTCCTATGTAACAAACCATCGGCTTAACTCACACGTTGAAACAGTTTGCTTCGCCACTGGAACAGGACTGTTCTCAGGTGGTGGACTTGCATGAGACTGTGTGCATTATTTCATCTTAGTAGTCACAGGAGGCTGGCGAGCAGAGGGGCCGCAGTTCAAGCCAGGAAGACTGCCGAAACGTTGTTTACACGTAGCTGATGTTCGGATGAGATGGGTAACTGTAGAAGCAAAGAGTTACTATGTGGGAAACAACCATCTATAGACCTGTTCGCTGTATACGTCGGACTCAGTGTGGACACCGGAGTAGAAAGGAACGTAATCCTTGTCAGAAAAACGGGGCAGACTACAATATATTTTCACGTGACTCAGTTGGTATTGCTGAATCTGTTTTCCTCTTCCTTTGTTTCAGATCAACTGTGTGACCTTCCCTATGCCTGGAGAAGGTCCAGATCAGCCGCTTCTCAAGCCCAATGAGTGGAGCTACTGTGACTACTTCTGGGTGAGGAGACACACTGACCTCACAGACACAATGAGTGGAGCTACTGTGACTACTTCTGGGTGAGGAGACACAATGACCTCACAGACACACATCCTTGTGATCGGCAATGAACCAATAAGAGGCCTTGCACAGAATATTGGTGTAGTTGTTGTTCTTCAAACATGGCTGCCTGTAACCATTGGCAACCGTTTTTTTTTTTTTTTTTTAAGAAAGGTATTCTATGCTGTACCAATCACATTTTAGTATAGTAGTAGTAGTAGTCGGGTTTTTTTCAGTCATCACACACAATACAATAATATGCACTCATCATTCCAGACTGTCAAAAGTCTTTGATTTTGGCAGTGACTGAAAAGGTACAGACTGAAGCATAATGTGTATATGCCTGTCCTATATTCTTATCAAATTAAGCCTTAAAAAATAGGTATACAAACCATTTATTTTAAACCAAAAGTGAATTACTCATTCTTAAATGTATATCAGCATTGTTCCACACGTTAATCCCTACATTAGAAATACACCTCCTTTTAATCGCCCAGTAAACTTACAAACGTCTCTCAAATCATATTTTCTTTACTGTTTTGAAAAAAAAACGTTGCACACAAGAGAAAAATTATGGAATTGACCTGTCTCAAACCCTGCCCTCCTTTCTTGATCCTCCAATCACAACGGCCGCTTGTTGTCGAAGTTGTTTAAATGGTCCAGCTTTTCAAAACTTCAGTAGAGAGTTTGACGTTGACAGACGTCAGACAGATGTGGATAGATATATACGGTATATACAGGGCTTGACATTAACACCCGCCACCCGCCAAATGCGGGTAGAATTAGGCTGTGGCGGATAACTCCGTCATTCTACCCGCCACAGTGGCTAGTGACTTTTTTTCTATGAAAGGTCTGTCTGTATGTGTGTGCGTCTAGCGTTTTTTTTTCCCATGGCCATGTGCGTTATAAAAAAAAAATGTCTGCCTTTGATTGGCTTGCATTATGCAAAGACCAGCCCTGATCTGCCTCTGATTGGCTCTGATCATCACCCTGATATTCGCTGAATGACGGGATAAACAAAAAAGCCATGTGGTACTGTGAAACCTGAAACCGTGCCCACTTCCTCATTGAGCGACACCACAAGTTTGCTTTTGGAGCATCAACTTTCTGAATTGAAACGTTAAAAAAACACAGCGTCTCATACTGGTTTCATAATACAACGAGTTAGCTCTCAGCACCATGGACAGCTGCCCCAGATGTCTCTCTCTCTCTCTCTCTCTCTCTCTCTCTCTCTCTCTCTCTCTCTCTCTCTCTCTCTCTCTCTCTCTCTCTCTCTCTCTCTCTCTCTCTCTCTCTCTCTCTCTCTCTCTCTCTCTCTCTCTCTCTCTCTCTCTCTCTCTCTCTCTCTCTCTCTCTCACACACACACACACACACACACTAAATAGAGGACTAGACATCAAAGCAAATATTGGTAACAAAATATCACAGTGCTCTACAATTTAATTAATTATGTTTGTACTTAGTTTTTGTAATTACATACTCATTGTTACACAGTGTACTTACCGCATTACACTTCCTTAACATTAACAATAACCCTAACTATATTCCTAATCCTAACCCTGACCTTATTCCTAGGTATTGAGTCAATTCAATGCAGTAAGTACATTGCAACAATGACTAAGTACAATACTTGTTATACTGTCATTACACAAATAGCTACACAGGAACAGAGAATGTAAAGTGTGACTGTCTGGGTGGTTGGGATGTTCGGGTGGGGACAGATGTTATTGGATTAGATGTTATTTTATCACACACCACACTACTGACACTTTTTGGGTGGGGGCGCGTGCGAGTGTGGGGATTTTTGGCTGGTGAAAATGCTGAGTGGCTAGTGACTTTGGAAAACCACTAGCCACAGTGGCTGGTGAGCCAAAAAGTTAATGTCAAGCCCTGGGTATATACAGCATTATTGTACATGCTATCATACAGAATACACCGGTATACTGGTACAGTCAGGGACCAGTCTCCTTTTGATTAATTTTGTTTATCTTCAAGGGATGTCTTTGCTGGGAAAGTTATAGTCTAACTTAAAACACTTTAACAATTTTTTTTTATATAAAAGCACTCTGAGTGCTTTATGTGAATCAATATGTGAATAAATCGGCTTGCATTGATGGTGGCTGACAAATGATGCAAGTGACTCACGTGACAGAGTGGACCAATCACCATCACTCTCAGCACTATCCTTTATATCTATCTCTGCCAGCCAGGCCCAAATGTTTCCAGTTTTTATAAATGACCACGTGCAATTGAACTTATATCATGACACAGCTGCACTGAAACCAGCGGCCTATATTCCCATCTCCCCAAGCTGCGGCTTTACTTGCAGTTTGCGGTCCGTGTTCTTTGTGGCGGTCTGTGTGTTCTCTGACCCGCGGTGCTCAAAGCCACGGTGTGAAATGAATCTCTCACCTCTGGTGCCACGTGGTACGACCGCATCCGACCCCCCCGACCCTGTCACACACCAGAGAGAGGGAGCTGCTCCTGGCTCAACCCTGTTGACACACACACACACACACACACACACACACACACACACACACACACACACACACACACACACACACACACACACACACACACACACACACACACACACACACACACACACACACACACACACACACACACACACACACACAGAGATACACACATTCACCCATGCATATTACAGTATATAGGCTACAAACACACACACACACACACACACACATCCACATATGTACTGTATACACGTGCATGCAGTATATAGGCACCAGTACAAACACACACGCACACACACACACACACACACACACACACACACACACACACACACACACACACACACACACACACACACACACACACGCACCCATACATATTATGCACACACATACACGCACCCATGCATATTATATAAAAGCACACACACAAGCACATACGTACTGTATGCACGTGTATATATAGGCACCAATACACACACACACACACTGTACATACATACATACATACATACATACCAATGCACACACATACATTGCATTCTGCCCATCAGCAAATGACACACCTACGCATGCCCCTCCCTGAGACACGTGTGGGTCCTGATTCACAGGTTTATACACATGGTTTCTGACTCACCCACTAGGCACAGAGGTGGGTTTTCTTTTACATCTTGGTTCATGAATTGAGGTCATGCTGGCTCAGGCTGTAGTGGGCCACATGTGTGTGCTTGAACGATGCCCTCCTCTCCCTCAGACGGACAAGAAGGACCCCCAGGGTGGAGCCTCCGTGGCGGGCTTCGAGGTGCTGCTCCAGAAACAGCTGAAGGGGAAACAGATGCAGAAGGAGATGGCAGAATTTATCCACGAAAGGTAACGACTGTGAATGCGAGTTCGGCCCGAACTGAAATGTGCTGAAAAGAGCGTGTGGGGTTCCAAAATAAACAAATCGAGATTAAATGCCGGAGCTCACATTCCCATTATAGGGAGAAATACTCCTCAAACTGAGATTACAAAAAGGGGATTTTAACCCTTTGTAGTGTGGTAGTGAAAGGTTAACCTTCTGTAGTGTGGTAGTGAAAGGTTAACCTTCTGTAGTGTGGCAGTGAAAGGGTTAACCTTCTGTAGTGTGGTAGTGAAGGGGTTAACCCTTTGTAGTGTGGTAGTGAAAGGTTAATCTTCTGTAGTGTGGTAGTGAAAGGTAAACCGCCTGTAGTGTGGTAGTGAAAGGGTTAACCGTCTGTTGTGTGGTAGTGAAAGGTTAACCTTCTGTAGTGTGGTAGTGAAAGGGTTAACCCTTTGTAGTGTGGTAGTGAAAGGGTTAACCCTTTATAGTGTGGTAGTGAAAGGGTTAACCTGCTGTAGTGTGGTAGTGAAAGGGTTAACCTTTTGAAGTGTGGTAATGAAATGGTTAACCCTGTATAGTGTGGTAGTGAAAGGGTTAACCCTTTATAGTGTGGTAGTGAAATGGTTAACCCATTGTATTGTGTTAGTGAAAGTGTTAACCCTTTATAGTGTGGTAGTGAAAGGGTTAACCCTTTGTAGTGTGGTAGTGAAAGGGTTACCCTTTGTAGTGTGGTAGTGAAAGGGTTACCCTTTATAGTGTGGTAGTGAAAGGGTTACCCTTTGTAGTGTGGTAGTGAAAGGGTTACCCTTTGTAGTGTGGTAGTGAAAGGGTTAACAGTGCCCTCTCACGTCACTTTATGGAACGTCAGATGGCCTCGCGAAAAACTGCTTTTGCAGTTTGGTCATCTGTGGTTGAGAAGTGGTCTCCTGTCTCTTGCGAGCGCCAGAGCTCCTGCACCGGCTCTTCATCCTCAAACAGCATCATGTCAGAGAAGCGTGACTCACCAAAGGATGATCGCCCTGCATCCATTTTGCGTTCGCTTTTGGGAGAAAAGGCTATTATTAGTCGCCCCTTGCCTTCTCCTATCACCTCTAATCTTACCTTATCCCGAGCTGCGTTTAATGTGCCTTATCATTATACAGCAGTGCTCTGGCGGTGTTATCATGGTGTCATCATGGATTCATCATGGTATTTATAATCCATTCCTGTGTTCTTTCACCCTCAAGGCTTTTGATGCGGACTTACCCAGGACTACTGATAATGATCTTTCTACCTTCTTCTTTTCTTTTTTGAAGGGCAGGGTCATCTCCTTAAGTCAAACATTTCTGTGGTTAAGTTTTGGATAGATACAATTAGACCCTTCCAGCTTCAAGGGCATCCTGAATATTGGGGAATCGGTAGGTTTCAACACGGGATATGAGATTTGTATGTTTAGTATTATACATTTCTAAATTGTTCTGAAACTTAAGTAGTTACTTCACTGCCAGTTTCATATACAATGTTCCCCTCAGGAACAATGCTAACATCTAAATCTAAAAATGTATTATTTACTATGTATAATTTCCTATTTATATATTAATTCACAGGGATTTATGATTGGCTCTGGCACATCATTTGTTATCATTTGTATTAATCTGTATTAATCTTCAAATTTAACCCATTCCATTTCAGAGTCAACCCTAAGATACCTGCTCAATTAAACCATACACCCAGACTTGTTTTGTAAGAACATTAAAATTGATCTTTATTGGGTAGATAAAGCACAATATCAAAACTAACATGTAAGTCTGTGAATAAAAGGATTCTAGTGAAAATTGTTCCAACCAACCCCATTGCTCTCTCCTTTGCAAGTAGCTCCACTTCCACCCACAAAAGGTCTCATTGACTCCCTAGTCGTGGGAATTTACTGAACATTCTCTCACGATTCACAAGGCTCCTGCCTCCTGAATCCTTCTGGTAGACTGGTTTTCATGTTTCAGTGGCTTGTTTTGTTGTTTACTTTATTTGATCAAGGGGGACAGCTTGGGAGTTCAGCTGTCATAAAGCCAAGGGAACGGCCAGTGTGACCCTCCTTACATGTCATGCTTCTTATAACTTTACTCAGGTAAAGTTGGGTAATGTTTACTCAGGTGAAGATAGGTACGGTTTACTCAGGGGAAGATATCTAAGGTTTACTCAGGGGGAGATATGTAAGGTTTACTCAGGTGAAGATATGTAAGGTTTACTCAGGTCAAGATAGGTAAGGTTTACTCAGGTGAAAATAGGTAAGGTTTACTCAGGTGAAGATATGTAAGGTTTACATGTACAGTTTCTAAGTCAAATGTATATACTCCCTTTTCTTGACTCCTTCTGTATCACAAACAGTACTGTATTTGCAAATCTGGTATGTCATAAATGTATAGATGTAGCAGTACTGACTATCTGTATGTCATGTATGTCATATATGTCTATATGAATTGAAAATGGGGGACCCTGATGGAAACAAGACAAACGTCTTTCTCAGGTCTGCATCCCCTTAACAATTGTATGTATTGAGCCGTACTGTATTGTACCCATTCTGCAATCTGTTAAATAAAGTTTTCATTCATTCATTCATTCAAGATAGGTAATGTTTACTCAGGTGAAAATAGGTAAGGTTTACTCAGGTGAAGATAGATAGATAGATAGATAGATAGATAGATAGATAGATAGATAGATAGATAGATAGATAGATAGATAGATAGATAGATAGATAGATAGATAGATAGATAGATAGATAGATAGATAGATAGATAGATAGATAGATAGATAGATAGATAGATAGATAGATAGATAGATAGATAGATAGATAGATAGATAGATAGATAGATAGATAGATAGATAGATAGATAGATAGATAGATAGATAGATAGATAGATAGATAAATAGATAAATAGATAAATAGATAAATAGATAAATAGATAAATAGATAGATAGATAGATAGATAGATAAATAGATAGATAGATAGATAGATAGATAGATAGATAGATAGATAGATAGATAGATAGATAGATAGATAGATAGATAGATAGATAGATAGATAGATAGATAGATAGATAGATAGATAGATAGGATAATTTATTAATCCCCCTGTGGAAATTCTGTAAGGATTACTCAGGTGAAGATAGGTACGGTTTACTCAGGTGAAGATATGTAAGGTTTACTCAGGTGAAGATAGGTAAGGTTTACTCAGGTTAAGATAGGTAAGGTTTACTCAGGTGAAGATAGGTAAGGTTTACTCAGGGGAAGATAGGTAAGGTTTACTCAGGTGAAGATAGGTAAGGTTTACTCAGGTGAAGATATGTAAGGTTTACTCAGGTGAAGATATGTAAGGTTTACTCAGGTGAAGATATGTAAGGTTTACTCAGGTGAAGATATGTAAGGTTTACTCAGGTGAAGATATGTAAGGTTTACTCAGGTGAAGATATGTAAGGTTCACTCAGGTGAAGATAGGTAAGGTTTACTCAGGTGAAGATATGTAAGGTTTACTCAGGTGAAGATAGGTAAGGTTTACTCAGGTGAAGATATGTAAGGTTTACTTAGGTGAAGATAGGTAAGGTTTACTCAGGTGAAGATATGTAAGGTTTACTCAGGTGAAGATAGGTAAGGTTTACTCAGGTGAAGATAGGTAAGGTTTACTCAGGTGAAGATATGTAAGGTTCACTCAGGTGAAGATAGGTAAGGTTTACTCAGGTGAAGATATGTAAGGTTTACTCAGGTGAAGATAGGTAAGGTTTACTCAGGGGAAGATAGGTAAGGTTTACTCAGGTGAAGATAGGTAAGGTTTACTCAGGTGAAGATATGTAAGGTTTACTCAGGTGAAGATATGTAAGGTTTACTCAGGTGAAGATATGTAAGGTTTACTCAGGTGAAGATATGTAAGGTTTACTCAGGTGAAGATATGTAAGGTTTACTCAGGTGAAGATATGTAAGGTTCACTCAGGTGAAGATAGGTAAGGTTTACTCAGGTGAAGATATGTAAGGTTTACTCAGGTGAAGATAGGTAAGGTTTACTCAGGTGAAGATATGTAAGGTTTACTTAGGTGAAGATAGGTAAGGTTTACTCAGGTGAAGATATGTAAGGTTTACTCAGGTGAAGATAGGTAAGGTTTACTCAGGTGAAGATAGGTAAGGTTTACTCAGGTGAAGATATGTAAGGTTTACTCAGGTGAAGATATGTAAGGTTCACTCAGGTGAAGATAGGTAATGTTTACTCAGGTGAAGATATGTAAGGTTTACTCAGGTGAAGATAGGTAAGGTTTACTCAGGTTAAGATAGGTAAGGTTTACTCAGGTGAAGATAGGTAAGGTTTACTCAGGTTAAGATAGCTACGGTGAGTAAATGTCATAAGATAAGATAAGATCCTGTATATGGTTACCCTATATGAATGTCCCTCAGGGTACATATGAGTAAATATCCTAATTTCCCTCCCTGGCCGTTACACAGGAAGCCATGCAGAAAAGAAAAATTGAAGTTTTTGCTCTGTTACCAAGGGATTAACCGCATCGTTAGAGGTCAAGGTTCTGTGTGCCATTTGGATGTCAGCTGTGGTAATTTGGCTATTAGAATGCTCAGTCTTTCTGCTCCAATGCGTCTCTGAAACTGTTCACTTTTTTTTAATATTCTCTCCCTCACTAAAGCGGTTTTGGCCCGCCCTTGAGCCCTGGTACCTCAGGGTTTTGTATCTGGCTCTGTCTGTTTCAGGATAAAGATAGAGGAGGAGTACGCCAAGAACCTCTCCAAGCTGTCTTTAAACCCCCTGGCTGCACAGGAAGAAGGGTGAGGGAGTGCTTGCTTGTTAGATAACGGTTGCATTTTATTCACGTTTGGAATCAGTGTGCTGCACTTCCCACGGTTTTGCATCTTAAATTGAATCCACCTCTAGAACATTTTCATATGGGTTATAATGAGACCAAGAAAGAATAATAAGTGTTAACTATAATATCAGTTAATAAAACTATATTTCAAATAGTTTTCAAACCAAGTAAACACAGATTCATATTCCTAAGAGATTGTCCACTGACATGTGTTTCAGAACTCTTGGAGATGCATGGACCCAGCTGAAGAAGAGTCTTCATGATGAGGCAGAAGTCCACCTGAAGTTCTCCAACAAGGTTGGTATTACAGTAGGATACTTACCAGGGCGTTTAGCAGATTCTTAACCTTAACCCTTTCACTGCCACACTGTAGAAGGTTACCCTTTCACTACCACACTACAGACGGTTAACCATCTGTAGTGTGATAGGTTAACCGTCTGTAGTGTGGTAGTGAAAGGTTAACCGTCTGTAGTGTGGTAGTGAAAGGTTAACCTTCTGTAGTGTGGTAGTGAAAGCGTTAACCTTCTGTAGTGTGGTAGTGAAAGTTATAACCCTTTGTAGTGTGGAAGTGTGGTAGTGAAAGTGTTAACCCTTTGTAGTGTGGCAGTGAAAGTGTTAACCTTCTGTAGTGTGGTAGTGAAAGGTTAACCTTCTGTAGTGTGGTAGTGAAAGCGTTAACCCTTTGTAGTGTGGTAGTGAAAGCGTTAACCTTCTCTAGTGTGGTATTGAAAGCGTTAACCTTCTGTAGTGTGGTAGTGAAAGGGTTAACCTTCTGTAGTGTGGTAGTGAAAAGGTTAACCTTCTGTAGTGTGATAGTGAAAGGGTTAACCTTCTGTAGTGTGGTAGTGAAAGCGTTAACGTTAGGTTATGGCTATAACCAAGTTCTGTTAGTTAGGGGTGACGCTTGGCATCACCTACTGCACTCCCTCGCGTACGTGCACGCGTACTGAATAACATTCCACAAATATACCTTTAATACCAGTATTAGTCTGACCACACCCCTCATCAGCTTACCTTCATAAGCAGGTGTGTGGTCACCTGCTCTCCTCCTTCCCAAGCTTTCACCACAAGGTGAGGTCAAGGGCTGCAGCGGCCGTCTGATGCCAAGCGTCACCCCTAACTAACAGAACTTGGTTATAGCCATAACCTAACGTTCTGTTTCGTTAAGGGGCTCTGCTTGGCATCACCTACTGCACAAGGGAGGCCAAGCGGAGCCGCTGGCTGACAAATACACCCCGCTGACAGCCCCCCACAACCATCAGAACAGGGAGGGCCTGTTCTGACCCCCCCTAATGGAGGGCATCCCCCCTATTAGGGGCTTCACGGGAGGGCGACGGACCCGACCGTGCGAAGAGGCACTCAAGCAACCCAACGCACAGGGTGAGCAGACCGTGGCTTGACCCCACGACTACACCCACGCACAACCCGCATGCCACCCGGGAACGAACGTAGGAACAACCTCGTCACTGCCCCCAGAATCACGGGGTCAAGGGCAAACCCAACCCTGTGGCAAGGCCGTAGCAGCGGAGCGCGAAGGAAGACCCAGACCCACCAAAAGGACTGGACTCCCTGGAATGGGGGCCCGGAGAAGGCCATGATGCCAGCATCAAGACCCCACCAGGGGGGCACCTAGTGACCCCGCCCCCCACATCGCCAGCGTATTCGGACAAAGGTCCCTCAGCCGAGCGGGCCCTGTCCTCCCCAACAGCACACCGCCTGGAACACAGGCCCTGCAACAGGCAGACAGCATGGTCATAACACACAAGAGTTAACCAACGGAAGCAGGCAGTGCACCGGGGAAAAAGACCAGGCAACAGGCTGTCAACCCAAGCCTGGAAAACTGCGGACGAGGCAGGCGCCAGAAAGGACAGCTGAAAACAGCCACCCCGGCGGAAGGGGCGTATGCTGGCGTTGTCGCATAACCAAGCTTTTAAACAGCACGTCAGAAGTGGGATCCATAGACCACTCGGCCCCTGACAGCTGCCCACAGAAAAAGCCCATACGATCGGCAGACGTCATGAACGTGCAGGGGCACCCTCAACCGGAGAACCGGGAGTTGACACTGCAGCAACACACCAGAGAACCAACCACCCAGGCATCACCCCATGCAACGGTTGGTCCCATAACCCCACAGGAAAGAAACCCCAAAACACATCTGCGGCACCGCCGCAGCCCGCGTTCCGGTTCCCAACAGGGCTATCCCGGGCCTACGGGTCAACGAGCATCACCCCGGACCGGGCCCGGTGATACGGGGAGCACAGGGTCCCCCGAGGAGGTTAAACCCACCCAACAGGCCCCTCAGCGCCAAAACGCAAGAGAAGAGCGTAAAAATGGAAGACCAGCCCCAGCACCCCGCACTCGGTATTCCCAGGAGGTCACCCAACCAAGTACCAACCAAGACCAACCCGTACAGCGGCCGAGATCCGACGAGATCGGGCGCGTACAGGTCGGCACCTGTACAACGCACCCAACAAGGGTCCCATAACGTTCAACCCTGTGACACCCGGATCGACCTAGCATTTTTCCCCCTGAAAAAACCCCAAGTCCCTCAGGGTACCAGAACAGCAGATCTGCATCCCCAGCGGACAACGGGTGCAACTGATCTGGACCAGCGCGACCAGAACCAGTCCCGTGCCCTAATCACGCCGACCTGCCAACCCCAGGAGAAGGGGCAGATATGCGCGTTTGATCCCAACACAAAAAAGAAGGCGCCACCCAGACGTGTCGGTATGAACCGCGTCCGGTGGCCCACCCCTAGGGCGTGAGACCCTTCCCCATATGTCCAGACCCATTCCGTCATCATCCCCTGACATGAACGGGAACCCATCGACAACACACAGGATGTCGGAAGAGGAAAAACCCCCATCCCAATTGCTCCATAAAAACGCTGTTTCACCCAAGCAAACAAGGCGCGCTAGTCAGCCAATGGCCCAAAAGCACATCCTGTGTGAGGTTTTGTCCGTTGCTCACCTACTCGCTCTGTTCCTTTAAGCCTACTCGCTCTGTTCCTTTAAGCCTACTCGCTCTGTTCCTTTAGTTTTCTGTTAATCAATTGCACTCTCCTCACCTCACTAGCCCCCACTTCGCTCACAGTGTTTATTTGCACCGAAGATTCTATCACGTGGATTTGTGTTTGGACGTTACTCACAGTGTGTATATACACCGAAGATTCAGTCACTTGGATTACTCTGTTTTGGGACCTCTCCTGTCACCTGCTCTGTTCCCAACTGAACTCTGAGCTAACCCGCTCCCTCTCTCCCCCTCGGTCCCGTTTACCACCTCGGAGATCTGCCGAGAGAAATCTGCAGAGCGGCTCTGACGTCCACCGTCTGCTTCCTCAGACGAACCATCCCGGGAGAGGCTGCAGAGCAGCAACATTCATTAATGCTTGTATCCCAGGCTTTGTCTGTTTTCTCTGTCCCAGTATGCAGCTCCAGCCCTCGCCCTGTTCCAAGGCCTTACCCTGTTTTCTCCTGTCTAGTTCCTCCAGTCCTCCCTCTCCCCAGCCCGCCTCCGCGAGCCTCTGTCCCTGTTTCCCCTCTCTAGTCCTCCTTGCCCTCCCTGTCCAGTCCTCCTAGTCCTCCTAGTCATCCCGTCCTGTCCTCCTAGTCCTCCCCGTTTCCTGCCCTTGTCCCTTGCCCTGGTCCTTCCCTTAGCCTTCCCCTTAGCCAGCTCGCCTCTTAAAGGCACTGTGCCTAGTTTCCCTTTTCTTGTTTCCCTGTAATTTGTGTTCTCCCTTAAAGGGACAGTGCCGTTTTCTGTGTGTTTCAATAAATGCCCAGTTCTTGGCTTACTCTCATACCTGTCTTGTGTTGTGCGATTGGGGTCGGTTACAAACCATAACATCCTGAGCCAGCACTATGTGTGCGTTTGGACATACCCACATCAACAATAGGCCGTTTAGACCACCATATTGAATCCCCAAGACGCCCAGGGAAACGACAAGAGGGGCGAGATGCAATCAACTCCATGAATGAATGAATGAAAAAATTTACCCAACAGACTGCAGTACAGGAATACACACAATAGGATAAGGGGAGGCAGACCTGAGAAAGACGTTAGTCTTGTTTCCATCAGGGACCCTCATTTCCAATCCATCAAGACACATTCAACTCTTTATAAAAATAAAGAAAAGGCATCACCCGTATGACCCAACTGCACAGCTGGGAGTAAAAACCCTGTTTATCACATGATTTTAATCCAGTCACTCCTTTTAATCAGAGTGTAAGACCAGACCCTCCCAGAAACACCTTCCCACATGAGACTACGGTCAAGAAAAAAGATATGTAAACTGTGAGACACGTGACCAATAGACTCAAGTTTGACACATAAACCGGGCGCAGCAGGCCCGTAAGCCCTGCGCCCAACCTCGACATCTTTAAGACACCAGCTCTTGGCAGGGCCAGCAGCGGCGGCGGAGGCAGTGGTAGCGGCGACGGAGACAGCTCGACGTCGCGGAAGCCTTCTGCCCCCACCGGCAAGGACGGGAGGCGGAAAATGGGGTTGGAGGATGGATCTCTCCTCTGCCATCTCTCTGCATGTTGAGGTCATCAATTGCAGGGCCTTCCCGAACAGGCCAGCGTCGGAGAGGGCGGCCGTCAGAAGAGGGGCTCTCTTCTTCTCTGGCACACGGGCCTGCTCCAGCCAAAGGTGACGCTGGCCCAGGGTGGCCAGGGCGCGCACTTTCCCCATGGCTATGGCCAGCACCTGGGAAAGGTGCAGGACAGCTCCCGCAGCCTGGGTGATCTGATCGCATTTTACCTCGTTCAGATCCGTGCCGCCCGTCATTATCCCCGATACAAATCTAGCCAGGTGGGCGATGTTAGACGCCGCAGCCAGCGATTGTGTACCAGCAATGAATGACTGGTCACCCCAATAAGCCAATCGCCTAGCCGACTTCCCCTGGAGGACCGGCTTGCATAGGGGTTCCCACACCATATCCGGACAGAGGAGCGCGGCCATCGGATTGTCAAGCCGAGGCACGCCCTCCCCCATACCTTTGACTAACCCCAACACCCGCGTAACTGGTACGTAGGCGGGAGGTAGTCCCATGATGTTGGACACCGCCTGACCCCGACGAACATAGGCCCCCATCGATGGGAAAAATGGGTAGACAACGTCCACCCCTCTCACTGGGGGACGCTGCCAGGGATGGCCTATGAGGTCATCAGGGACAGGTGCAGGCAATGGCAGCGGCAGCGGCACACCGTTTGCGGTGGCGGCTACCACCATGAGCTCGGGAAACAAGGCCCGCAGTTCCCCCTGCGAACCTTCCTCCACCAACCCCGCATCCCTCGCATACAGCAGGCTGCGACTGGTCAAGGAGCCACAATCCGATGCGGCCGACAGTAGGGCATCCTGCTGATGAGGCCAAGGTGGTTCCTCGACATCCTCGAACAAGGCGCCCCATGGAGCCATTTCTCCCCCCTCCGGGGTCTCCGGAGGAGGGATACTCTCCTCCACGGGACCATCATACAAGAATCCGTCCGCCTCTTCCATGAAGTCCTCAGTTTCCATCAGAAATCCAGAGTCGGACGCATCCTCGCTGGTCTCCAGCAGCTCCCCAAACCCAGGCCGTTCGCGTCTGCACGCCACCATCTTGCGACGCGAGCGAGCAGACGCGAAAAGTTTGCGTCGCAAATCCTCCGGCTCCAAAACAATCCCCCGTTCATCAACGGCCGATTCCCCAGAACCAGAGGAACCAGAGTCGAGATCAGGCCATCGCCGGAGCGACGGCACCGAACCCTCGGCTCGTCAGTGAGGAAAACTATCCACCGGCAGTCTCCCGGGCTGGGTCGGCAACCACGAGAGTGGCAACAGCCCAGCACCGAAGCGCATGACGGAGGCGGGAATGGAGAACCGGTGGTGAAGAGTAGGTCTAGCGGGTCTACTCTCCGCGGAATACCTTTTCTTATACAACAAAGTGAGAGAAGAAAAGATTAAGCACAATGTAAACCAGTCACAACTCTTTTCAACTAACAACACGTCAAGTGGGGTACTACCGAAGGCACTTCCTTGTGGTGAAAGCGAGAAGGAGGAGAGCAGGTGACCACACACCTGCTTATGAAGGTAAGCTGATGAGGGGTGTGGTCAGACTAATACTGGTATTAAAGGTATATTTGTGGAATGTTATTCAGTACGCATGCACGTACGCGATGGAGTGCAGTAGGTGATGCCAAGCAGAGCCCCTTAACGAAACAGAACCCTTTGTAGTGTGGTAGTGAAAGCGTTAACCTTCTGTAGTGTGGTAGTGAAAGGGTTAACCTTATGTGTGATAGTAAAAGCCTTAACCCTTTGTAGTGTGGTAGTGAAAGTGTTAACCCTTTGTAGTGTGGTAGTGAAAGGGTTAATCCTATCATTCTGTTGTAAGGAGGAGATGTGATAATCAGCACATAAGCAGGCAGGGTAAACTCTCATTGGAGTATTGCACATGCGCAGTTGGAATTTAGCCGTATTTCCAATCGGTTTAGTCCCCAAACACTCCACCAGTGCAATCTGAGCATGCGCCATACCCCCATCTCCCATTGGTTGGCTGACTGGTGACATCTCCTCCATTTTACCATCCTTGCCGATCCATCTGATCCGCCTCTAAATTTCACATCACCACGATCACATGGCTCCTACAAACACAAACACAAACACAGGGAGATTGATAAGACAGAGAACTGATGCATGTCATTCAGGCTTACATAATATCATATTATGAACATGAACTGTCCGTGCAGGTAATTATTTTTATTTATTTTTTTATCCACTTTTTCGCCACATTTTTCAATTTTTTTCTCCCATCCCAATTCCGTATATCCAATTCTCCCCTCCCCTGTCTTGAACGTTGCTAGACTATGCCTCCCACAGGTCGGTTGTAGTGAGGACAGAAGCCTTGCATCACGTGTCCCCTCCGGTACACGAGGAGGCAGCCTGTCGCATCTTTTCACCGCAGCAGCTCGAACTCTCAGTGGCAAGGAGTAACACGTGGGAGGCTCACACTGCCCCCGTCACTTCCTGCTTCCGTCGCACCGGCGTCACCAAACCGACCTGTAGGAGTCGCTGTCCACAACGTCAAATCCCCACCCACCGGCTTTCCCACCCTCTAACACTTGCCAATTGTGTTAGTATGAACGACCGGCCAGCCGGTAGCAACGCAGAGAGCTGGGCTCGAACCCAGCGTCTCCTGCGTTAGAGGCGAGCGCCTTGCCCACTGAGCCAATCAGCCGCCCCGGTAATTATTTTTCAACTAAGAGAGCTACCACAGCTTTTCAAGTTCAAGTTTATTTGTCATATACTGTACCACACATCAATGCAATGAAATGCATTTTCCCCTGGCTTTCTCTCAGCCCTTAAAACATATAAATAGGACAATAAATGGATAAAAGCTAACCTGAGAATAAACCAATAACAGCATATAATACAAATGTAAACAAACAATAGCAGCATATAATAAATAAAGACAATAGCTACATACAACAAAAGCATCAATGAATAATTAATCCACAGCTTCTACATTCATTTAAAAGCTAATGTTCAGTCTGACCGCCTGGGGGTAAAAACGATCTGAGCCGGTCCACACTTTGATGCTCTGTAGACGCTTCCCTGAGGGGAGATAAGAGAAAAGGCTGTGCTGGGTGACTGGTCTCCTTCATAATACAGAGGGCTTTCTTCCTGCAACAGGTAGAATAAATGATCTGTAACCGTGGTAATGGTGATCCTATACTTTGTGATGCTATTGTCACTATCCTCATCAGGTGCATATGATACTGTGCTGTGATGTTGCCAAACCATACCATTATGATCCAGTCAAGATGCTTTCTTTTGTGGAGGACTCGTAGTTGTTTATGGACACGCCATGCTTCCTCAGACACCTCAGAAAAGAAATCTGTTGTGCCATTTTTTTTTTTTTTTTTTTTTTTTTTACAACTGAGTGACCAGGAGAGAGAATGAGAGATATGGATGCCTAAGAACTTGTAGCTTTTTACAATTTCAACAGGAGTAAACAGCTTGACTGAACAGTTTTGATTTCCCTAAAGTCTATCATGAGCTCCTTTGTTTCCTCAACATTTAGGGACAGATTGTTGGGTAACACTTTATAATAACACTCAGTTATAAGACCTTTATAAGGTATTTGTAGATAATGAACTAATCATGAACAAACCATTTATATACATTAGTAAATTATTATTAATCATTTATAACTATATTTGTATAACATTTACAAATTAGTTCTACATTATTTATGTAACTCATTATCAACATTGTTTGTACTTGATTTGTTCATCATTAAATAATGTTGTTTAATGTGTAGTAACACATGTAGATGCTTTGAAAAATGGATATGAAAAACCGACTATACTGTACCTCCATTTATTTGTTCATGTTCAACAAATTATTTGTTAAGACATTCATAAAACATCTATAAATCATTTGCAGATGCTATTGTGTGCCCTAATCTAAAGTGAAGCCTATTCAAATGTCTAATAGTTTGTTTATTTGTGGACTTTTATGAATACACACGAAGCAATTATCAGACTTGTCTTTTCATGTTTAACAAATTATTTGTTAAGACATTCATAAAACAGCTATAAATCATTTGCAGATGCTATTGTGTGCCCTAATCTGAAGTGAAGCCTATTCATCATTAACAAATGTCTAATACAGTTCATTATTTGTTGACGTTTCATCACCTGTTACAAATGTTGTAGACAGCTTTTGGATACACCCTTCTTTGTGACCTCAAACAGTGACAGAATTAGGACTATAGATAAATGCAATTTTATTAACATATAAAATACATGTCTTGTGCAGTGAAACTTGAACTTGAACTTGATAGTATTAAAGTTTAAAATTGGCCTCTTAAAGTGGCCTTAAAGGACACAGTATACAGTATAATGTAGCAATGACAAGATAACGGCCAATTCACCGTATTCAAACATTTTGAATAACCAGAAACACATGCACACACCTTCAGATCAATTGTTTACATTTTCAAGTCAACTGAATATATGACCCACACAAAGTTCATCTGACCTGAGGAGTTACTTCTGATACTCTCTTCCCTCAACCTAAGACAATGACCCGCCACTCTCCTTGTGATTAAATTACCAGTGGTGGGAGAAACTCTATACTGTTATAGTATACCTCTATACCGGCTCCAAACGCAGCCTCAAATAAAGTGGCAGCCTTGGAGCTTTACATTCCCCGTCAATTGTCTAACTAATGAACTCGGTGTGTTGACAAGCGACTCTCCGGGGCCGGCAGCGGCAGAACTTCTGCTTCACCCGGCTGTGAGACTCCTTCACCACGAGAGGGCATTCTGTAGGTAACATGGCCAGTCAAAAGAGCGAGTCCTATTCAGCCTACAGATTAGATTAAATAAAAATCTATTTAATCTATTAAGATTAAACTGGATTTTGAAGAAGTCTTTATTCATTGCACACATTAACAATGTCGTCATGCAGCGACACACACATGCGATGGACAGCACACACAGGAACGCACACATGCGATTTTTTGGGTCGCAGAATAAATTTCGTCTCTGCGCTTGACCCATCCCAATGTATTGAAAATGTCCCTTGAAGCCATTATTTCACATGAAATGTTTTAACCACTACTAGTGATTTATCACCACTACAGTATGTACCTGGGGGTTAGTACAACGCCAATTGGATTCCTACTAAAATGTGTGCATTTATCTGCACTACCGCTATGCCACCAGTAACCATTTCTCCATTTCTAGGGTTGGTAGAAGCAGGTTTTATCTGACCGTTACATTTAACAGCATTGTTACGTTTTTCTCCACAGCTTCACAGCGAAGTGGAGAAGCCCTTGTTGACGTTCAGAGGTGACAACTTCAAGAAGGACTTGAAGAAGTATGACCACCACATCGCGGACCTGAGGAAGCAGCTGGCTAGTCGTTATGGAGGTGTGGAGAAGGTAAAATGCAACGCCTTACGGCGGTGCCAGTGCAGATCGTTTGGCATCACTGACCTGTAGTTTGGAATTAATCAACCAGAATCAACCATTGAATTATACACTGTGTAATTGTATGTGGCTGCGTCTTTACAGTCCTCATCCCTACCAATTGAAAATGTCACTGAGTGCATCTTTAAAGGTGCTATAGATAACATTCAGCCACTAGATGTCGCCCTAGAGCACCAGCATGTCATTTATCCTCTTCCATGTCTGGTGAGAGCTGGGCAATATGTTACAGAAGGGGGCTTCAGGTTTTACGGAACTTCCTGGTAGACCCCTTGAGGGAGAATCTAAGCTTCTCAAGCTTGATGCTGTATAAGACTTCCTTGATCCACTGATCATGTGTAGGAGACAAGACATGTTTCCATTTTAGCAAAATCAGACGTCTGGCCAGCAGCGTTGAAAACGCCAGGACCCTCTGTACTACTGCAACTGAGAGGCCGGCAACAGAGGCAAGGCCGAAGATGGCAGGGAATTCGGTTATATTTTGGCCAACCTGGCATTAGTATAGTGTGTTCTATGTCCTATGTAGCCTGTGACGCGGTGTGACGGGCACAAATGGAAGAAGAGTGGACCTGGGTTCTGCTCGTTAGTCAATAATAATAATAATAATAATAATAATAATAATAATAATAATAATAATAATAATAATAATAATAATAATAATAATAATAATAATAATAATAATAATAATAATAATAATAATAATAATAATAATAATAATAATAATAATAATAATACATCTATTTTATATAGCGCTTTTCCAGATGCTCAAAGACGCTTTACATGGGTAGAAGAAACAAAACTATGGCAAAACAAAAACAGAACAAAAAGAATACATGACAAAATAAAATAAAACCGACAGAATTAGAGCTCAAAAGCAAGATTGAAAAGGTGGGTTTTGAGGGCTGATTTAAAAGATGTCAGGGTGTTTGCATCACGGATACTGCTGGGGAGGGCATTCCAGAGGGAGGGGGCAGCAGCAACAAAGGCCCTGTCGCCCCAGGTCCGGAGCCTGGTCGTGGGAGGTGTTAGGAGGTTGGCATCAGCAGACCTAAGGCGACGGGTGGGCGTGTGACGGTGGAGGAGGTCGGACAGGTAGAGAGGGGCAAGGTTGTTGAGGGCTTTAAATGTGATGAGAAGTATTTTAAATTGTATCCTGTATTTGATCGGAAGCCAATGGAGGTCGTGGAGGACAGGGGTGATGTGATCAGAGTGACGGGTGGAGGTGAGCATGCGGGCAGCAGAGTTTTAGACATATTGGAGTTTATTGAGGATAATGTTTGGTGAGCCGTAGAGGATGCTGTTACAGTAATCCAGTCTTGATGAAATGAATGCATGAACCAGTGTTTCAGCAGCGCAGAGTGATAGGGAGGGGCGGAGATGAGCAATGTTCCGGAGGTGGTAGAAAGCCGTTTTTGTTATGTGGTTCACATGGGGGAGGAAAGAAAGGGTGGAGTCCAGGATGATGCCAAGGTTACGGACGTGAGTGGAGGGGGTGACAATGGAACCATCAATATTTAGGGAGAAATCCTGGGTGTGGCTGGTGAGGGAGTTTGCTGTTCACCCCTTTGACCACCCCTTTGAACAGAGGGGTAAAGTTATTCTCATATCAGACATGGATGTAGTTATGAATATTCCCAGATAGCAAAATCTGTCTACTGTCCATTTGAAAGGGGTCAGGGAGTGTGGGAGCTTCTCTGCCTGTAGATTGACAGTCAAGACAGAACCCAGGTCTTGTCCCCAGGCTTGCCTCATCTGGGCAGGGAAACCCGGGCTGGCCGAACCCATGGAGTTGTAAATGATTGAGATGCCCTTCCTCTGAGCAGGGTCCAAACTTAGAAGGGTGTCGAAATCTGCTTTTTAATGAAGCTTTTCATTTGAAAAAACTAAAAAGGTTGTCCCTGGTTAGTTGGTACTTTAATTACAAGTCAGTGAATAATGAGAATATCCCATCCATATACAAGTCATTAACTGTATTTATGCCGTTACTAGGCCGGGTTTGAAATGCTAGGTCAGTGTTTGAGGGTTTAAAGGGATGATTATTCATTATTGGAGTAAGGCCTGAGGGTCTGAGCAGGCTTAAATGTTTTCTAAATTGGTTCCATATGTTAAGAGAATTAGACACAGCCGGATTAGGTTGAACAACTGCAGAAGGGAGAGGGAGCTGGGAGCAAAGTATGTTTTGCTTCCAGCAAAGGAGTGTAGAGAGATCTGTGAGGATACCCTTTCCATGTGGACCCAAGCCGGCGAGTTGGCCTGGCTGCTACTGTACCAATCCAGTATGGGAGCGTTTGGATGTTGGCTGCCCAGTAATATAGTGTATAAAGTTTCCGGACACCAACAGTTTTGTCATTCCACAGAAATGTAAATATCGTCTTATCAAGTCTATCAAAAAAAGAGGGATGTGTTGAAAGAGATAATTAAGGAATTTTGGTAGAACAATCATTTTGATCAGACCTACTCAGCCTTGACAGCGATAGAGGGAGAGCCGACCAGCGCCTCCTCCACCCCTTTGACCAGAGGGGTAAAGTTATTCTCATATCAGACATGGATGTAGTTATGAATATTCCCAGATAGCAAAACCTGTCTACTGTCCATTTGAAAGGGGTCAGGGAGTGTGGGAGCTTCTCTGCCTGTAGATTGAGCGGCAGGCGTTCGCTCTTTAAGCTTGTAGCCAGAGTATTCACTAAACTGCACCAGGACATGGAGAACAGCAGGGATTGACTTGATGGGGTTCTAAATGTATAACAGTAAATCATCCACGTAAAGCGACAATTTTCAATGCCCTCAATGTCCTCCTCTGCATGTAGCCAAATGGCTAGGGGCTCTAACGCGATAGCAAACAGCAACGGTGACAACGGGCATCCCAACTCATGCCTCACTGAAGGGGGATAGTATATTGTTTGTCTGCACTGAAGCCACCAGTGCGGAGTACAGTGGTCTAACCCACGCAAAAAAGTCCTCCTCAAGGCAAAATCTTTCCAGAGCGTTAAAGACATCTCCATTCCACCCTGTCGAAGGCCTTCTCAGA
>NC_140178.1:28029252-28129317 GCF_963971535.1 Notolepis coatsorum
AATATTATTATTATTATTATTATTATTATTATTATTATTATTATTATTATTATTATTATTATTATTATTATAGTAGTAGTAGTAGTAGTAGTAGTAGTAGTAGTAGTAGTAGTAGTAGTAGTAGTAGTAGTAGTAGTAGTAGTAGTAGTATTATTATTATTATTATTATTATTATTATTATTATTATTATTATTATTATTATTATTATTATTATTATTATCATTATCATTATTATTACATCGTATAATATTATAGAAATATATGTGAATTCTATTTTAAGGTGGATTTTCCCTTTAGGTTGAGGTGGTTCATATCAGAGCCAAGAGGTGCAGCCAAGTAAGCTGAATGCACAGCGAGACGCGGCTCCTCCTGGCAGCAGGCCAGACAACAGTGGAATAGAGCACCAGTGGCAGTGGGTCCATTCAGGCTGCATTTCAACATGTAATGATCTACATTCCACTATGGGATGGAAAAAAGACCCCTACCCACAATCCTCAGGGCTAATCGTTTGGTTTAGGTGAATAATGGTCCCCCTATCTATCAATGGAACACTTGTCCTGTCCTGTCCTGTCCTGTCCAGCAAGCCATCTTGGATACTTAGGTCTGGCAGCATGAGCCACTTCCTCCTGTGCCTGAATGGAGCAGGCTATAGACACAGCAGATAGATCCCACAGGCTCAGGGTTTACATGAGAGGACCCCCCCCCCCCTCCTATACAGCATGAGGCACCACAGAGAGGGACTGTAGGGACTCCTATCCAATCATATGGATGAGAGTATATTAAGAAACTCGCTGGCTGAATCACTACAATAACATGCATTTTAAGCTAATCTATTCTAATCATATTCAAGATATCAAATAATGTATTTTAATTAAATATTTTATCAGGGCTCCTGTTGTTATACATTAAACATTGCTGTGCTGTAATGAAGGGAGGGAATCTAACACGTTAGGTTAGAATGTTAGAATGCAACGTTTTCTTTAGTCTAGTATTGTTTAATGTAGACCTACGATAGACAAAAGAAAGACAAATACCCTCCGTGGTACAGTATATGATGGGTGAGATGTGAAGATGTTCATTAACCCTTCCACTACCACACTACAGATGGATAACCCTTTCACTACACACTACAGATGGTTAACCTTTCACTACCACACTACATACGGTTAACCCTTTCACTACCACACTACAGATGGTTAACCCTTTCACTACCACACTAAAGATGGTTAACCTTTCACTACCACACTACAGACGCGTAACCTTTCACTACCACACTACAGACGGTTAACCCTTTCACTACCAAAAAAAAAAAAAAAAATTGTAAGGCCCTGACCACACACATTAATGTCCCCATGGGCCAGACACGTCTTCTTTAAACAAGTCAAGAAGAAACATCACAATAAATCAAGAACAAAACAAAAAACACCATGAAATCCAAAATAAAATGTAAAATAAATAAATGCAACACTCGCAAGCAATGTGGAGGGGAGAAACCTTAGA
Source organism: Notolepis coatsorum (assembly GCF_963971535.1). Classification (NCBI taxonomy): domain Eukaryota; kingdom Metazoa; phylum Chordata; class Actinopteri; order Aulopiformes; family Paralepididae; genus Notolepis; species Notolepis coatsorum. The sequence goes on from NC_140178.1 coordinate 28,030,753, forward strand.
AGGGCCATTCAAGGGGGGATCTCCCTTCTTAGATGTCGGTGATAGTAGTGTTGCTATAAAACAGGCGAAACAGTTGGTAAGTATGTATGTACATATACTGTACGTGTAATAAAACACAAATATGTACATGCAATAGCAACTGGGGTACATAAGAACATTTTGAATGATTGAAAATAGAATAGAGCTGATAACGGATCCATTTGAGGTATGGGGGCGACGTAGAGAGGATTGTATCCTCTTGGCCATCACCACGGGACGTCCACCACTTTGGTCATCCCCATGAGACGAGACATCTACTCACAGGGAGACAGGGACAGGAGTTAGATAGTTTGCGTGTTTGTGCTTGTCGGACATAGCAATGGATACATTTAGTAAGCATATATGTTAATAGAATAGATACATGTAGTAAGCATGTGAATAGAATCAGAGTATATAAGATAATTGTGAAATTAAGTAATGAATAGAACTAAAAACAACTGCAAGTGTATGTATACAGGATGGGATACAAGACGATGGCTCAGGGCCATTATGCCCCGGGGGGCAGGAGAAACCACTCAGAATAGGTCGAGGCAGAGCAGGTAAGGTTCGACGCTGCAGGTCAGACAGAAGGCGGTATGAAGCTGTTTCATGGGACCGGTGGTGCTCATGTCCAGTATGAGGTAGAAGGTCACTGGAATGTCTATATCGATATATTCACTCAGAGTGACAGGGACAGGGGTTAAACAATTCTCCCACTCCCACTACAGACGGTTAACCCTTTCACTACCACACTACACAGACGGTTAACCCTTTCACTACCACACTACAGATGGTTAACTCTTTCACTACCACACTACAGAACATGAGGTCACAAGCAGCCAATCAGCTCATAGCCCAGAGCACAGCTCTCCCTACATGGCTGGAGCAGTAGTGCCACGGTCCTCCAGATCTGCACTGTGGAAAAGATATTGTGTGAAGTTGTGTTGTTCATTCTCTCTGCCACTTGGCGGATTAGTCACAGCTCACGGCCCCGAATCAATACCTCTTATATTAGTCACAGTTAAACGACCTCTGGCGCGTGTCAATGATCACTTTACCCCCGAGACTGAAGCGAGTCGTTAAGTTCTCCCAGGGAACTTCCCATACGGTATAGATTGAGACGTGTTATTGTTGCACAGGCTGCATGTTAATAGGTTCCACTGATTGTGTTGGATTTTAATGTATTACACTCTTCCGTGTACTAGATCTGAATGATGATGTACATGACTTCATGTAACAACCCATAATCTACACTCATTGCACACACATCCATCCACATGCACACACTCACTTTTAAACAAACACTCACCTTAACACTCACTTTAGACACTTTAATACTACATTATATGTATCTATTATTAAAGAGATTTGCACTACATTCATACCTCATTTGCAATTGCTAATTTTCTGCATTGTATCGCACTGTTTACTCATTTTTACTCACTGTACTTAGACTGTACCTAGGTTGTACTTTATATTGTATATTTTACTGTATATATGTATATTGCATATTCCTCTTTACTTACTTTTTCTTTTTTACTTACTTTTTACTTTCTTTCTTACTTACTTTTTCTTTTACTGTATGAAGCACACTCTCAGGGGATCATACAGAACCAAGCATTTCACCGTAAAGTATGTGTATTTTATTGTGATAATTAATAAACAAACTTGAAACTTGAAACTTGTTGAGATGAGTTGGGAGTGCAGGGCCAAAGTGAAAAAAGGAGGATGATCAACAATAGCTAAGCTGCGTGTGGCTTCTATCCTGTGAGATGGTTGAACCCAGACAACAATTTTGGAGCCTCTGCTGATCATGAAGAGAGCTAACAGTACCGACAGATTATAAAGGGGCATTTCGCCAATTTCTTACCCTGAATCCTATCGTACTGTTGTGAGGAGGATGTGTGATGATCACCAATGCGCTCTGTGTCTCGAGAGCTTGGCCTGTATTGAAGAAGAAGTCTTTATTTGCTATGCAGCAACACACACATGTAAGATGGGCGACACACAGGAACACACATGCATTGGGTCGCCGATAAAATGCCTCTCTACGCGTGACCCATGCCGTTTTTCTTCCCCCCAAGGGCAGCCGGGAGCAGACATGGGCTGCGGTGTCCGGGGACAAATCCAAGTGCTCCTGTCCGTCTTAGGTCAGGGACGTGACAGCGTTAGCGATCTGTTCTGCATGTTTTTCTATTGAGTTTACCTCCTTTTCTGGAGGGGAGAACATGCAAACTCCACACAGAAAGGCCCGGGAGATACCCCACCTGGGTACCTGGCAACCCGGAAACCTGGTCCCCAAGCGGGAATCAAACCCAGGACCTTGTTGCTGTGAGGTGACAGTGTTAACCACTACACCACCGTGCCACCCTAGTAAACTGTAGATGCTATTTCCTTAACTATTTACAACTGTAATAGGCCCAACATGAGGACGTTTTGCAGAAATAGTTTTGGAAATAGTGTCTGCAGTTGTGCTCTCCACTGAGTGACGTCATCTATCGAAAGTTTCTCGGGGGAGGGGGGGGGGGGTTGAGGGGGGAGGGAGGGGGTGCAGCTGAGCTCTCGAGACAGAGAACAAGTTGGAAATTTTGATGTCTGATAATCACATGTCATAAAAAAACATAATCAAAAATCAAAATGCCCCTTTATGTTATGACAGCTTACGGTATTTAGAATTTGGGAAATATATATATATATATATATATATATAACACACTATTATCCTTGGTAAATCTTCTACTCTTTACTCATGGAAAGAGTTGTTGATCTCCCATCTTGTCTCCATTTGTGTTCCGTAGGCGATGACCTGATGCGCTGTGTTGATCTGTACAACCAAACACAGTCCAAGTGGTTCGAGGAGATGGTCACTACTAGCATGGTAAAGCACATTCCTCTTTTAGCCGCCAAATAAGGACAACTCCCTTGTACTTGTTATTTAACCCTTTCAGGTGTGCGTTTATTCATATTAGGGTGTGAGCCCCAAAGGCACTAGACCTTATTGTAACTGGTGGTTTTATTATGCAGCTTCCGCCACATGTAACACAACGCATGTCATGTGCGTCGCTTGGCTGATAGACCAATGAAGGTTACGTGACGACACAAAAAAGTGGAATGAACAAACCTTGTGGCTATGACAAGCGTTGGAAAAACGCAAATTCAAACATTTGTATCTGGTGAACCAGTAGAGATGTGAAACTTGCTACGTTCATGTATTTCCTCACAATGAACAATTTTTCCTCAAGGCCCCATGAAGTCCGCCATATTGGATTTCCCACAATTTGGAATTTTTGGAATAACGTTTTTTCCCCCTATGGGAAAGCCCCTATGGCTTTTTTGTTCCTGCACCAATTTGAACCAAACTCGCGTCATATCTTTAGGGGCCTATACGCATTAATTTGTCCAACTTGTCGGCTGAATTGGTTGAAAACCATGGGAACATGGGAATGCTGTGAACAAACAAATCTGTGGAAATGGCACAAAATACATGCATGGCGGCATGGTCGCACAGTGGTTATAGCGCTGCTGCCTCACAGCAAGAAGGTCCTGGGTTCGAACCCCAGCAGGGGGCCTTTCTGTGTGGAGTTTGCATGTTCTCCCTGTGTTTGCGTAGGTTTCCTCTGGGTATACTCCGGTTTCTTCCCACACCATAAAGACATGCATGGTAGGCAGGGACTACAGATGAAAACTAGCTCATTAGTTCATTCTGGCACATTTACATTGATGTGGAAACTGAAGATGTTGATTAATGTGCACTGTCCCTGGGTAAAGTAAATAAATAAACGAAATAAACGTCCCATTCTGTTTATGGCGACGTTATCATGAGTTCTTGTTTTTTCCAGTTCATGAGTCAGAACATCAATTATGAATTCTATTTTATTTAATGGCTAGTAGCCATTGTTACATCATTATTTAACATGTGAGCTTGTACACTTGAAAAGGTTAACTTTTGTCTTTCCCTTTTCTTTCATGTGTCTTTCTCGTGTCTGTCTTGTGTCTTTCATGTGTCTTTCTTCTGTCTTTTTTGTGTCTTTCTTGTGTCTTTTCCATGTCTCTCTTTTGTCTTTTTTGTGTTCCACCCTCCAGGAGCTGGAGAAGCTGGAGGTTGAACGCATCGAGTGGATTCAACAGCATTTGCGTCAGTACACAACTCTGCGACATGAAACTGACATGTTCAACCAAAGTGTGAGTTGCAAGTCCCTTATGCTTGAGTTCCTTCCCTTGAGTCAGCTATTGTGTTGTCTTGTGTCTGTAATTGTGTGAGTGTATACTCTGATATACATTTACATTTAGTCATTTAGCTGCCGCTTTTATCCAAAGCGACTTACAAGTTCTGTAGAACAAGTCAGCAGGAAGGGTACAACTAAGTACAACTGGCAGCTAAGGGTAAGTAACATTGTTCGACAAACAGTGTTGAACTTGAGTGCTACATACTTGAGTGCATATTAGTAGGTAATAATATAGGCAAGGTAGATTCCTTAGTAGCAGAGTGCATACTAGTAAATTATATATATATTTTTTTTTAATATAATTCATTTATTTATTTATTTTCATTTCAGATATTGATTGTTAAGGAGCATGCAATAGCACAACAATCTGATCTCACCTTGAATAGATAACACATGTCGGCAATACATTCATTAAAGAGTCAAGACCATCTAAAAACAAACCTTTATTAACGTCCCCTAATGGTACAATATAGCTTGGAGAGGATCTCTTTGCAGGGTTCAGCTGAGCGCCTTGGCAAGACTTGTGTGTGCTTGTTGTCACAATGTTGGCCAAGGCTTTCATCACTCACTGTCCCTCTGTCAACCCTGTCACCAGGCAACACTTGCTACCCCAGCTGTCATCACCCTCTGCCGCACACAAAACACCAAGAGGCTCAATGCGCATTAGGGAGGTGTAAACACCTGCAAATCTAATGAGACATTGAAAGTCATTGTTGGGGGTTGTGTGTATGGTAACAAGGGGGTAGTACTGCTGTACTGGCTGGCTGACACGCTCAATTACATAGAGGTGATAGTACACACTAGTGATCGGTCTAATGCGATGATCTTCCACTGGAGGAACACGATAGGGAGACCTGAGAAGGTATTCCTCTACACAACATTGGCTTCAGCTATATATATATATATATATATATATATATATATATATATATATATATATATATACTGTATATATAATTGTTCCTTTTTCTTTTTTCAAAAGGATGGGCGGTATGCTTTCAATGGCCAATAGCCGTGTGTTATATGCGACTGTTGACATGTTAAATAGCCAGAAATGATGTTCAATCAATATTGGCCCTAGGAGATGTGCGTGCAAATGGGGAAACAAATTGAATCCCCTATCTAGTACCCTACAGTACATTGAGGTAATAAACGTAAATGTGCAAATGATTTATGTTGAGGTTGAAATCATGTCTTTTAATAATGGGGTTATAAAAGTAAGCGTGTGTGTGTGCGCGTGTGTGTGTGTGTGTGTGTGTGTGTGTGTGTGTGGTGTGTGGTGTGTGGTGTGTGTGTGCGTGTGTGTGTGCGTGCGTGTGTGTGTGTGCGTGCGCGCGTGTGTCCTTGTGTGTGTCCTTGTGTGCGTGTGTGTGTGTGTGTGTCCTTGTGTGTGTGTGTGTGTGTCCTTGTGTGTACAGTATCTACAGTATGTGGCTATTTGTATCTATGCGCGCAGTTACTTGAAACCTATAATTACAAACCGGGGGGGCGACAGTGGCTCAGGAGGTCTGGCAGTCGGAAGGTTCCCGGTTCGATTCCCCGCTCCTCCCGGCCGGCAGCGCGTCAAAGTGTCCTTGAGCAAAACATTCAACCCCTAACGTGTGAACGTGTGAGTGAATGGGTGAATGTGAGGAACAAAATGGACAAAGCTCTATATAATAAATGCACCATTTACCCTTTTACAAACCATTTGTTTGTCAGACGGCAGAGCCGGTGGATCGGCTGCTGCAGAGCGTGGACCCGGCCAGAGACAGAGAGCTGTGGGTCCGAGAGCATAACACTGGCGAGGTGCGCCCCGTGGACATGGATATATAGACCACACTGACCTCGGACCAGCCACCCCACCAACGTCTCCATACTATCAGACTCCCAGAACACTTCTATCACAGATCCAAGGTACAGCGGCATGTTGTTCAGGCGACACACTGTGAGGTCCGCGGTCTCACTCACACGTTTCAACGCAGCTTCAGTCTATATGATCAAGAAATGGTAACATGATGACATTTATCGACAGTCAAATAGATATACCAGCATGTTCCTTCGAAGATTAACAGTGTTATCATCCAGCGTGTTGAATGCCACTTAACATTATTGTGTTGTTTATCTGTTTGTAAAGCGGATAATTAAAAAGACGCTGTGTTTTTTTTTTTATTGTTTCGTTTAGTGATTCGGGGGAGATCCTATCAAAAGTCTTTCGAATTTGGACGAACAAAACGAAATTATTCATTATTAATATTACCTTTATTTTAGATACTGATATATTAAAGACATTATCTCTTAAAATAAATAGGATATATTTTCATATTTATGCTGGCTTATTTTGGTGGATATGCATGTTTTGAATATTATCTTAGATTAGTTGTACATGGAGAACTGCACAAATTGTGAAATTATGATAGCTGTATTGGCATAGTGGACCAGTTTAATGGATTGTTTTTACAGAAGGTATACGGTAGCTTATTTTGTAACATAACCCAAGAGTAAATCCCTTCCTTATAATCCTCCTCACATCAATCAGGAGCTCCTGTATGACATCGATACACAATAACCTCTGCTGGTTAAGAAAAATGACTTTGTTGCCACAGGTCCCACCACACGGCGGGTCAGGATTTAGGCCAGTGACGACTATGGATCAATGCTGAATGAGGCAATAGTTGATGATCTGTGTTACAATGAACGCCTTATAGTGCCTAATGGTTATATCTACCTGGAATGTCCTTGATATATTCTATTCTGCATAAATGTACATTTGTACATACAACCGTGATGTATTTTGTTGTCAAATGTTTAATGGGCACTGCACTTTGGGCCAAGTAAGTGTTTGTACATCATTGTTTGATTTCTGGTAATTGTACAGAGGATATCTTTATCACAGTGTTTGACAAAAGGAGGATATTTAACAGATATCAACGTTCACACCGATTATTGTAACTATTGCATATTCCCTACAAAAAGGGATTTTGGATAAGAAAGGGGAGTGACGCCCAACTACCTTTTCAGAAATTTATACATAGATAAAGTCAATTATTTGGATTGATATAACACAAAAGTACTATGGCACAACACTGGTGAAACTAAAGCCAATGTAATCCACTTGCACATACGCAGATAACATAGATTCTAACAAAGAGACTGCATGCACACTATGTTTTGTGTTTACATGTATATGTGTGTTTACGTCTGTCTTTGTCACTACATTTTCCTGCGGTTTAGCAGTTCTTGGTGTTGCAGCAATTTATTAGGACTAGTATTACCTGTCAATGTCAATTGCCTTTCTTTTCAGCTTCAAATGGGCAAAGGTGGTCCAATAAAAAAAATGTCAATCATAATTCAGAAATATAATGCATCCACCATGCACAGAAAATAATTGCTATAGGAAAATATTGTTATTTTACCTGCCTTATCACCAAGGCACAGATACTGAAAAGTATCTATTATATTCACCATGTTTGACACTATTCATATTTTGTGTTAGATAAAGAAATGTAATTTTTATTTGAATCAGATCAACAGGATTCAGTATGTTTACATTTGCTTTTATGCTATCCAAAACTGCTCCAGGTTTCAATGGCGTATCTGTTGTAGAGGTTTATCAGTATGTGTCAGGTGTTGTGAAGTAAATGTGTTTTGGTGACGTTATTATGTTAAAACTAAATGTTCTTAACAAAATCAGCCATTTCATAATGATGTAACTGTTGATTTAACTGCCCTTTGTTGAGAAATAACTTTCAGTACAGTAAGTGCATCAAATCAAATGTTTCCCATGTTTTAAGAATGTTTTATTGTAGGTAACCAATGTTCATGCAGTGTGCTGTGGAATGCAGTGTCCAAAATAAAGTCTCTAAAAAGATCAAGCTTGTGTCATTACCATAACTATATTGGTTGGTTACGATTTTACAATTGCAAATCAACCTTTTCTGTTTTCAGATTTTAGCCATTGTTAAGCAGAAGGGTGTAGCAACAGTGGTTACAATACTCCTTATTGTCTTATTATTTAAGTTTTTACGTTTATTTATAGATTTTGTACCCAGAGATTGCAGTCCCTGCTTAACATGCATGTCTTTTGCTGTGGGAGGAAACAGAGTACCCAGAGGAAACCCACACAAACAGGGAAGAACATGCAAACTACACACAAAAAGGCCCCCCTGCCAGGGTTCAAACCCTTTAACCCAAGCCAAAGCAGGCTTTATAGGCCAACAGAGAGGTACCGGTAAGCCTTGCACTGCAAGACAGAGCTCGTGATTGTGGCGCCCAAGGCACTGCTCCGGAAGGTTGGAGATCTCCTTCTGGATGTGGATGGCTGGACTCTCCTTTCAGTCCCACAGCAAGAATGTAAAAAAAAAAAAAAAAAAAAAATGCATTTGTTCGCCTCAAAAACATCTCCAGACTCTGGCCTTTACTCGCCGTCTCCATGGCAGAGACCCTCATCCATGCCTTCATCACCTCCCGCCTTGACTACTGTAATGGAGTCCTGTCTGGGGTACCCAGCAATACCCCGGACTGATTGATTGATTGAATTAATTGATTGAAAACTTTATTAACAGATTGCAGAATGGGTACAATACAGTACAGCTCAATACACACAATTGTTAAGGGGATGCAGACCATGAGAGAAAGACTTTCGTCTTGTTTACATCAGGGTCCCCCATTTTCAATTAATCAGGACATATATGACATACATGACATACAGATAGACAGTACTGCTACATCTATACATTTATGACATACCAGATTTGCAAATACAGTACTGTTTGTGATACAAAAAGAGTCCAAAAAAGAGAGTATATACATTTGACGTAAAAACTGTACATTGGAGGAGGTTGGGTAGGTGGGGTGGGGTTGGGTGGGGGGGGGGGGGGGGCTGTACATTGGAGGTGGTTGGGGGGGGGGGGGTTGGGTAGGAGGGGTGGGTGGGGAACACTGTACAACTGTACAAGCAAAACTGTACATTGGAATATTGACAAATATGGACAGGCTCCAGTATGTGCAGAACTCAGCTTCCAGGGTTCCCAACCCGCACCAAGCCTGGCAGCACATCACCCCCACCCTCATCCACCTCCACTGGCAAATCCATCCATGCCCTTGCACCCCAATAGCTATCTGACCTCCTACACCCCTACACGCCCTCCCAGAGGCTGCAATCCTCAGACATAGATCTGTTCTCCATCCCTCACACCTGCCTACAAACATTTGGGGACAGAGCCTTCAGCATGGCGGCCCCCTCCCTCTGGAACTCTCTCCCGGCTGAGATCCGCTCGGCCACATCCTTGGATGTCTTTAAGACGGCCTCTAAGGTCTACAGCCTCTAGTCCTCTCCCTGTCCTTCATTGTTATTATTTATTTTACCTCTCTTTTTTGTTGCTTTGTAAATCATCCTTGGATTTCTTGAAAGGCGCTATATAAATCCGAGATATTATTATTATTACAGTGCACTATATTTCTGCCAGGCACCCAGGATAAGGTTTATGCTTATGTTTAGGCTCAAAGATGATTTGAGTATATAGACCTATATCATGCAATTGCATTTTTTTGAAGAAGGTGTGGATCACTTCACGGTAATTAATCACGGTCATTGTAGTAATCACTGGAACTTTAATATAAATGATAAATAAAGCATATTAATTAAGACTGCAATCCTGGGTCCTGTATTATTTACCATTTATATTAATAATATTGTCTCATCTTTGAGTGGCTGTCAAGTTCATCTTTATGCAAATTACACTATTGTCTATTTTATTGCTGACTCTGTACAACCTTCACCTTCTGCAAGATGCACTCATTAACCTTAGACTTCTAAACAAATAATACAAATCCATGATGTTCTCTAGAGCTAGAGATATTGTTTTTAATAATTTTCAAATATCAACTGAATGGGTCTGACATGTCACACATAGTTACAGAATACAAATATCTTAGCATCTGGCTTGATGAAAAATGTAGCCATATAGACAATCCTGCCAGCAAACTGCAGCAAAAACAGAACCAGCTTCCAATTATTTGCAGAAAGGAGGATGGAGGATCAGTTTTTCTATCCGTCTTGGATTATGGAGTGATTTATAGACACGCTGCTGCTTCCACTCTTAAGCCCTTGGATTCTGTACATCACTCAGCAATCAAATTTATGATGATAGTTATAGTACACACCATTGTATCCTGTACAATAAGGTTGGGTGGTCCTCTCTGGAGAGACGTGATTTGCATTGGCACGTATTTATATATGAATCCATTGTTGAAGATCTTCCCCCTTATATCACTTCCTTATTGGACTGGTCCTATGGACCTTATCATACTCACTCCAATGATTGACTTACACTTAAAACCCCCAGAGTTTGCACTGAACCTGGATATCTGATGTTAGCTTCTGTGCTCCGACACATGGACCGTCTTGCAATGCGTCTTAAAACTCTATCTTTTGCACAGATTCAATCTTAATGACCAACCATTTCACCCCAGTCTGCAGTTGTTTTTATTACATTTTATTGTTAATTTTCTTGTCATTTATTTTGTGCTGTATTTTTCTCTCGACATCATTGCAAATTAGAGTTTATTCTCAAAGATCCTTCAAGAATAAATAAAGACTGAATTAATTAATGAAAACAATAAAATGATACACACAGCATCTGAAGTATAGAGGGTCGACTCTAGGCTATACATATAATGCCACAAATTTGCGTACAAGTTTATTACAAGCAGAACAAACAAATTCATGACTCAGTAAATGAATTCCCTCAGGACCAGGCATGAAAGAAGAGAGAAAGCATGTAAATATGTACAGCACTGTTAACTAAAATTAAACGTCATAATCTCATAATATACTATATGGGTATATTGACTATTCTGTATTGGTTTTGAACATCTACCAGTGCACTTAATGCATTAGCATGGGTCTGTGACCAGCATATATTACCCATCTATATTGTAGAAGGCATTTCCTTGAAGAGAACAAAAGTGGAGAAAATGTGTTTGAAAATGTGTACATTCCCTGTTCAAAATTATTTTAGTTTACTGCACATTCCCTGTAAAAAATTATTATACTTTACTGCATATTCCCTGTTCAAAGGTATTATATTTTAATGCACATTTCCAGTATATTTACTGCACACAGTCCCTGTTCAACATTATTATAATTTACTGCATATTCACTATTCAAAATGATTATACTTTACTGCACATTCCCTGTTCAAAATTATTATACTTTACTGCACATTCCTTGTAAAAAAAAATTATACTTTACTGTACATTCCCAATTCAAAATTATTTTACTTTACTGCACCTTCCCTATTAATACTGATCTATGTCAATGGTTGAGTGCTTCCTTTAGCAGGGGTCTTATGTCTCTTAGCAAGCGTTTCATCAAATGTTGTCATATTAAAACGTTTAAAATAAACAAAGTTACTCAATATAGTTATACGCAATAATAACCGACTAACCCACACCAAATCCAAATCCTGGCACCACATCAAACCCAGACCTCCACTGGCTTCCAGTCTCAAGCCCTTCACTTACCCCCCACCCTGTATCTCACAGACGTCTTCTCTCCCTAACAACCCTCTCAGTCCCTCTGATCTACCTCTACCTCCAAATCCAACCTCTGAAGTTCTGGGGACAGTGCCAGCCCCCAATCCATCCTTGTGTCTTTGTGTTATGCTTGTCTGCTGTTTATCTCACACTACCCCCGCCCCTTACTGTAAAGTGACTTGAGTCTTGAAGACTAATTATATCATCACTAATGGTATTACAACCATTTCAAATCAAGATAATTGTGTATGATACACAAGCTTTCTTTCTCAAGAGTGTTTAAAAACCTCAGCAGGAGGTATGTTTGTCTCAACTGACCTTCAGATTATAATAGGATTTTCAGCCACTGAGGGATTGTTACCTTAAGTCTAATTCCTTTGATAATAATGAGCTCTTGTCCTCCTGACTTTATCTCTATTAAACTAATGAATGAAAGTGTGAAAATAATTGGATTGTACAGGCAGGACACAGAAGAGTAAACTCAATCGGAGGAAAATATTATAAATTTGATAATAATTATTATTTCAAGGAATAAGCCAATGCGCAGCCTCGTATTCTCCTGTCTTGCGAACCTGCTGAATTTAGTTTCCGCGACAAGTACCATATAGGCTACTGCTGCAATCACAAGAAGGACCTCATTCATTCTAGTGCTTACAAAATGTTTCAAGAAAATAACCCATTTAGCATGGGTTAATAATTTTTTTTAAACGCACACAAAAAAGAAAAGCGTATTGTCTAACAAAGTCTTCGATTAAGACCAAACCGACCAACGAATCAACAAAGTGGGGCCACTGCTTTCCAACAAAAAACAGCTGGTGTGCTCATTTGTGAGTACATGTTTGTTCGAGCGAGTGTATGTGTTCGAGCGAGCTATGAGTACGTAGGGAATTTGTGTGACATTTTCTGCGGCAGCAAGCTAAGCTGTTCGCTGATCTTCAAGAACAAAAAGGAAGCGAGCCACGCTGGTAGCCAGGCCATCTGGAGTTTGGGGAACAGTGTGTAAACAGTAAAGGCCCTTTCAGATACAGCGTGACAACAGCGCCGCTGATCTCCGCGAACCTCCTCAACCCCAGCAGGGAAGGAAAGGCAGCCGGCCAGGCAGAGGAGGGAAAGTTGATACTGGCACTATTACAATTTCCTGATTTCTAGAAACACATTTCAAACCAAATGCACAACGCCAGGTATGTTTAAACAATGCAATGTAGATTATGTTATTCTCTATAGTTCTACTCTTCTCCTGAAAACCCCGCCCATTTTGTTTCTCCTCCGTGATATTTAGTTCGATATGCGCTGAGACACGAGCGTCCTACGCGAAGCCCCCCCTCCCCTCCCCTGTAAAGCTTTAAACAGTCTAATGAAACCAGAGGAACCAGGGGAACCAGAGGAGCGCTTACTGCTTCTCCTTCTCCTTCAGTTTGTCCTTGATCTTCTGAGGCTGGTCATACTGTATTAACCTCAGGATCTCCTGGTTGTCCATGACTCCACAAATGAATTCACCCTCCGCGATCTTATCTGGAAGTAGAAGAGAAACGACATGCCTCAACGCCTGACTTTAGATGAGTGTTGTACATTCAATAATTTTTTTGTCTACTTTTTCTCCCCATTTTTCTATTTTTCTCCCATCCCAATTTCGTATTATTCTTCCCTCCCCTGTCTCGAACGATAGACCATGCCTCCCACTGGTCGGCTGCAATGTGGACGAAGCCTTGCATCACGTGTCCCCTCCGGTACACGAGGAGGCAGCCGTCGCATCTTTTCACCTGTACAGCGCGATCTCTCACGCTGCCCCCGATACTTTCCTGATTCTGCTGTACAGGCGCACCAACCGACCTGTAGGAGTCGCTGTCCACAATGTCCGATCCCCACCCACCGGCTTTCCCACCCCCTAATACTGCCAATTGTATTAGTATGAACGACCAGCCAAGCCGGAAGCAACACAGAGAGCTGGGCTCGAACCCAGCATCTCCTGCGTTAGTGGCGTGCGCCTTGCCCACTGCGCCACTTAGCCGCCTTGTACATTCAAATTTAAAGGAGAAAGTATAGAACCTGCACACTTGATTAAAACGTAAGCAAGATTAAACCAATAAATGTGTTTCGGAGCGTAGTGTGTGTGTTTGTGTGTGTGTGTGTTCCATGCCTTCTTCTGGCATGGACCCTGGACCTGAGAGGATGATGCATGCATAACTAGATTAGATTAGATTAAAATGTATTGTCATTATACAGCACAACGAAAACACATTTGGCATCCAACCAGAGTGCAAATGTAACAGTAAAAGTGCAATAGTAATGTACATGTGATTAAACTGGGTATAAAATATATAAATTTGTTCTACTGAGTAATAGTGCTAATCAAGTCAAGTCAAGTCAAGAGTTTTATTTGTCACGGCATACAAGTATACAATGAAATGTGGGGGGTCTTGCCCGCAACGATTGTGCATAATACAATAATAATAATAATATAATAAGAATCTAATAGAACGACATTGTGCAATAATACAAGTAATCAAAGTAGGGCATATCGGTATACATGAGTTTTTACAGAGCATGGTAGGACATGCTAGGATGGATGAGGCACTGGGTCTTTATGTACACTGCTATATAATGCTATATTATACAATCTCAAGTTATACTATACTATTCTTAAAGTGACCTTTCCTTTTGTAAAGTGACCATAAGTGTGAGCGTGTGCAGCATGAGTGTGTGTGTGCTCATGTTAAAGTGGCTGCTAGTGTGTGAGCGTGTACAGTGTGTGTGTTGTGTGTGTGCTCATGTGTGCTTGTGTGTGGAGAGCTCAGTGTTCAAGGCTCTGATGGCCTGGGGGAAGAAGCTGAGCCGAAGTCTCTCTGTCCTAGTTGCTGGTGTTCGCAGGCGGTTGCCTGACCGCAGCAGCTTGAACAGGCTGTTATTGGGGTGGTGGGGGTCTTTCATTATTCTGCAGGCTCTGGATTTGCACCTCTTGTGGACCTGCAAGGGTGGTAGTGCAATACCCGTGGTACGCTCGGCTGAGCGTACCACTCTCTGTAGGGCCTTCTTGTCCTGTGCCGTGCTGTTTCCATACCAGGCAGTGATGTTTCCAGTCAAGATGCTCTCTACAGCTCCGGAGTAGAAGGACTGGAGTATCTTCCCAGATACTCTGAACTTCCATAACTGTCTCAGGTGGTAGAGGCTCTGCTTCGCCTTTTTTACGACTGTGTCTATGTGTGTTGACCATGTCAGATCCTCTGAGATGTGGACCGCCAGGTACTTAAAGCTGCTCACCCTGTCCACGGTAGCCCCGTTTATCCTCAGTGGTGTGTGTGTCCCCTGCTGTTTTCTCCTAAAATCCACGATCAGCTCCTTGGTTTTACCAATGTTCAGGAGCAGGCTGTTGTCCTGGCACCAGCGTTCCAGTACCTCAACCTCCTCCCGATAGGCCTTCTCGTCGTTGTCAGAGATCAGCCCCACCACCACTGTGTCGTCCGCAAACTTCACTATGGAGTTGGAGCTGAACTTGGCCACACAGTCATGTGTGTATAGTGAGTACAGCAGGAGGCTCAGAACACAGCCCTGGGGGGACCCGATGGAGGTCTGACCCCCCACCCTGACCGCCTGGGGCCTTTCACTCAGAAAGTCCAGTATCCAGGCGCTCAGAGCGGAGCTCAGACCCAGCTCGATCAGCTTGTCCACCAGTCTGGTGGGGACTATGGTGTTGAACGCTGAGCTATAGTCAATGAACAACAGTCTCACATAGCCCCCCTTCTGGCGCATGTCAGATGCATGTACAGAGTTGTATTATGTAGATGTGTGTACAGTGATACAGATACAGTATCTACAAATATGTAAAAGGATTATGTGCAGGTAAGTACAGATAGTGTGGATAGATATGGTGAGAATAAATGTATATGTAACGGTTGTGACATCGTCACCTTAAACTGTGATGCCCGAGGGAGTTTCGAACCTGTGGTCTGCCACGCCGCGGGTCGACAGCACAGACCACTACACCAAGAGGTGAATTCACTGCTTTGTAACGTGTCTATGTGTCTTTCGAGGGTGAGAGTGAGTTTAACCCATAGCACCGCTAATCACCCCAGTCACTTCACAACATCGGAAGTCCATCATGACTGCGCTTCGCGGTACCATCCGTTACACTAACCCTCCTTAAACTCACTCCACTCCACCCAAGGCATCCGGGTCACGGCACCAATGTAACGGTTGTGACATCGTCACCTTAAACTTCGATGCCCCGAGGGAGTTTCGAACCCATGGTCTCCCACACCGTGGGCAACAGCACAGACCCCCTCCCTCAGGTCCCTGCACGACTCCAGGGTGCTGAAGAGGGCAAGAAAGATCATGGCTGACCCCTCCCACCCCGGACACAGCCTCTTCACCCTGCTTCCCTCTGGGAGAAGGCTGAGGATCCCAAAGGCTGTGAAAGCTCGTCACAGACTGAGTTTCTTCCCCTCAGCCGCCAGGCTGATCAATGCCTCAGGACCTCCGCCCCCTCCGCCCCCAAGTGACACTGGCACAATGACACTGCACTGCACTGGTCTTTACTGGAACTCTGCACTTTACACTTTACACTACATATATATATATATATGTATTTAAATTATTAATCCTCCACTGCACTGTTTTTGTCCTGTGTCTGTGTTGTTGTTACTGTGAAAAAAATTATGAAAAAATGCATACACTGTAATGCCGCAACAATTACCAATGTGTTTTTACACAAATGGCTTAATAAAGGAATCTGAATCTGAGACCGCTATACCAAGAAGTGAAGTCACCACTTTGTAACGTGTGTCTTTTGAGGGTGAGAGTGAGTTTAACCCATAGCACCGCTACTCGCCCCAGTCACTTCACAACATTGGAAGTCCATCGTGACTTCCATCACATATATAGATATCTCATCGCTGGACTATCTGGTGTTTGTACTTTTTTATATTATATTGTATTTGTATCTATACTTTAAGTGTATCTATAGTGTATATAGATACTCGACTGTATAGGACTGTGAAGCTATGTATCCCTCCCCCCATGCTGCTTTGACACCCGAATTTCCCCAAAGGGATTAATAAAGGATCATCTTATCTTATTTTATATGTACTGCAGGTGTATAAGTAAGTAGGAGGAGGATTATATGCAGGTATATTCAGACAAATATGGATATATATTATATATATACAACGTATATGCGGTAAATATAAATATAATTTTTTTTAAATGTAAATAATACTTAACTATACTTCATATTAAAATGCAAAGCCACCGATACCACATCATTTCATAATTTCTTTAACATATCAAAGGCCAAATCAGTGATCCAAACATAAACAAAAAGAAGAAATAAGAATGGAGACATGTTTTTATTCCCCAGCAGACTGACTGCTCTTGATACTAAGGACTGAGAACGTTTTTATTCTCTGTATTTTGTGGCTGTAAAAGGTTTGTTTACCTCTTCTACCTCATTTTAGCATTTAGCATTTTTGTAGATTTTATTTTTGTATTGTATATTTTGTATAGTGTTTGGTATTTTACTCTTTACGGTACGAAGCACAATCTCAGGAGGGTCATACAGCACCAAGCATTTCACTGTAACGTACACCTTATATGTGACAAATAAAACAGAACTTGAAACTTGGTAACATTTGTAAACACATTCTACATTTA
This sequence comes from Notolepis coatsorum, assembly GCF_963971535.1. Taxonomy (NCBI): domain Eukaryota; kingdom Metazoa; phylum Chordata; class Actinopteri; order Aulopiformes; family Paralepididae; genus Notolepis; species Notolepis coatsorum. The sequence goes on from NC_140178.1 coordinate 28,048,161, forward strand.
CAATGGGTTAATAAAGTTTCAAATAGCTCATTTTCCATCTACTGTACAGTCAAGAAGGCATGTGAACATACACCACGTGGACATGGTCAGACAAATCACTGACTGGACATTTACTGAAAACTACTGCAGTGAATTACCGTTTTCCTTCTTTCCAAAGAAGTCCCAGACTTTATCTGCCCTCTTCTCCGGGGTGTCCTCGTCCTCCGGGAGGTTCTTCTGATCCTCCGCGGGAATCATGTTGAATATTGACTGACATGAAAGTGATTTTTAGAACATGATTGAACCAGTGTGTCTTGAATTGAAATCTAAACGCAGCCTATGACGAATTCAGACTACAGTAGATAATATCCCCAAGAAATTAACATATTTTCCAATGTTTTACAACTTTAGGGCATACGAGCTTCTGTGTACTGTGTGTTCTATTCTTTTTTTGTTAGGGCTCAATGTGTAAAAAGAAAACAAGAAGGTAATTGTACTTTGGTACCTTAACGATCTCTTGGATTTCATTTTTGCTGATGGTTCCATTCCCGTCCACATCGTAGAGAGCGAAGGCCCATTCCAGTTTCTGCATCGTCTTGCCACCGGAGGTGAGGTGCAAAGCAACAATGTACTCCTTAAAATCCAGCGTGCCATCCGAGTTGCTGTCAAAACTCCTGAATACGTGCCGCGCGTACGCAGTGGGGTCCGCATCCGGGAAGAAGCTGGCGTAGATGCCTTCAAACTGCTCCTTACTTATCTTACCGCTGGGGCATTCCTTGAGAAAGGACTGGTACCAGGTGCACAGCTCGGCCTCTGAGTATTTGGTGTTGGACTTCAGATCCTCCAGAATCTCCTTCGATATTGCGCCACTCTTAGAATTCCCCATGCTGCAAATACACTATATAAGGAGAGGATATTCTCTTGTCGTTCTGTCTCTATCCTCCTATCTTCCTCTCTCACTCTCTCTGTCTTTCTCTGCGTTTTGTGTTGGAGAGAACGTCTGTGGCACTTCTTTACTTTATCTCTCTCTCTCTCCCTCCTTGCCCCGTCTTTCACCCTGATAACCCTTCAAAGTGCTGAATGGGATTATGGTCGCTGTCTTTAAGATTAAGAGGATAAGCGTGTCACACGTCTATGATATATTGTGATGACACTTACATAGATATCCCAAATAGGATATACTGTAGGATCAACTCTAGTTTGCTAGCAGAGGGCGCTCAATGTACAGTGAGTGCTGAATGAATTGCGGTTAATGGAAGATTTACACAAAATAGCTATTCATGAATAACAAAATACAGTTTTGGGGGATACTCGTTCACTTCTCTAAAGGTTGTTTATATACTGTAGATAGCTATGGCTCATAAGATGCATGTGAAATGTAGCGTATTCTCAACAATCACGTGATGAGAACTCTGCTAAACCGGTTTACGCCATACTTTTAAGACAAGATTTGCGCAAACTGGCAATACCTTCAATGGCGGCCAAATTTGGCAGAACTAGCCTGAAGTTAGTCTGAAGGAGGAGATTGAAGTAGGTAGAAAGCAAATGGTGAAGGGGATAGGGGCAGATGTAAGTTGTAGGAGGAAAGGTAAGGTTTTCAGGTGAAGAGGAGAGGAAGAAAGGGAGCAGAGAAAATACAGGCAAAGAGTAATCAATTGGATAAGTAATGGTCTACTTAGCAGTCTGTAGGGTGATTTCTTAGGTCAGCTCCTTCCTCTGAGAACTCCCGCAGGAAAACTCACTTGTCTAATTACTAAAGTCAGACACCTGTGGTTAACTGCTAGAATTTGGGGGAGGGGTTGAAAGGCTGGTACAGAAGAGTGTTTCGAACAGGCCAGTTCTTTTAACACCCTAATTAGAAGGCCTAGCTTGTTGAAGTAGCATTAGCTTAGCTCATGTCAGCCTTATTTTTGCTTTGTATCAGAGTGGCCCATTGTGGGGTGCTAGTAAGACATTGTGCTTTATATATGTTTTTGCCTAGTGCAAAGGGCTTGCATATTTGTTACGCCAGCACTGACCCTGAATACTAATCTCCACTGTTTAGATGGTAACATAGTTGTTAACAGAATCCGGCTATAGGGCGACAATAATGTGGTCAAGAGGCATGGTTTCCATCTTGAGCCTTAACTGGCGTGGTTTATTATTCACATGGCAGAGCAGTAACACTACAGGTCTTCTCTCACTGAGAGACTGGGGGAAAGAGAAAGAAGTGGGAGGAGACACCTCTATTTATACTCGCCACCTGGTGGTGTTCCTGAGTGTTTCCGCCTAGAGCGCCCTCTAGTGGAAACAGTTATATATGCAGTTAGACAGTTACTAGTGTAAACAGTTATATATGCAGTTAGACAGTTACTAACAATCCTACACAGAACCTCTGCCTTCAACAATAGTTAGCCAGTGAAGCTAGTAGGGTTAGCTCTTTTCCATTGGTTCCCACAGTGCTGCTGCTGCATGGCCATGAGAGGGAGCATGTCTATGTTCCCCGGGTCCTATGTTCCCCGCTTGATTGATTGATTGATTGATTGATTGAAAATTTTAGACCACCAGCCCTGATTCCAAACTCTAACCTTAACCAACTTCGAAAGAGGGCCTAAGCTTAACCAGTTCGAAACAAGGCGGACATTAATAATTAATAAAATAATAAAAATGTATACAATTTTCAATCAATTAATCAATCAAGCGGGGAACATAGGACCCGGGGAACATAGGACCCGGGGAACATAGGGAATTAGGGATGATCCCCCATGAGAGGGCACCAGTGGAGAACTTTGGCTCCCCTGCCGCCTGAGTATGAAAAGGGAAATGTCCCTTTTTATTTTACTGTGATTATATTATGCAAAGATAAAGTTGTTCCTCTGTTTTTATCCATCTGTTGTGTCTGTCTCTCTGTCTGGGAACCTTCTATCCCAATATTATTACGGCATGTCCAAATGGATTTAGGTTGACCTGTGACACTGATAGATATGAATGTATATCTAGTTATATAGTGCAGTGCTTCAAAGCCGAAGCCTGCTGAACCTACCTATCTGTGTTTGCTGAATGATATGAACCAGAGAAGGTCTTGGGGTGTGGAATTATGGACTAATTGTTTAGTGCTGTTACAAAGGATCAGATTAAACCGAATATATATATTTATTTATTGATATATATTGCATAGTATTTGTATATCGTTTGATATCCCTTGTATATTCCTTGTACATATACACGGAATATCCCTTTAGCCCAGACCATAATATTTCATTCTCCTATTGGACAGCGGTCCACAGGCGCCAGAGCCGTGCCTCCGGAGTCAGGTTCAAAGTCACCGTCAAGACATGTCTGAATGCCCGGCCTTGCCCAGGGCTACGAGACAGAAATGAGGCTGGCACTAGTTTGTTCACCGTGCATATAAATATGGCGCAGGTGAATACAGAAGCACTTAGTCAGAAGTCAAGAGTTACCCAATAAGTTGAAGCCTCACCCACGATACAACGTGCGGTGAAGTATGGCCTGTTTGGCCCCAGAATAGAGCATTGAGACCGCGTGCGAATTAATAACTGAATTGTCAGAGTTTGGCGCTATACCGTCGAGTGCGACATATTTCTATTAAGTCAGTAATAGTCTATTTGTGTATAGTGTATCGTGCGGCTAAAGTTCTACAGTGACCAGCATCACCAACGCTTCCTCGTATTAGCTAGAGTTCTTATCCAGGCTGGGCTGCTTTCATGGCGCTTTCACCCGAGGAGACCTAGACGAGAACCGTGTGGACATGTACACTGGATTAATCTACCCGACGACTACATAGCCCTTTGCGGCTGGATTATATTTGCTTTGGTCCTGTGATTTATGGAGCGGAGAATCGCCGACGCCTACGCGTGTTGGATTTACCCTGTGAGGAGACCAGTCGAGTCGGCGCCTCAGAGAGCCTGAGGCCGGCTAGCTTTCTTCACTGTGGAGCTACAGTCTACGGAGAACAGCTGTATTCGTCTGTGGATCAAGAGACTATTGCACCGTCTCCTGTACTTGGAGTCTCCTTAGTCATCGTTGACCAGACTCTCTACTACCGACAGATCCTCTACCCCTGCTGGCTTACAACCAGGGGGACCCTTCCAGTATCTCCCGCTATATATTACTAGTGTACCATAGATATAATTCCCTAAGATTCAGGTTGTATAATTACCTCCTGCGTAACCAGAGAATGGACATTCATTGTTGATTTGCCTACGCACATTCCTTTGCCTTACAAGTGCATTCAAAGTATAATAGAGAAGTATTATGTACCTTTTGCTGCAATAAATACTTAAAGACAACTTTGTGTAGAACCGGTTCATTGTGGGAAGTGTTCATTATATTTAGATATCATGTACTGTATGGCCAGTAATTAAAGTACATAAAGCGGTAGTGGTTTAATGATACCATACTTATCAATACAGTCAGGGAATTGTACCCCTCAGTTACAATTGGTCCTTCGAGCCGGAGGGTAACTAGTGTAATATTAATATAGTGGTATTAATATTGACATGGCCTATGATGAACACTCTACAAAACGGTTCTCCTAAAGTAGATCGCCCGCAGCGTAGACGGCAGACACCTCAGTACTTAGAGGATTACGTTGCCAATATACTACCTAGCCTTCTACAGACGGTAAACGCGGAAAAAGTAGATAGTAAAATTATGTCCGACCCTATCGACCAGGCTACCCCGCCAATAGAGGCCCTAGTGGGTTCTAACGTAACTGACCAAGCTCACGGTAGGGACCAGGAGGGACCCGACATGACTTTACCCCCCGCCAAGACCGAAGAAGTAGTCCCCGGAGAGCTCCAGGATAAAGACAGCTCTCCAGGGATGGAACTCTACCCGCTACAAGAAGAGGAGAGCACCCCGGAGATGGATCTCCAGGACTCGCCACAGGAGAACAGATCTCCAACGAGTACTGCCAGGAGCGGATCACCTCAACCAGCGTCTTCCCCCAGCGAGGCGGACAAGATGCTGGCACAGGCATTCCTCGCCAGCCTAGCAGCCTCAACAGAGCGCGATCGACTCCAAGCACAGACGCTTAGTGAGCGCGAACATTCTTCCATGGAAAGAGAACGCCTTCAAGCGCAGCAACGGAGCGACGAAGATCGTATACGTCTAGAGATTAGACGCCTTCAGACGGAAGAGAATATGGTAAGGGACCGGGCCGAAGCCCAGCGCGCCGCTGCCGAAGCCCAGCGCGCCGCTGCCGAAGCCCAGCGCGCCGCTGCCGGTGCCCAAAGAGAAGCAGAGCGCGACCTCGCTCTCACCAAGCGCGAAGCCGAGCGCGACCGATTATAAGCGCAGATAATGGAGCAGCTGATCACCAGGGCAACACCCCCTCCCTCCGCACGGGGTTCCAGGGCCTCGTCAAGACAAGGGTCAAGGGCACCCTCCCCTACCCGATCAAGCGACCCTGAGCCCGACCACCAGAGAGAGCCTATACCCCCCTCCGAACCCCTTCCCCGACCGGTCCAAGTGAGACCCAGCTACAAGGAAGAAACGGTCTACACCGCGGAGAGGCTAAATAGACGACTACAGGATCTAGAGGACCTGCCAGAGGAAGAAGAAGAGGGAGAGGAGGAGAGTCAAGCCCGACAGCAGCACAGTACTCCACAGGACCAGGAGGTCCAGTACAGCCCAGGCTCTACCCCCGCGGCTCTGCGCTACAGACCCCCGACTCAATTCACGGGTGAGCTTGACGCACGACCAGCCCCGAGGAATAGCACCTGGATACGCGGGCCATGGTACCCAGCAGGTACCAGCCCACCAAGAGGCGTAAGAGGAGACTCGCCTAGGAGGCCTCTCTTCCAACGCTCACCGATGTGCCAGCCATCCATGGCATCATACATTGGCACACCGACGTTTCCGGACTTCACCCACGAGAACAGAGCACAGTACACGGAGCTACGAATGTGCTTAGAGACAATGATGTCCGATGTAGCTGATGAACCGTACAAGTATGCTATCCTACTGAAGCACCTCAAGGTGCCCCGAGCGCACAATATAGCGCTGGCCTATGCCACCTCTACTACCCCATACACAGCGGCTCTAGCAGCACTCGACCAAAGATATGGACGCATATGGGACTACGTAATACAAGAGATAAGGCATATTGACCGCCTACCCCCAGCCACAGACAATCGCTCACTAGATGACCTATCTATCAAGGTACAATCCCTGGTAGGGATGCTGGGGGCGCAAAGAGAAAAGGGTATGCACGAACTGTACGCGAACTCTAATGTCGAGAGGTTTTTAGAGAAGCTTCCGCCCGCCCGACAAGAGCGCTTCAAAGAGACCACCGTGATCCTAACGGTCCCGAGCCATCCCTCCTAGACCTAGCCGACTTCCTGGCGAGAGAAGTCAACAGCCTACGGTTGGATACGTTCATGCGGAGCACCCCAAGCTCCAGAGAGGGACCTAGGAGAGCAAACGATGGCCGAAGATTGGTGACCGTCATGCACCAATCAGAATCAGTACCGAGCAGCAAGAACCACAGTACCCCCTCGATGAAAGAGAAGTGGAAGATGGTGTGCCCGTACTGCGAAAAGGAACACTGGTTGTCACAATGTGACACGTTCAAGAAGATGACCGCCGACGAGGTGAGTCAATGGATAAAGTCCAACCGACGCTGTTACCGATGTGCGCGCAGTCACATGGCAGCCGATTGCCGCTTAAAGAAGAGGTGTAGTCGGTGTGACGGAGCCCACCTAGATGTACTACACGACAGTAACAGAAGAAAGCCTGCACCCTCAAGCAGCACAAAGGCAAGTGTTATGTACATTGACCCCGCCAGCAGCGGGGGCGCCCGGGTGCTCTTAAAGGTGGTCCGCGTAACACTGAGTTACCAAGACAAGGTCATGGACACTTACGCCGTCCTTGACGACGGGTCAGAGAAGACCCTTCTCCTCGCGTCCGCTGCGGCCCAGCTGGGGCTGCGGGGGAGCGAAAACCAGATGACGATTCGGACAATAAGAAGAGATCTAAAGACGATAAAGGGCGAGAATGTCTCCTTCACTATCGCAGCAAGCGGGCAGCCAGAGAGACGGTATAGGATTACTAATGCTTTCACCAGCCAAGAAATAGGCCTGTCGCAGTACACCTACCCCATCGCCAAGCTGATGGATAAATATGTGCACCTGCGTCAACTACCTATACCGCTCATAGACGGTGCCACCCCGACCCTGCTGATAGGCTCCGACCATGCAGACCTCATCGTCCCGATTGACCGGGTCCACACAGGGCCCAGAGGCTGTCCTGCAGCAGTCGAGACCCGCCTAGGATGGACATTACAAGGCCCCCTCGCTAAGTCTCTTAACCGAACAGCAGCCACTAGCTGCCTCCACTCCAGAGTGACAGAAGAAGACACCACCCTCCTACAGCATGTCGAGAGGCTATGGACACTAGAGACAATGCCCTTTAAGAACGAAAAGAAAGACATTCGTTCCAAGGAGGACATTTACGCTATAGCCCTCCTCGAGCAAGGGACAAAGAGAGTCAAAGTCAACGGAGTGATGAGATACGCAACTCCACTCCTGAGGCGAGAGGGTATGCCTACCTTCCACGCCCCAAAAGAAGCGACGGAGCGGTATCTATTGAACACAGAGCGGCGCCTAGCCAGAGACCCCGCTCAAGAGACTGTGTACCGCGCTGAGATTAACAAGCTAATCACAGCGGGACACATAAAGAAAATTGACATTAAAGAGGCCGATCAGACGACCAAATCATGGTACGTGCCGCACCACAAAGTCCACCACAACGGCAAGGATCGTATTGTGTTCAACTGCAGCTACCAGATCGGATCACAAAATCTGAATAAAGAGCTCTTGCCCGGCCCAACACTCGGCCCCTCTCTACTAGGCGTGTTACTACGTTTCCGCCAAGACAAGGTGGCCATCAGCGGCGACATCAAAGGGATGTTCCTGCAGGTGAGACTAGTGGAGGAGGACAAGCCCCTGCTGCGGTTCCTATGGAGAGAGAGGATCGGGGATGAGCAACCAGCCATCTATCAATGGGAAGTCCTCCCTTTCGGAACCACATGCAGCCCATGCTGTGCTACGTTTGCACTGCAAAAACACGTCGCAGAGGACCCAGCAGCTGATGAAGAGGTCCGACAAAGTGTAGGAAATAGTTTCTACGTGGACAACTGTCTGCAAAGCGTCTCGACGCCAGAAGAAGCCGAGGCCCTTCTACTCAAGCTCCGCGCCTCCCTGATCAAAGGCGGCTTTGATCTCAGGCAGTGGGCCAGCAGCGACCCGCAAGTATTGCGCAGCCTCTCCCCCGAGGACAAGGCAGCAAGCAGCGAGACCTGGATGGCGACCATCCCAGGAGAAGCCCAAGAAATGACATTAGGACTAGTCTGGCGCTTCAAAACAGACTCGCTCCATTATAAACACACACCCCTGACCAAGGAGCAGGGAAGGTCGACTGCACTACCGACCACCAGACGGAGTGTATACAGAACACTCGCCAGACAATATGACCCGTTGGGATGTATTCTACCTTACACCACCAGGGCAAAGATTATTGTAAGAGCGTTATGGGACAAGGACCAGGGCTGGGACGACCCCATACCCGAACACCTTGCATCCACATGGAGAGAGTGGGAGACGGAACTCAGCTCACTCCCAGGTGTCAACATACGCCGCAGCTACTTCCCACCCACAGTGAGGCCGGAGACGTGCCAGATGGACCTGCACGTCTTCAGCGACGCCTCCGAAGTAGCCTACGGTTCGGTGGCCTACTTGCGTGCCCGAGAGGAGGGAGGAGAAATACATACTGCTTTCATCCTGGCTCGCTCAAGAATAGCCCCACGAAAGCAACAATCTATCCCGCGTCTAGAGCTCTGCGCAGCCCTAGCAGGAGCGCAACTCGCCACGTTAATCCAACGTGAACTCACCATTCCGGTGCAAAGAACAATCTTGTGGTCAGACTCCACGACAGTACTCACATGGATCCGGTCTGATTCGTGCAGATACAAGGTCTTCGTGGGAGTCAGAGTCACAGAGATTCAAGATTTAACAGAAGTAGCAAGCTGGAGGTATGTGGACACAAAACACAACCCAGCTGACGTCATCACCCGGGGAATGTCCCTGGATGACCTCACCCGTCACAACCTATACAGTGACGGGCCAGAGTTCCTCAAGCTCCCGGAAGAAGAGTGGCCTACACCCACCCCACGGGAAGCGAGTAAAGAGGAGGCCGAAAACAAGAAATCTATGTTCTGTGGATTGAACACACTCGTCTCCACAGACCCCGACATAGACGATTGCCTCACCCTAGAGAGTGCGCAGCTAAAGACATTCCTGTGGCACCACCCAGAGGTTCAGCTCACTACTGACATTACAGCAGCTGACTACGAAGAAGCAGAACTTCTTCTACTACAACGAGCCCAGAGAGACTCGTTCCCCGATGAGCTAGACTGTCTACAGGGAGCAAAGCCCGTCCCATCAGACAGCAGACTGCTCCACCTAGCCCCCGAGAGCGACGCCCATGGTCTCATCAGAGTGGGTGGTCGTCTGCGGAGAGCTCCAGACTTACCGGATGACGTCAAGTACCTGATAGTCTTAAACAGCCGACACAAGGTCACAGAGCTGATCATAAAGAAATACGACGAGGATGTGCATCACGCCGGGGCAGAGAGAGTCTTCGCGGAGATCAGACGTCGTTATTGGATACTGCAAGGGAGAGAAGCAGTGCGGCGCTTCCAGCGAACCTGTCTAGACTGTCGTAAGTGGCGAGCGCAGCCCAGTATACCCCGGATGGCTGACCTACCTCCCTGTCGCCTCCGACTCGGCGACAAGCCTTTTCACTCCACCGGTATGGACTGTTTCGGCCCGCTGTATATAAAGAAAGGAAGAGGAACCGAGAAGCGGTGGGGTATTGTATTCAAATGCATGACCACCCGAGCGATGCATATAGAACTCCTTCCAACCATGAGCACAGACTCATTCCTTATGGCCTTCCGAAGATTCACATCGCGGAAAGGCAAACCGTCTATATTATTGTCTGATCACGGGACAAACTTCAAAGGCGGAGAAAGAGAGCTGAGAGAGAGCTTCCAAGCTATGGGCCCAGAACTTAAGACCCACCTCGCTCCATCCCAGATTGAATTCCAGTTTAATCCCCCGAACGCACCTCACTTCGGTGGAACTTGGGAACGAGAAGTACGTTCAATAAAGACAGCCCTGTACGCCGTGCTTGGGGCCCAGACCGTGGCGGAAGAAGTCCTAATGACAGTCCTCACGGAGATCGACGGAGTATTGAACTCAAAGCCCCTCGGTTACGTCTCAAGTGATGTAGCAGATGTCGACCCAGTCACCCCCAACACACTCTTGATGGGGCGGCTGGACCCCGCGCTACCACAGACAATGTACAGGCCTGAAGAAGCGAACGGCCGAAGAATGTGGAGGTACAGTCAAGTATTGGCTGACAAGTTTTGGAACAGCTTCCTACTCCACTATCTACCGTCTCTACAGACCCGCCAGAAATGGGTGAAAGAGAGAGACAATTTGACAGAAGGAACAGTCGTCATGATTATCGACCAGTCACTACCCCGAGCTATGTGGCCGGCTGGCCGCGTAAGCAAAGTGATCACTGGTGCCGACGGAAAGGTCCGAGCAGCCGAAGTGCTCGTCCAAGGGCGGATCTACACCCGACCCGTGGCGAGGCTAATAGAACTGCCAAGGCTCCCCGATACTATCGATGACGACCATGACCCCATGACTTTGTGAACTGACCAACCCCTCACAACAGACATTGAGTAGTGGACAGTGCGGTTAATCTGTCTCTGCTTAGCTAATTAGGTGGTACTAATTAGGGTGCGGCTGTTACAAAGGATCAGATTAAACCGAATATATATATTTATTTATTGATATATATTGCATAGTATTTGTATATCGTTTGATATCCCTTGTATATTCCTTGTACATATACACGGAATATCCCTTTAGCCCAGACCATAATATTTCATTCTCCTATTGGACAGCGGTCCACAGGCGCCAGAGCCGTGCCTCCGGAGTCAGGTTCAAAGTCACCGTCAAGACATGTCTGAACATGCCCGGCCTTGCCCAGGGCTACGAGACAGAAATGAGGCTGGCACTAGTTTGTTCACCGTGCATATAAATATGGCGCAGGTGAATACAGAAGCACTTAGTCAGAAGTCAAGAGTTACCCAATAAGTTGAAGCCTCACCCACGATACAACGTGCGGTGAAGTATGGCCTGTTTGGCCCCAGAATAGAGCATTGAGACCGCGTGCGAATTAATAACTGAATTGTCAGAGTTTGGCGCTATACCGTCGAGTGCGACATATTTCTATTAAGTCAGTAATAGTCTATTTGTGTATAGTGTATCATGCGGCTAAAGTTCTACAGTGACCAGCATCACCAACGCTTCCTCGTATTAGCTAGAGTTCTTATCCAGGCTGGGCTGCTTTCATGGCGCTTTCACCCGAGGAGACCTAGACGAGAACCGTGTGGCCATGTACACTGGATTAATCTACCCGACGACTACATAGCCCTTTGCGGCTGGATTATATTTGCTTTGGTCCTGTGATTTATGGAGCGGAGAATCGCCGACGCCTACGCGTGTTGGATTTACCCTGTGAGGAGACCAGTCGAGTCGGCGCCTCAGAGAGCCTGAGGCCGGCTAGCTTTCTTCACTGTGGAGCTACAGTCTACGGAGAACAGCTGTATTCGTCTGTGGATCAAGAGACTATTGCACCGTCTCCTGTACTTGGAGTCTCCTTAGTCATCGTTGACCAGACTCTCTACTACCGACAGATCCTCTACCCCTTCTGGCTTACAACCAGGGGGACCCTTCCAGTATCTCCCGCTATATATTACTAGTGTACCATAGATATAATTCCCTAAGATTCAGGTTGTATAATTACCTCCTGCGTAACCAGAGAATGGGCATTCATTGTTGATTTGCCTACGCACATTCCTTTGCCTTACAAGTGCATTCAAAGTATAATAGAGAAGTATTATGTACCTTTTGCTGCAATAAATACTTAAAGACAACTTTGTGTAGAACCGGTTCATTGTGGGAAGTGTTCATTATATTTAGATATCATGTACTGTATGGCCAGTAATTAAAGTACATAAAGCGGTAGTGGTTTAATGATACCATACTTATCAATACAGTCAGGGAATTGTACCCCTCAGTTACAAGTGCCACTCATTGTATGATGGCTGGCTGGTAGGTAGACTATAGCGTTCAGGAGACAATGCCTGTTCGGGGATTACCCATAGAATTGAAGCTCTGCACTAACACATATAACTAGAGATCACATTGTTAGTGATAGTCATAGATGGTATTTTATTAACAGTATAGCTAGTGTTAGCACCAATATTTGGTAGCTGACATGAGCTCAAATCTTTTTAAGCTAATGGTAGCGCTATAGCAAACAGTAAAAGAGGACGAGTTAAATACTTTGCATTATGACATCTTAGGAGGACTGAGTGACATTAATGGGGGCAGCCATACTTAATACAGTCTTAAAACTAAATGTATGTTAATTTATGTATTAAGACTAAGCTTATATTAGTGAACTGTACTGGCCCTGTCACTGACCATCTTGATTCACACATTATATATTTATCTTCCTCACTCTCTCACACACACACATACACACACACACACACACACACGCACACGCACACACACACACATACATATACTGTACACATAGACACACACAAACATACACACATATTTACCCTTGGTGAGATCATTCCAACTTGGTAAAATGGTCTCATGTAACTGTAACGGATATGTGCCGCGATAGTGTGACTACGGCACATAGAAGTGTGTAAAACTCACTCCCCAGAGGCATATAAACCGAGCGCTTAGAGGGGAATTCCCTTCTTGGCGCAGCGGTTTGCTATACTGGCCCCGGAGCAGACGCTCGGGGTTCGACTCCCACTCGAGGCACGGTCGAATTTCGTGGCAGGTGCTAGGTGGCACCTGCTACAGTGGTGCCGTGACCCGGATGCCTTGGGTGGTGTGAGTTTAGGGGGGGTGAATGTAACGGATATGTGCCGCGATAGTGTGACTACGGCACATAGAAGTGTGTAAAACTCACTCCCCAGAGGCATATAAACCGAGCGCTTAGGGGGGAATTCCCTTCTTGGCGCAACGGTTTGTTATGTCGGCCCCGGTGCAGACGCTCGGGGTTCGACTCCCACTCGAGGCACGGTCGAATTTCGTGGCAGGTGCTAGGTGGCACCTGCTACATAACGTTTCAGGCCATTTGCAGATGTAGGCTACTATTGCTATGAAAACCTATTAGATTGAGCAGATTTGCTCCATTGAGTCCAAACGTGTTCTCCTGAATCTAACCCTAAATGTATCGGTTCTGCCATATTTGGGAAGGAGAGAAAGTCACACAGGTCACACGTAGCCGTCTAAAATACAGCTCTGGCCATCATGAAGACAAGTTGTAGCCCATGCTTAATAATGCTCATTGCTACACATCTATGACTCTTTTTAAAGGAAAAGAACAGCTGGTGGTAGATAGGCAGGCTTGTAATGTTATCTAACCTCTCATTAGCTTATTTTACAGTTCAAAAGGTAACATAACAGGTTCTTTTTTTAATGACACACCTCCATCTTCATAATCATATGCCTTCTGTTGTGTTCTCTCTTGGTCCCTGAGGACGCTCTCTCTCTCTTCAGGATGCTGCTGCTGCCTCCACTACTGTCTAATCTGGCTTTGTTGATGCAGCGTTTTTGCAGTCACAGGAGTTGTGAGGGTGAAAAAAAACAAAAAAACAGCTTTGCATTCTGTGGTGCGCCTGGCCAGCTGGCGCAGGGCAGCTGCTTATATAGCCTATGCCAACAATTCTTAACCAGGGACCGCCTGATTGATACACAATAGGCCACAGACCCCAATTTGGTCAAATGTAGTCTTAGTATCAGGGACCCCCGTCTAAGATGATGTAGTTATTTCATAACGGTCTATACATGTAGGTGGGCAGATGACAGTGGAGGGTGTTAAACCTACAGTATGATCAGAATAGTCAGTCATACATTCTCTCATTAGGCTATCTGCTAGTCAATGGAATAATAGTGAAATTTAAATATTGTTGTTCATATTGTTCATTGTTCATTGAGCATCCTGATGGCCTGGGGATAGAAGCTCCTTCTGAGTCTCTCTGTGCTTGCCATGAGACTCAGGTATCGCTTGCCTGACCGCAGCAGTTCAAAGAGGCAGTTGTTTGGGTGGCTGGAGTCTTTGATTATTCTCTTCGCCTTGCCCATGCACCGCTTGTTGTAAATGCCTTGGAGAGTGGGAAGCCCCCCTCCAATTGTGCGTTCGGCTGAACGGGCCACTCTCTGTAGTCTGCTGCGGTCTTGTGCAGTGCTATTCCTAAACCAGGAGGTGATATTGCCAGTCAGGATGCTCTCTATTGTGCATGAGTAGAAGTTCTTGAGGATCTTCTGACTCACGTTGAACTTCCTTAAGCGCCTAAGGAAGTAGAGGCGTTGTCGTGCCTTCTTGATAACACTGTCAATGTGTGTGGTCCATGTCAAGTCCTCGGATATGTGGATTCCGAGGTACTTAAAACTGTTCACTCTCTCAACCGGTGCCCCATCGATGCTGAGGGGGCTGTAGTCCCTGACCCCCAACCTCCTAAAGTCCACAATCATCTCCTTTGTTTTGCTGACGTTCAGGTAGAGGCAGTTCTCTTGACACCATCCCGCTAGAACCTTAACCTCCTCCAGGTAGGCCCTCTCATCGTTTGCAGAGATCAGGCCCACCACTACTGTGTCGTCAGCAAATTTGATGATTGTGTTGTTGTTCCGCTGTGCCACGCAGTCATGTGTGTACAGGGAGTAGAGGAGGGGACTCAGAACACAGCCCTGGGGGGGCCCTATGTTGAGAGTGATGGATGAGGAGGTGCAGTTGCCTGCCCTCACCACCTGGGGTCTGCCCATCAGGAAGTCCAAGACCCACTGGCAGAGGTCATAGTTCAAGCCCAGGTCCCTGAGCTTGGCTATGAGTTTGGAGGGGACTATGGTATTGAATGCTGAGCTGTAGTCGATGAATAGCATTCTCACATAGTTCCCCTGCCTCTTGTCCAGGTGTGATGCTGCTGTGTGCAGCACATGGGCTATGGCGTCCTCCGTGGACCTGTTGGGACCATTCTACACTGTACTGTATAGTAGCTGACTGTATAGACTGTACAGAAGTATAGACTGTACATATACTGTATATATGTATATTGAACATTTTTGTTTTGTTTACACTTGTTTACGTACTATACTTTCTATTTTATACTTATATTATACTATTTTACACTATCTTGTTATTTTATCTAGCACACTCTCAGGAGCAAAACATAAAGAAGCATTTCATGCAAAAGTATTCTGTATTCTGTATTTCTGTACAACTAATAAAGAAACTTGAACTTGAAACTTGAAACTCATATTATCATATTAAGTACAGTAGATATAGGATTCCTTTTTTCTCAGAATGGATACATGTATCATTTGTAAACAATCCAATCCATCTGAATTGTTTTTAATTAACTATTGTGAGAGGAGGACAGGAGAGGAGCGCCCTTGCTATCCATAACATAATTGTGTGGCGCAAAGCCACCACTCTCATGTTACACAGCACACATTCAACCCAATTCCTTAATTACCTGCACTCACTGTGGTCTCGTTACCATGGTAGCAGATGGCCATATCATCTGGCCCGAGACTATTACAATTGAGACACAGATAATCTCCTCTCATTGTACCACAGCAGCCCCCAGTGTTTGCCAGTGCTCAGTGTCCTACAATCCTACACTGTATATCCTCTTCTGCTTTCTTGCTTTCTTTCTTTCTTTCTTTCTTTCTATCTTTCTATCTTTCTATCTATCTATCTATCTATCTATCTATCTATCTATCTATCTATCTATCTATCTATCTATCTATCTATCTATCTATCTATCTATCTATCTATCTATCTATCTATCTATCTATCTATCTATCTATCTATCTATCTATCTATCTATCTATCTATCTATCTATCTATCTATCTATCTATCTATCTATCTATCTGTCTATCTGTCTGTCTGTCTGTCTGTCTGTCTGTCTGTCTGTCTGTCTGTCTGTCTGTCTGTCTGTCTGTCTGTCTGTCTGTCTGTCTGTCTGTCTGTCTGTCTGTCTGTCTGTCTGTCTGTCTGTCTGTCTGTCTGTCTGTCTGTCTGTCTGTCTGTCTGTCTGTCTGTCTGTCTGTCTGTCTGTCTGTCTGTCTGTCTGTCTGTCTGTCTGTCTGTCTGTCTGACTGTCTGTCTGTCTGTCTGTCTGTCTGTCTGTCTGTCTGTCTGTCTGTCTGTCTGTCTGTCTGTCTGCCTATCTATCTATCTATCTATCTATCTATCTATCTATCTATCTATCTATCTATCTATCTATCTATCTATCTATCTATCTATCTATCTATCTATCTATCTATCTATCTATCTATCTATCTATCTATCTATCTATCTATCTATCTATCTATCTATCTATCTATTGTATTGTATATTGTTAAACATGCAAAATGTTAAACATGCAAAAGAACAAAATATTTATTGCTATATATTAAAAAGAAAAGATTTGAGATCCAGAATCCACCCACCGTCATTTTCAATTCAGACAACAATGTATTGTCCCATAATCTGTCACAACTCGGCGTATTGAACCCAATATGAATGAATGAATGAATGAATGAATGAAACGTTTATTTTTGAACATGAAATTCTCCATTTCCTCCAAAAAAATCACGGTATCTTGTTCCGTCAAACCAAACAATCATAACAACAAATTAAAAAACATTAAAAAAATAAATAAAAAAGGAATTATAAACAAAAGGACAAGAGCAATGTGTTTGGTTAGCAGACATGTCCAAAAAAGGAGTAGAGGGAAGCTAAGCTTATTGATCCCTACCCCCTTACATTTATATTTGTTCTTCCATTAATTTGACTAGATAATGAGAAACGGCAGACAGGTCTTGTTAAAACCTGGTATGGATATATATGTTTTTGTTCTCACTTTTTCTGTCCTTTTTTTTCTCCCATCCCAATTTAGTCCAATTTAGGTGTAGAACTACCACATGCCTCCTCCGATACATGTGGAGTCAGCCAGCCACTTATTTTCACCTGACAGTTCACGCTATTTCCCCCCGATCCCCTCCCTGCTGAACAGGCGCCCCAACCGACCAGTAGGAACCGCAGTTTACAACGACCAGGACACATACAGCGGCCGGCTTCCCACCCGCTAGCACTGCCAATTGTGTTAGTAGAGACGACTGACCAAGCCGGAGGTACCGCTGACAGCTGGATTCGATCCCAGAGTCTCTGCGGTGGTAGGCGAGTGCATTCTCCACTGCGCTACCCAGCCGCACCGGTATGGATATATTTAATTAGAAAAGGAGTAGTCAGGTATCCAGGCAGAGGTCGATTACATGGGGGGGATTCTCGTACAGTCCAGGGCGTGCGCGGGACAGGATAGTCAGACAGGCAGGGGTCTATACACGGGTACAGGCTAGTCAGACAGGCAGGGGTCTATACACGGGTACAGGTCCTCATACGTTCGGGGGAAAAGGCAAGGAGAGTTGTCAAGAAGGCAGGGATCAGAACACGTCTATCGAGAGCCAGAGATCAGGGTGAAGAGCCAGGTAGGACTGCAGGGAAAGGAGGACAACAAAGGGTTAGGCACGGTCAGAGAACAACGGACTAGATAACTATACGAGAGCAGTATAACACGACTAACTGAAATACGAAGTTACTATCTGGCAGCCTCATGACATCTGCGGTGGGGTTATATCACTGACGTCAATCAGCTGCTCCGCTGACAGCAGCACACCTGCACTCCATACCTGACTGACCAGAGAGAGAGAGAGAGAGAGAGAGAGAGAGAGAGAGAGAGAGAGAGAGAGAGAGAGAGAGAGAGAGAGAGAGAGAGAGAGAGAGAGAGAGAGAGAGAAGCCCGGCAGAGACTGTGACATAATCTGTTTGTTGATTTCAAATGGGATTTAAGTTTTAGTCATGAAATGCACAGGATGCAATACACGACAAATGGACAAACGGACAAATCTAATCTCACATCTGGCGGTTGAATATTACAGGGTTTATTCCATCAAAGTGAGCTCACCTCTGCTACATACAACAGAGGCTTACTACTTCATCAAGTTGTCTTGTTGGACTTGTCTGTCAACCTTTCATAGAACTGTAATGCTCAGAACAATCCTATTATATTCAGAGTTAAAATTGCTCAGTGGATTGTTTGCTATGTTATATGGCCATGTCGTGTCTATAGGCTACCCCTGGTCAAGTATGTGGTGTATAAAATATAATCTATGTTTGTCATACATGTGATTTCCCCCCCCCCCCCCCGTTGTGAATGTAAACAACTCTCCCAAAAGCAATAACTTGAGCATCTAATCAGTGATTTCTTCAAGAGACACTTCCAGAAGCTGCTCCATTGAAGTCAATAGAAGCTTGAATTTATGGACATTGTGAGAGCGTCAAAGGTAATATCCCTGGCATAATGGTACATGGTTTTATTTCTAGTTGAGAACTCTTACTCTTACAATAAGAATAATAATAAACAATTTATTATAAAGACAAAGTAATGCTAAATTAAGCATGCTCTACATCTTCTGGTCGCCTCAGACCACTAGCGGACTGACCATCGGGACCACCGGGAGTTTTCCCGGTGGCCTGGCAGACTGTCATGGCCTGGCTGCAGCTGGCAGACTGGCAAATGCTTTTTTTATTTTTAAATTTGTTTGTTTGTGCCCGCAGTCAGGCCACTGAACTCCGAAGCAGGCCAGGTCGGTATACATGTTTATATTTGCGCATAATAAGTGCAGGCAAGCAGGCAGGAATGCGTGATTTTTTTTCGTAGCCGCAGTTTGCGAAGACGCTCTCTGATTGGTTTAGCTCCGAAGGGCTCTTCCGTGTTACTACACGAGTTTTGAATCAGATGGACATTGAAATTGACGTGGAAACTCCGGATGTTGATCACTTTATTGGATCGGCAATAGGCAGCCCGCGGGCCGAAATGGGCCCGCCAGCAATCATTTTTGGCCTGTCAGTTTATTTTGAGAATATGATATTTATTTTACACGCAGGAAATATTCACTTGTGACGACAGAGTGTCTTTGTGAAGCTGTATCTATCTATTCATCATATCTATGTCTGTCACTATAGCCAATTGAAATGCTAGAAATGGTCACGTGGACTGGGAGAACCAATGGAATAGTCCCACCGGGCCGCGTGTATATTTTCCCTAACGCACTTTCACTTCCGCGTTTGGGAAGCGATCATGCGAGCGACTAACGTTAACAAAACAAATGTCTTTGGATAGCTTCTTTGCAACGGGGAAATACCAACTGAGGAGCCAGAAGAGGAGCCTACAACCTCCAAGACACATAAAGCTTCTTTTAATAAACAGGAGTCATACTTAAAATACGGGTTTATCGCAACAGGTGACTCTCGCGTGTTGACATGGCAACACGAGGCAATGAAGCAACTGTGTTCAAGTTGGCAGAAGATTCATTCAACGCAAGTGGACATTTGACATGTTTCAAACATTAGCAGGGATTTTGGAGGACCGAAACAGAAACAATAATAAGCCCAGGGCAGGGCTGCATTATGGTGAGTTGTGTTTTAATAATAATAATACATTCGATTTATAATACCCCCGCCGCGGTGCTGCAAATCAAATGCCCACCCTACTGATCTGTTCATGTGTTATAATAATAATAATAATAATAATACATTCGATTTATAATGCGAGCACCTGCATTAAAATCAAATAACTGATCTGTTCATGTGTTATGCACCCGAGAGGCACTTTATAATAGAAAAAAGACAGTGCAAACATGTATATGTCGCTTACAGTTTATTATGCCACCTATGCAGCTCGTTTAGTTTGACAGAGTTAAAAAAGATTCACTATCATTATATTAAATTAGCCATTGTTTTTGGTCCTGGCCCGCCATTCAATGGCTTGAGGAAAAATTGGCCCGTGAGCAAACCTAATTGCCGACCCCTTGTACTGTATGGGTATGGGCCTGGCCTGGCCTGGCCTGCCTGAGTCAAATTCCCGGTAGGAATTATGGTACCAGTATGGACTGCCTCAGAGGTGTAGTGGTTACGTCATTGTGTGAGGTTCGCCTGTTCCCTGGACCTTTAATTCCCTGTCTCCTCACCTCACCAGCCCCCACCCTCGCGTTGTTGATTTATTGCATTCCCTGCCTCGCTCCGTTCCTTTAAGGTACTGTGAGGATTCTGTGTTGATTGGTCCGAGCTGAACACACACTTCTAAGTCAAGTATCAATTACCATCACGCACCTGATGTGTGTTCTAATTAGCTGGACTTCCCCTTCAGTCCTCGTCGGGTCGTTCTTTATTCTCTCTATTCCGTATCCTTATCTTATCTGTATCTGTATGCTGGTTCGTCTCCGGCGTGAGACGAGGTGCCAGCCATCGCCACCTGTCACCGTTTGCCTGGAGTGGGACACAGCCGGTGCGCTCTCTAATTCTCTACGGGAGGTTTTCCTGTGTCCCACTCCAGACGTCTAGCTGGCGCGCTACTACTCCAGACGCACATCGCTCCCTATCCTACGGGGGGATGCGCGCTCTTCAAGCCGATGCGCCCCACTCCAGACGTCTAGCTGGCGCGCTACTACTCCAGACGCACATCGCTCCCTATCCTGCGGGGGGATGCGCGCTCTTCAAGCCGACGCGCCCCACTCCAGACGTCTAGCTGGCGCGCTACTACTCCAGACGCACATCGCTCCCTATCCTACGGGGGGATGCGCGCTCTTCAAGCCGACGCGCCCCACTCCAGACGTCTAGCCGGCGCGCTACTACTCCAGACGCGCATCGCTTCCTAATCCTCTACGGGGGGATGCGCGCTCTTCAAGCCGATGCGCCCCACTCCAGACGTCTAGCTGGCGCGCTACTACTCCAGACGCACATCGCTCCCTATCCTGCGGGGGGATGCGCGCTCTTCAAGCCGACGCGCCCCACTCCAGACGTCTAGCTGGCGCGCTACTACTCCAGACGCACATCGCTCCCTATCCTACGGGGGGATGCGCGCTCTTCAAGCCGACGCGCCCCACTCCAGACGTCTAGCCGGCGCGCTACTACTCCAGACGCACATCGCTCCCTATCCTGCGGGGGGATGCGCGCTCTTCAAGCCGACGCGCCCCACTCCAGACGTCTAGCTGGCGCGCTACTACTCCAGACGCACATCGCTCCCTATCCTACGGGGGGATGCGCGCTCTTCAAGCCGACGCGCCCCACTCCAGACGTCTAGCCGGCGCGCTACTACTCCAGACGCGCATCGCTTCCTAATCCTCTACGGGAGGATGCGTCTCTCCGAGCCGGCGCGCTCTCCGAGCCGGCGCGCTCTCCGAGCCGGCGCGCTCTTCTCCAGACACGCTCCACTCCAGACCCCCGAGCCGGCGCGCTCTTCTAGCCGGCGCGCTACTACTCCAGACGCGCTCCTACCCCAGACGCGCTCCACTCCAGACCCCCGAGCCGGCGCGCTCTTCTCCAGACGCGCTCCACTCCAGACCCCCGAGCCGGCGCGCTCTTCTAGCCGGCGCGCTACTACTCCAGACGCGCTCCTACCCCAGACGCGCTCCACTCCAGACCCCCGAGCCGGCGCGCTCTTCTAGCCGGCGCGCTACTACTCCAGACGCGCTACTACTCCAGACGCGCTCCTACTCCAGACGCGTTCCCACTCCAGATGCGCATCGCTTCCTAATTCTCTACGGGAGGATGCGTCTCTCCGAGCCGGCGCGCTCTCCGAGCCGGCGCGCTCTTCAAGCCGATGCGCCCTACTCCAGACGTTTAGCCGGCGCGCTCTTCAAGCCGACGCGCCCCACTCCAGACCCCGAGCCGGCGCGCTCCACTCCAGACGTCTAGCCTGCGCGCTCCTACTCCATCCCTGTAAGCAGCTCTGGCCCTCGCCCTGTCCAAGGCCTTAACCCTGTTTTCTCTGTCCCTGTCTCCAGCCCGCCTCCCCGGGCCTCTGTCCCTGTTCCCCTCTCCAGTGCCCCTGTTCCTGCCCTGTCCTTTGCCCTGGCCCTGTCCTTTAGCCTTAGCCCCTTAGCCTGCTCGCCTCTTAAAGGCACAGTGCCAATTTTCCCTAATTCTTGTTTCCAGTATTTTGTGTTCTCCCTTAAAGGGACAGTGCCGCTTTTTGTTTGTATTCAATAAATGCCCTGTTCTTGGCTTACTCTCATACCTGTCTTGTGTTGTGCGATTGGGGTCGGTTACAAACCATAACACATTGCTGTTTCCGGCCGGTCCACCATCTTGAAAACGCAATGTATTTCCCCATTGCCCATTTCTAAATCGTCTCGATTAAAACAAATAAAGCATGAACATTAGCATGGTGTACCTTTCTGTGCGTATTCATTCACAATCTATAGCTCAACATGAAAATATTCGCAATTAATCGTAAAAGAAATCGCAGAATTTAATTTCAACCAAAAATGCTTAAACAATAATGTTAGTGATAGAAGAGAACTCATTAATTTGTTATACCCAGATTTCTGAATGAATCCACATACTGAATGACAAAACTAATTTCATGAGTATTAATGCTGCATTTGATTATAAACTCTGAGGTCAGAAATTCCGACTTCCTAACACGAAAAATCGAATAAAACGGCATGTCCATTGTCGCAAACTCGGGTATGATTTTCTCAACCCCCAGTTCAAGCCTCAGCGTCATTTGACGTAATTTCAACACGTTGTAAATTGTCTTTGTGAGTTGTAGTTCATGCAAGACAAATTGTATAAAAAAAATTGCCAAAAAGGTTTAGCGTGAGCATCCACGTTTTTTCCGACTTTGTAGCTCGAACGCACATGGGTCAGAGACGACACAATTCCCACTTCCAACGTCCGACCATAACGAATGCAGCATATCATCTGTTACTCTCAACACTGAATGACGCTCCTGTAGATGTCCTGTCCACTTGAGTCACAACAGAATAAGGTCATAATAGGAATTGCATATGATATGACCCTTTTAAATGACTCAATATTACCATGGTAGTTTTGTATGTGTTGTACAATACATATTTCTGCCTGAGATCTGTCTCTTAACCCTTTCACCACCACACTATAGAAGGTTAACGTTAGGTTATGACTATAACCAAGTTCTGTTAGTTAGGGGCGACGCTTGGCATCACCTTCTGCACTATCTCGCGTACGTGCACGCGTACTGAATAAATTCCACAAATGTACCTCTAATACCAGTATTAGTCTGACCACACCCCTCATCAGCTTACCTTCATAAGCAGGTGTGTGGTCACCTGCTCTCCTCCTTCCCAAGCTTTCACCACAAGGTGAGGTCAAGGGCTGCAGCGGCCGTCTGATGCCAAGCGTCGCCCCTAACTAACAGAACTTGGTTATAGTCATAACCTAACGTTCTGTATCGTTAAGGGGCTTAGCTTGGCATCACCTTCTGCACAAGGGAGGCCAAGCGGAGCCGCTGGCTGACAAATACACCCCGCTGACAGCCCCCCACAACCATCAGAACAGGGAGGGCCGAGCCCCCCCGACCCCCCCTAATGGCGGGTAGCCCCCCTATTAGGGGCTTCACGGGAAGGCGACGGACCCGACCGTGCGAAGAGGCACTCAAGCAACTCAACGCACAGGGTGAGCAGACCGTGGCTTGACCCCACGACTACACACACGCACAACCCGCATGCCACCCGGGAACGAACGGAGGAACAACCTCGTTACTGCCCCCAGAATCACGGGGTCAAGAGCAAACCCAACCCCGTGGCAAGGCCGTAGCAGCGGAGCGCGAAGGAAGACCCAGATCCACCAAAGGACCGGGCTCCCTGGAATGGGGGCCCGGAGAAGTCCATGATGCCAGCATCAAGACCCCACCAGGGGGGCACCTAGTGACCCCGCCCCCCACATCGCCAGCGTATCCGGACAAGGGGCCCCTCAGCCGAGCGGGCCCTGTCCTCCCCAACAGCACACCGCCTGGAACACAAGCCCTGCAACAGGCAGACAGCACGGTTAACACACAAGAGGTAACCAACGGAAGCAGGCAGCGCACCGGGGAAAGACCAGGCAACAGGCTGTCAACCCAAGCCTGGAAAAACTGCGGACGAGGCAGGCGCCAGAAAGGACAGCTGAACAGCCGTCCCGGCGGAAGGGGCGTATGCTGGCGTTGTCGCATAACCAAACTTTCAAACAGCACGTCAGAAGTGGGATCCGTAGACCACTCGACCCCTGACAGCTGCCCACAGAAAAGCCCATACGATCGGCAGACGTCATGAACGTGCAGGGGCACCCTCAACCGGAGAACCGGGAGTTGACACTGCAGCAACACACCAGAGAACCAACCACCCAGGCATCACCCCATGCAATGGTTGGTCCCATAACCCCTCAGGAAAGAACCCCAAAACACACCTGCGGCACCGCCGCAGCCCGCGTTCCGGTTCCCAACAGGGCTATCCCGGGCCTACAGGTCAACGAGCATCACCCCGGACCGGGCCCGGTGATACGGGGAGCACAGGATCCCAAAGGAGGTTAACCCCACCCAACAGGCTCCTCAGCGCCAAAACGCAAGAGAAGAGCGTAATATGGAAGACCAGCCCCAGCACCCCGCACATTCCCAGGAGTTCACCCAACCAAGTACCAACCAAGACCAACCCGTACAGCGGCCGAGATCCGACGAGATCGGACGCGTACAGGTCGGCACGGCCGTAAGCCATTACGACAGTGCAGAATACAACGCACCCAACAAGGGTCCCATAACGCTCAACCCTGTGACACCCGGATCGACCTAGCATTTTTCCCCCTGAAAAAACCCCAAGTCCCTCAGGGTACCAGAACAGCAGATCTGCATCCCCAGCGGACAACGGGTGCACTGATCTGGACCAGCGCGACCAGAACCAGTCCCGTGCCCTAATCACGCCGACCTGCCAACCCCAGGAGAAGGGGCAGATATGCGCGTTTGATCCCAACATAAAAAAGAAGGCGCCACCCAGACGTGTCGGTATGAACCGCGTCCGGCGGCCCACCCCTAGGGCGTGAGACCCTTCCCCATATGTCCAGACCCATTCCGTCATCATCCCCTGACATGAACGGGAACCCATCGACAACACACAGGATGTCGGAAGAGGAAAAAAAAAACCATCCCAATTGCTCCATAAAAACGCTGTTTTACCAAAGCAAACGAGGCGCGCCAGTCAGCAACGGCCCAAAGCACATCCTGAGCCAGCACTATGTGTGCGTTCTGACATACCCACATCAACAATAGGTCGTTTAGACCACCATATTGAATCCCCAAGACGCCCAGGGAACGACAAGAGGGGCGAGATGCAATCAACTCCATGAATGAATGAATGAAAACATTTACCCAACAGACTGCAGTACAGGAATACATACAAAAAGATAAGGGGAGGCAGACCCGAGAAAGACGTTAGTCTTGTTTCCATCAGGGACCCTCATTTCATATCCATCAAGACACATTCAACTCTTTATAAAATAAAGAAAAGGCATCACCCGTATGACCCAACTGCACAGCTGGGAGTAAAAACCCTGTTTTTCACATGATTTTAATCCAGTCACTCCTTTTAATCAGAGTGTAAGACCAGACTCCCCCAGAAAACACCTTCCCACATGAGACCACGGTCAAGAAAAAGATATGCAACTGTGAGACACGTGACCAACAGACTCAAGTTTGACACATAAACGGGCGCAGCAGGCTGTAAGTCCTGCGCCCAACCTCGACATCTTTAAGACACCAGCTCATGGAAGGCGTCGCCATAGCAACAACGCTACAACGGGCGGGGAAACCCACCGGATCCTGTCATAACAGGAGTCGGTAGAATACCCCTTCCCCCCCCCCCCCGCCCCCCCTGTCAAGCACTGGCTTGGCCCCGACTGGCTCAGCAGAAAAGATCAACAAATCCTCTAAACCAATCAAGTGGGAAAAAGCAGGGGTTTATTCGACACCCCCTCCGAAAACACACCTTTTATCCCTACACACAGAAACAACCGTAGCCATCTTGAAAACCTCCGGTAGAACAAAGCATAGCATAAGCTAATACAATGCCTGCTACCCACAAAATGTAAAAAAGGGTTTACAACAAAACACAAGTCGCCTGTGCGTGAATCCCATACCCGTTGCCTATGTCATACATAGGAAGAACGCTGAACGAGAGTAATGGCTAGGCCATGAAAAATGTGCGTACGAGCATTACTGCAACTAACAACACAGCGTTGTGAAAACACATATACTTAGTTAAAGCAATGGAATAACACCAGTTCTAATTGCATGTGGAGCATCAAGCTAATAGAACCTATTACCGAGTGTAAGTTGCAGACCTTGCTTAAAACCCGTAACACAACACAACTCACCCCCCAACGTAACAGGGTAGATTCATATATACACAACCCCACCATATGATTTGTATGAAGAAACACACAGTTTGTTCGGCCAAACACAGTCCCCCTTATATCGGGGAACTTTTTTTATTAATTAAAAAAGTGTAAGGCACAAAATCACAGAGGGGCCGGGAAGGGTGTAGAGGAGGGGACACAAAGGGGAAAAAGTCACTCCTAACGGCGTCTGCCACCTCGCGCCGCTCGAGTCTTGCCACCCCGGGGAGCCCCGGAGGGACGATAGGTTACAGTCTGCTGGACACGACGTTCCCTACCGTCTCCTCCGGTCTGGGATGGGCCGGCGGTGGCCGAAGCGCCGTTTCGTCCCCTGGCCCTCTTGGCAGGGCCAGCAGCGGCGGTGGAGGTAGTGGTAGCGGCGACAGAGACAGCTTGACGTCGCGGAAGCCTTCTGCCCCCACCGGCAAGGACGGGAGGCGGAAAATGGGGTTGAAGGACGGATCTCTCCTCTGCCATTTCTCTGCATGTTGAGGTCATCAATTGCAGGGCCTTCCCGAACAGGCCAGCGTCGGAGAGGGCGGCCGTCAGAAGAGGGGCTCTCTTCTTCTCTGGCACACGGGCCTGCTCCAGCCAAAGGTGACGCTGGCCCAGGGTGGCCAGGGCGCGCACTTTCCCCATGGCTATGTCCAGCACCTGGGAAAGGTGCAGAACAGCTCCCGCAGCCTGGGTGATCTGATCGCATTTTACCTCGTTCAGATCCGTGCCGCCCGTCATTATCCCCGATACAAATCTAGCCAGGTGGGCGATGTTAGATGCCGCAGCCAGCGACTGTGTACCAGCGATGAATGACTGGTCACCCCAATAAGCCAATCACCTAGCCGACTTCCCCTGGAGGACCGGCTTGCATAGGGGTTCCCACACCATATCCGGACAGAGGAGCGCGGCCATCGGATTGTCAAGCCGAGGTACGCCCTCCCCCATACCTTTGACTAACCCCGACACCCGCGTAACTGGTACGTAGGCGGGAGTTAGTCCCATGATGTTGGACACCGCCTGACCCCGACGAACATAGGCCCCCATCGATGGGAAAAATGGGTAGACAACGTCCACCCCTCTCACTGGGGGACGCTGCCAGGGATGGCCTATGAGGTCATCAGGGACAGGTGCAGGCAATGGCAGCGGCAGCGGCACACCGTTTGCGGTGGCGGCTACCGCCATGAGCTCGGGAAACAAGGCCCGCAGTTCCCCCTGCGAACCCTCCTCCACCGACCCCGCATCCCTCGCATACAGCAGGCTGCGACTGGTCAAGGAGCCACAATCCGATGCGGCTGACAGTAGGGCATCCTGCTGATGAGGCCAAGGTGGTTCCTCGACATCCTCGAACAAGGCGCCCCATGGAGCCATTTCTCCCCCCTCCGGGGTCTCCGGAGGAGGGATACTCCCCTCCACGGGACCATCATACAAGAACCCGTCCGCCTCCTCCATGAAGTCTTCAGTTTCCATCAGAAATCCAGAGTCGGACGCGTCCTCGCTGGTCTCCAGCAATTCCCCAAACCCAGGCCGTTCGCGTCTGCACGCCACCATCTTGCGACGCGAGCGAGCAGACGCAAAAAGTTTTCGTCGCAAATCCTCCGGCTCCAAGACAATCCCCCGTTCATCAACGGGCGATTCCCCAGAACCAGAGGAACCAGAGTCGAGATCAGGCCATCGCCGGAGCGACGGCACCGAACCCTCGGCTCGTCGGTGAGGAAAACTATCCACCGGCAGTCTCCCGGGCTGGGTCGGCAACCACGAGAGTGGCAACAGCCCAGCACCGAGGCGCACGACGGAGGCGGGAATGGAGAACCGGTGGTGAAGAGTAGGTCTAGCGGGTCTACTCTCCGCGGAATACATTATGACCCAAACCTTTTCTTATACAACAAGTGAGAGAAGAAAAGGTTAAGCACAATGTAAACCAGTCACAACTCTTTTCAACTAACAACACGTCAAGTGGGGTACTACCGAGGCACTTTCCTTGTGGTGAAAGCGAGAAGGAGGAGAGCAGGTGACCACACACCTGCTTATGAAGGTAAGCTGATGAGGGGTGTGGTCAGACTAATACTGGTATTAGAGGTACATTTGTGGAATTTATTCAATACGCGTGCACGTACGCGAGATAGTGCAGAAGGTGATGCCAAGCTAAGCCCCTTAACGATACAGAACTCTTTCACTACCACACTACAGATGGTTAACCGTGTGTAGTGTGATAGTGAAAGGTTAACCTGCTGTAGTGTGGTAGGTTAACCTTCTGTAGTGTGGTAGTGAAAGGGTTAACCTTCTGTAGTGTGGTAGTGAAAGGGTTAACCTTCTGTAGTGTGGTCGTTTAAAGGGTTAACCTTCTGTAGTGTGGTAGTGAAAGGTTAACCTTCTGTAGTGTGGTAGTGAAAGGTTAACCTTCTGTAGTGTGGTAGTGAAAGGTTAACCTTCTGTAGTGTAGTGAAAGGTTAACCTTCTGTAGTGTGGTAGTGAAAGGTTAACCTTCTGTAGTGTGGTAGTGAAAGGTTAACCTTCTGTAGTGTGGTAGTGAAAGGTTAACCTTCTGTAGTGTGGTAGTGAAAGGTTAACCTTCTGTAGTGTGGTAGTGAAAGGTTAACCGTCTGTAGTGTGGTAGTGAAAGGTTAACCGTCTGTAGTGTGGTAGTGAAAGGTTAACCTTCTGTAGTGTGGTAGTGAAAGGTTAACCTTCTGTAGTGTGGTAGTGAAAGGTTAACCTTCTGTAGTGTGGTAGTGAAAGGTTAACCTTCTGTAGTGTGGTAGTGAAAGGTTAACCTTCTATAGTGTGGTAGTGAAAGGTTAACCGTCTGTAGTGTGGTAGTGAAAGGTTAACCTTCTGTAGTGTGGTAGTGAAAGGTTAACCTTCTGTAGTGTGGTAGTGAAAGGTTAACCTTCTGTAGTGTGGTAGTGAAAGGTTAACCTTCTGTAGTGTGGTAGTGAAAGGTTAACCTTCTGTAGTGTGGTAGTGACACTGACACATACACACATACACACACACACAACGGCTTGATTTTCAGCCTCATACAAGAGCGTGCATATTATATTATATCACAGCTCGCTGACTGTAAAGCATTTATTTTATCTGATGTCTATGGTCGCAAAGATATGCTTTGACATAACATGCAAAAAAAAAGATTGCGGGAAATACCAACTGTAAGAACCTTGTGCCAGATTAAAAACTAAGCTCAGGGAGTAATCTTTTTACTATGCTCACAGAAAGAAGGTTTGAACATGACAAAGAGAGGTCTGGTATAATTAAATTATAATACAGTCAAATATATATTGAAGGGGAGGAGCGAGAGAGAGAGAGAGAGAGAGAGAGAGTGAGAGAGAGAGAGAGAGAGAGAGAGAGAGAGAGAGAGAGAGAGAGAGAGAGGGGGAGAGAGAGAGAGTTCAAATGAATCAAAAAGAGTTGTTGTGGTTGCATGCATTCCACTGTTGAAATGGAAAGGGAGAGAGTCAATTCTTTAATCAAGGTAGCGCATCCTTACAGCCGGTGGCAAGATGTACCGCGCGCTCGCCCAGGGAACCACAAGCGCAAGATTATGAAGATTTGATACATCTGCGGGGAGGGCGAAACGCGGCGGCTACATACCGAAAAGCCAGGATTAGTTGCCTTTTCATTTGGTTTCATCTCGCCCGTGCCTCGACCATGAGGCTGGAGCGCGGCCAGCGGGCTTCTCTGGCCATCGCCCTCAACTTCATGGCGTTCGCCTTTGCCTTATCTGCCGTCACCACCAGCTACTGGTGCGAGGGGAACAGGAAGGTAAAAGAATGTAAAAGAAAAATAATGTGAATCCCTACCCTCCTTCAAAACCGCCCTCAAAGAGCACCTACGGGAGGCTGCAATTCGAAACTGGCCCCGGTAAATGTCCAAACTCCCCCCCACCCAACCCCCTCCAATGTACAGTTTCTTCCCCCCCAAATGTATATATTTTATTTTATTTTAGGATCTCTGTCTCTTAAACAGTACTGTATATTTGTATGTCATAAATGTCATGATATATATATATATATCTGTATATCTGTATGTCGTGTATGTCATAAATGTCATGATGAATTGAAAATGGGGGACCCTGATGTAAACAAGACGAAAGTCTTTCTCTGGTCTGCATCCCCTTAACAATTGTGTGTATTGAGCTGTACTGTAGTGTACCCATTCTGCGATCTGTTAATAACGTTTTCAATCAATCAATCAATCAAGGTGGTGAAGCCGTTCTGCACGGGGCCGCCGGTGAAGGCCAAGCAGGCGTTCTGCATCCGCTTCAACAGCTCCAACATCAACGACAGTCGACTGGTCCAGTACATCTGGGAGACGGGGGAGGATAAGTTTCTCATGAGGAAGTTCCACACGGGCATATTCTTCTCCTGCGAGCAGGCCGTCGACATGAACGGTGAGACGACGCGCAGACACTCAAATGTGTTTGATAACAGGAAGTGATGATGGAGGAAGGACTTTGTGCAAAGGGCCAATAAGATTCACTTTTGTATCTGCCGTTTAGCTGTAGCCTACACTGTAAAAAAAATTACATTAAAAAATATTTAAATGTCTGACAGCAACGGTTGGCAAATACTAAAAAGTGGAAAAGCAATTCATTTACAGAAACATTTGTTTATTTTAGATGTTTTTACATATAATTCAATGTAATTTAACATGCAAGACAATTAAGCAATGGAATAATCCTTTAAAAAAAAGAGAATTTATTATTAAATAAATTTACAGATTATAACCTTTATGGTTAATATTTTTATCAAAAGTAATTTATTGTATTTTTATGGCATTTTACAGTGTACCGTATCACAATTTAATATGAATGGTTTGAAATGACAAATTGCTACATAGTTTTAATGTCATAGTTTATGTATATTTTCATGGGGATTTGATTTTATAATAATAATAATAATAATAATAATAATAATAATAATAATAATAATAATAATAATAATAATAATAATAATAATAATAATAATAATAATAATAATAATAATAATAATAATAATAATAATAATAATAATAATAATAATAATAATAATAATAATAATAATAATAATAATAATAGATTGAATTTATAGAAAGAATCGCCTTTCTCAGACTCAAGGACACTTTAGAAGAGAGAGAGAAGTTATATAAAGGGGAGGGGTAAAAATATGAATATATATATAAAAAGAAATATAGGAAAAGATTTATTTTTAAAAAGAAACGGGATCGGTAGCTTAAAAATAGTCAGGGGGGAAGGGGGTGGGCTACTTGGAAGCAGGGCTGTGTTGCCCGAAGGCAAGTGTGAACAGGTGGGTTTTTAGGTGGGTTTTGAAGAGGTTGATGGTGTCAGAGCCTCGGATGGAGGAGGAGAGGGAGTTCCACAGCCTGGGGGCAGCCACAGAGAAAGCCTGGTCTCCCAGTCTGGAACGCCTGGTGCAGGGAATGGTGAGGAGGTTGGAGTTGGAGGAGCGGAGCCCTCATGCTGGAGTGTAGGGGTGGAGTAGGTCGGTCAGGTAGGAAGGGGCCAACCCGTGCAGGGATTTGTAGGTGAGGAGGAGGATTTTGTAGGGGACTCAGTGGTTGATGGGGAGCCAGTGGAGTTTTTGCAGGGTAGGGGTGATGTGCTGCCAGGGTTTGGTGCGCATGAGGACCCTCGCAGCTGAGTTTTGGACGTACTGTAAGTGATCCAGAACCTTCTTGGAGGCACCAAGAAGAATTCCGTTACAGTAGTCGAGGCGGGAAGTGATGAAGGCATGAATGAGTGTTTCTGCTGAGGTGTCGGAGAGTGAGGAGCGGAGGCGGGAAATGGTTCTGAGGTGGAAAAAGGCGGACCTGGTGACAGACTTGATCTGAGGGTGAAATGAGAGGGTTGAGTCCAGTATTATGCCCAGGTTCCTTACCTCCGTGGAGGGGCAGATGGAGTAGCCATCCACGGAGAGAACAAGGCAGTCAATCTTTTGCAGGAGGGCTGGGGAAGCTACAACTATTAATTCGGTCTTCTTGCTGTTGAGTTGGAGGAAGTTGGTGGTCATCCATGTTTTTATGTCCTGGAGGCAGGCAGTGAGGGAGGGGGGAGGAAGGGGAGCAGAGGGTTTGGTGTGGAGGTAAAGCTGTGTGTCGTCTGTGTAGGAGTGGAAGTGGAGGCCATGTTTCCTTATGATCTCACCGAGTGGGAGGAGGTAGATTGTAAAAATAAGCGGACCTAGCACCGAACCCTGCATGGGAAACACCCTGTTTAACAGGTGCTGGAGCTGACCTGGACCCCCAGAGGGAAACATACTGCCACCTGTTGGTCAGGTAGGATGTGAACCAGGACAGCGGGGTACCAGTGATGCCAAGGACACTTTCCAGACGGTCTAGGAGGATTGAGTGTGAGATGGTGTCAAAAGCATCTGAAAGGTCCAGGAGGATGAGGATGTTGATGTTGCCAGCATCAGCAGCCATGAGGAGGTCATTAGTTACGTTGATCAGGGCGGTCTCTGTGCTATGTTTAGCCCTGAACCCAGACTGGAGGATGGGGGATTTTGGGAAGGTTTTGTGTCATAGTCATGACCCTATGAACATATGAACATATTGTGTCATAGTCATGACCCTTGTCAGCAGATTCCCCAAATGCTACAGTATTAGTAGACATTTGCTATGCTGATATTATTGCCGCTGCTGTCAGCAGTCGACCGTGCTGGAAGGAGAACTGCTCAGTGGAGCAGAAATAGACTTTAGACATAGCAAGTGCTGATTCTGCTAATGAGATAGACATATATGATTATAATGGTATAGACTAGGGATGCTCGATATTGGCTTTTTTACCGATACCGATATTCCGATATTGTCCAACTCTTAATTTCCGATACCGATATCAACCGATATCAACCGATACCAATATATGCAGGGTTTCCCCCCCCAAAAAACTGAATAATTTCAGGTAACTAATAATTTCACTGGATATATATATAACAAATATTGTTATTGTTTTTTTCTTTTTTTAAACCAATACCGATATTTTCCGATATCACATTTTACTGCCGATATCGGCCGATAATATCGGTCGGCCGATAATATCGGACATCCCTAGTATAGACAGAAATAAAGACATCTGGTTCAGTATTTTGTAGGCTTTTTCTTAAACATGAATAAACATGTGGGACGGTGGTAGCCTTGAGGCAAGAGATGCCAGCTTGTGATGAGAAGCTTGCTGGTTCAAATACACTAACTGTAAAAGAAATGAAAGAAAATGTAGTGGAATTGGGGATTTGAGTAATGCTAGTTTGTAGTTTGTTTGACGTATGAACCTTTGAACAAAGCACTTAACCCCCATACTGCTCTGGTAAGACTGGTAATGCTGAGTAATTCAGTGTGTGTGTGTGTGTGTGTGTGTGTGTGTGTGTGTGTGTGTGTGTGTGTGTGTGTGTGTGTGTGTGTGTGTGTGTGTGTGTGTGTGTGTGTGTGTGTGTGTGTGTGTGTGTGTGTGTGTGTGTGTGTGTGTGTGTGTGTGTGTGTGTGTAGTGTGTGTGTGTGTGTGTGTGTGTGTGTGTGTGTGTGTGTGTGTGTGTGTGTGTGTGTGTGTGTGTGTGTGTGTGTGTGTGTGTGTGTGTGTGTGTGTGTGTGTGTGTGTGCGCACACGCGTGCATGTGTGTGTTTGGAGGTGAAACTATACAGGTCTAAGTGGGGCCAATATGTTTTCTTTGTTTAGGCACATTTTGCTTTCTTTACCCTTTTTGTACACCATAGCACTTTGTTTTCATCTCTCATTATTCTGTACAATGCCAGATTTCCACATGCGGCACTGCAGTCATGGACTAACATGAATCATTCCTGACAGATGTCTATATTGACGTGTATGAACCAGGCCAGGTGAAACAAACATTTCTCTCTGGGGTTCTGAAATTATCCAGTCGATATTAAACTCTGAAATGAAGCCCATGAAGCATAATGAACAGGGTAAATAAAAAGCTAGATAAAATTAATTAATTAAAACTCAGTAAGAAACCAACCTTATTTTGTGGTTATTTCCCCTAATCACAGATTCAGGCTCACCTTATTCACCAATGTAGGGCTCTGCCCGAATATGACTTGGTTATCAGCACAGGAACATACAGCAATCCACATTTTAATAGGCCAACGCACAGAGTACACAACTGAGGACGTCTCACATTGTGCAAAGACAGCACTACAGACATTCGACTGTACAACAAATGCACTTAAATTATATGCATACAGTATAAATGTCCCAGTTTTTAATCAAGGTCTGTACAGAATTAGTGGCGTTCAGTCAGGAGCCTTTATTGAGTCGGCGGACAGCAGAAGGAGCTCTCGGGGGAGGTTGAGGATGTGTATGGCCTTCAAGCGACTGCCAGAACGGAGTTTTGTTAAGAGGTGAGAGGGTCTGCTCTTGGCTCCCAGGGTGTATAACTGGTAGATGGCAGCCAGCGTGGTCTGAGAGCAGGAGGAGGCTGAGAGCAGGAGGAGGTCTGAGAGCAGGAGGAGGCTGAGAGCAGGAGGAGGTCTGAGAGCAGGAGGAGGGTGAGAGCAGGAGGAGGAGGTCTGAGAGCAGGAGGAGGAGGTCTGAGAGCAGGAGGAGGAGGTCTGAGAGCAGGAGGAGGAGGTCTGAGAGCAGGAGGAGGCTGAGAGCAGGAGGAGGAGGTCTGAGGTCTGAGAGCAGGAGGAGGAGGTCTGAGGTCTGAGAGCAGGAGGAGGAGGTCTGAGAGCAGGAGGAGGAGGTCTGAGAGCAGGAGGAGGAGGTCTGAGAGCAGGAGGTCTGAGAGCAGGAGGAGGAGGTCTGAGAGCAGGAGGAGGAGGTCTGAGAGCAGGAGGAGGAGGTCTGAGAGCAGGAGGAGGTCTGAGAGCAGGAGGAGGTCTGAGAGCAGGAGGAGGTCTGAGAGCAGGAGGAGGTCTGAGGTCTGAGAGCAGGAGGAGGTCTGAGGTCTGAGAGCAGGAGGAGGCTGAGAGCAGGAGGAGGTCTGAGAGCAGGAGGAGGTCTGAGAGCAGGAGGAGGAGGTCTGAGAGCAGGAGGAGGTCTGAGAGCAGGAGGAGGAGGTCTGAGAGCAGGAGGAGGCTGAGAGCAGGAGGAGGAGGTCTGAGAGCAGGAGGAGGAGGTCTGAGAGCAGGAGGAGGAGGTCTGAGAGCAGGAGGAGGCTGAGAGCAGGAGGAGGAGGTCTGAGAGCAGGAGGAGGAGGTCTGAGAGCAGGAGGAGGCTGAGAGCAGGAGGAGGTCTGAGAGCAGGAGGTCTGAGAGCAGGAGGAGGCTGAGAGCAGGAGGAGGCTGAGAGCAGGAGGAGGAGGTCTGAGAGCAGGAGGAGGAGGTCTGAGAGCAGGAGGAGGAGGTCTGAGAGCAGGAGGAGGTCTGAGGGGAACCGGACAGTAATGGAGGTGGTTCTGATTCTTTCACCGATCGCTCTGTTGAATTGAATCAGGGTGGGAGGGGAGATGTTCAGCTTGTTCCTCAAAAGGTACATCCTCTGTTGGGCTCCAGTCCAGTAATTTTCTTGTTATTCACAACTGGTAGCACATGGGTTTAGAGTTTGACCAAGGTATTATACATTTTTTTTTTTTTACTATGCTGCCTCATATGTTTTCATTAATGTGATGCGCTGATCATTTTACTT
Source organism: Notolepis coatsorum (assembly GCF_963971535.1). Classification (NCBI taxonomy): domain Eukaryota; kingdom Metazoa; phylum Chordata; class Actinopteri; order Aulopiformes; family Paralepididae; genus Notolepis; species Notolepis coatsorum. Next base: position 28,084,115 of record NC_140178.1, read on the forward strand.
GGGTGAAGCTTTCAATAATATTATCAATTTCGCATACAATAATTAAAGAAAGATAAAACTTTTCCGTGGATGTTTTTTTCTGATTGCAGGGTTTGTCTGCAGGGACTTCTCAGACATTGCACCTGAACATCAACGAGGTTGGTCAAATGCTGGGATGATGAAATATGAAATACTGTATCGTGTGATTATAAGCCTGTTTAAAAATCCAGTCAGCATTGGCTCTTCTTCAACTGTTTCCTCGTTTACATTCCTGGGAGCAGGTCTGAACTCTGCATTCTATAGCATTGTTCCAACTCAATTTCTTTTATTTTACATAATTATTCCTCAAAAGGGTTTCCTGCCTTGAGTAGATTCTTAGCCAAAGTATCTCTCTCTCTCTCTCTCTCTCTCTCTCTCTCTCTCTCTCTCTCTCTCTCTCTCTCTCTCTCTCTCTCTCTCTCTCTCTCTCTCTCTCTCTCTCTCTCTCTCTCTCTCTCTCTCTCTCTCTCTCTCTCTCTCTGTATGTGTGTGTGGTAAGAACATTACATTTACTTTAATTAAACAGACATTCCCCCTGCTACCACTGTGCCTCAGGATATACACGGTGTATGCTTTATTGAGTTATAGTTAAGTCAATAATGTATTTTTCTGGAGGAACTCATGAAATACATTGCACATTAATATAACCCTGGTGTACCACATCACATAGACCATGTTCCCACATTTCCTTTTTTCATAAATTTGTATCTGATTTGATCCCCCTTTCTCTTAATTTGGTAGCCAATTACACCCAAACATATAGGGCTGTGGGACCATTGGGCTGTGGGACCATTGGGCTGTGGGAACATAGGGCCTACGTGTCATTTTGAGAAAAATCTTAGAAATGTGGGAACATAGGGCTGTGGGAACATAGGGCTGTGGGACCATTGGGCTGTGGGAACATAGGGCCTACGTGTCATTTTGAGAAAAATCTTAGAAATGTGGGAACATAGGGCTGTGGGAACATAGGGCTGTGGGACCATTGGGCTGTGGGAACATACAGTAGGGCTGACCCCCTTGGGGTAATAGAGACTGGTCACTTCACAGAGTCTTCATCGAGTCTTTATAAGATGATGGTATCCTCGTTCCTCATGGCTGATTGAGTCTTTATAACATGATGGTATTGAGTGGATTTGAACCCGGGATCCACAGGCGGCCGCACTAACCAGCTGAGCTAAAGGGTCAGACCCGTTAGCAGGCGCTGGTTGACTACTGTAGTTTACACTAACGAGCTGAGCTAAAGGGTCAGACCCGTTAGCAGGTGCTGGTTGACTGTAGTTTACACTAACCAGCTGAGCTAAAGGGTCAGACCCGTTAGCAGGCGCTGGTTGACTACTGTAGTTTACACTAACCAGCTGAGCTAAAGGGTCAGACCCGTTAGCAAGCGCTGGTTGACTGTAGTTTACACTAACCAGCTGAGCTAAAGGGTCAGACCCGTTAGCAGGCGCTGGTTGACTGTAGTTTACACTAACCAGCTGACCTAAAGGGTCAGACCCGTTAGCAGGCGCTGGTTAACTGTAGTTTACACTAACCAGCTGAGCTGAAGGGTCAGACCCGTTAGCAGGCGCTGGTTGACTGTAGTTTACACTAACCAGCTGAGCTAAAGGGTCAGACCCGTTAGCAGGCGCTGGTTGACTGTAGTTTACACTAACCAGCTGAGCTAAAGGGTCAGACCCGTTAGCAAGCGCTGGTTGACTGTTTACACTAACCAGCTGAGCTAAAGGGTCAGACCCGTTAGCAGGCGCTGGTTAACTGTAGTTTACACTAACCAGCTGAGCTAAAGGGTCAGACCCGTTAGCAGGCGCTGGTTAACTGTAGTTTACACTAACCAGCTGAGCTAAAGGGTCAGACCCGTTAGCAGGCGCTGGTTGACTGTTTACAATAACCAGCTGAGCTAAAGGGTCAGACCCGTTAGCAGGCGCTGGTTAACTGTAGTTTACACTAACCAGCTGAGCTAAAGGGTCAGACCCGTTAGCAGGCGCTGGTTGACTGTGACCGACTCATAAGTAGTTTACAGTGTCCTTGCTCCTCATGGCTGATTGCGTGTGCTTTCACTGATGCTTTCAGTGGCTATTGCCTTGACGGTGATGTATTGCTGTTTGGCGGTAGTTGATTGGAGCCTTATTGGAGGCATGTGCAATTAGTATTGATTAGTATTGTCATACTATGGTTAACCTTTCACTACCACACTACAGAAGATTAACGCTTTCACTACCACACTACAGATGGTTAACCCTTTCACTCTTACACTACAGAAGGTTAACCTTTCACTACCACACTACAGACGGTTAACCCTTTCACTACCACACTACAGATGGTTAACCCTTTCACTACCACACTACAGAAGGTTAACCCTTTCACTACCACTACAGACGATTAACCCTTTCACTATCACACTACAGAAGGTTACCCTTTCACTACCACACAGGGTTAACCTTCTATAGTATGGTAGTGAAAGGGTTAAAGGTATAATCTGTAATGCCGTCAAACAGAAACCTCTAGGCAAAAACAGCTCCACTTGGTATTGCGCTTTGTTTACTTTTTTTGTTTTGGTTTGAGTGTGAGTTTGAGTTTGAGTTTAGTAACTTTTTGTACTGTGAATTTCTCCAGACCTCTCTTGGTAGAGCCTGACGGTCAGCAGTAGTAACTAGGGATGTTCGATATTGGCTTTTTTACCGATATCCGATATACCGATATTGTCCAACTCTTAATTTCCGATACCGATATCAACCGATACCGATATATGCGGGGTTTCTCCCCCCCCCCCCCCCCCCCCCCCCCCCCAAAACGGAATAATTTCAGGTAATTAACATTACATATCTCTTGTCGTGGAATTAACACAACATTATGCATACTTTTGACAATAAATAAAATAATAATTTGTTCTTACTTGCTTGCCTGGGTAAATAAAGGTTAAATAAAATAAAAAATTAACCGATACAGATAATTTCCGATATTACATTTTAATGCCAATATCGGTAGGCCGATAATATCGGACATCCCTAGTAGTAACCCCTCCCCTATACCCACTGACATCCAATCCACACATCAGTAGGGATGGGTACCGAATTCGGTACTTTTGAGGTACCGAACCGAAACACGTCGGTACTACCGAGTATCGAATCAAGTGAGATACCGAAAAAAAAAAAAAAAAATTACTTTTTCTTTTTTTAACTTTTTTCTTTTCATGTCAACGTTCACACGCACAATATATGCTTACCTAGGATTTGACTTGATTCAACAACAAAGCAGTCGGAGCAATGACAAGCCGAAAACTGTCGAAATTGTAGTTATTTGAAGTTTGGATTTTTTTTTTTACGACTGAAATTACATTTCTTGAGACTAAAGTACAGAAAAAAGGTACCGTTGGGTACCGGTATCGATTCACAGGTAACGGTACCGGTATCGGTTCAAATGTGAAAGGTACCCATCCCTACACATCAGGCAAAAACTAAAACTGTAAACAAAGCCCTGTACCATGTTGTCATTCGCTGTTTGACAACATTATATTTTACCTTTAAACCTCCAACAGGCCTTTTAACTCCCCGGATTTGTCATTAATACATTTTGCTCAAAGATTTGATATATTTGGTAATGTATGTAATAACATTATTATGTGATATATTGTTTATATATCACATGTAATATATTTAAATAATATTATAATAATAAATAATACAAATATACATCATACATGTGACATACATTATCCCTTGATGAGGTTTCAGTTGCCTGGAAATCAGTACAGACATCTCTGTTTTCTCGTGTGAGATGCGTGTGAGAAACTGTGTGGTAGATAATAATAATAAGTATGTGTTATTGGTAATGGTAAAGATTTTATTTATCTATATGATTCCTATCTTGTGGATTGATGTGTAGCTTTAGGAGAACCATGGACTAGGGACTTGCCAGAACTTAAAGAAACCATTAAAGTTGTTTCTACAGTGTAGTCTTGTACGAGCAGCTTTGATTTCTGCAGCAGCAGTCGTCATGTTTTCACAAAGCCCTGGAGGAGCAGGTGGTTGTGGTGCGACTGATTGCATTGAGAGGACTCTCTAAAAACACGTTTCCTTTTTAGCTTTCTGATGCACATTTGTGGAAGTGGGATTATTCACCAGGGACAAGGTATTATAAAAACATCAACTTGTCTGTCTGTCTCTCTGACCCCCCCCCCCTCTCTCTCTCTCTCTCTCTCTCTCTCTCTCTCTCTCTCTCTCTCTCTCTCTCTCTCTCTCTCTCTCTCTCTCTCTCTCTCTCTCTCTCTCTCTTTGTCTCTCTCTTTGTCTCTCTCTCTCTCTGTCTCTCACCCCTCTCTCTCTTTATCTCACCCATCTCACTCTCTCTCTTTGTCTCTCTCTCTCTCACCCCTCTCACTCTTTCTTTCTTTGTATCTCTCTCTCTCTCTTTGTCTCTCTCTCTTTGTCTCTCTCTCTATGTCTCTCACCCCTCTCTCTCACCACTCTCACTCTCTCTCTCTTTGTCTCTATCTCTCTCTGTCTCTCTCTCTGTCTCTCTCCCTCACCCCTCTCTCCCCCTTTCTCCCCCTCTCTCTCGCCCCCTCTCTCTCTCTGTTTCAGGGGTCCTCTGGTTGTGTATAGTGGCTGAGACTCTATATGTCACCCTGCTGTTCACAGGCGGGGGCCTCATGACACTGGAGCAGTGTCCGTGCTTCAGTCTGATGAACAAGCTGAAGCTCAACGCCTTCGCTGCCATGTGCACCGCCTTGTCAGGTACCCTACTACTGTACCACCTTGTCAGGTACCCTACTGTAGTGCCTTGTCAGGTACCCTACTACTGTACCACCTTGTCAGGTACCCTACTGTAGTGCCTTGTCAGGTACCCTACTACTGTACCACCTTGTCAGGTACCCTACTGTAGTGCCTTGTCAGGTACCCTACTACTGTACCACCTTGTCAGGTACCCTACTGTGGTGCCTTGTCAGGTATCCTACTCTACACACCTGTACTTTTCTTCAATAACAGTTTGTCGGTACATTGTTGAACAAAATCTGAAAGTATATTTTGCAGATAAAATGTTTGATGGACGTTTTTGTTTACAACAATGTCAACGAGGTCCTGGTTAGGTGAACCATCTGTGACATTTTATCTGCAAAATGTGTAACTTTTAGACCAAATACAACCAACTACGTATTGCTGAAAAGTAGATTGTTTTAAATGAAGGAAACTGTGACAGAGTCAGATGCTTTTCCTACAAGCTTTGATGTAATTCCCCTTTCACCGACTTGTCATCTGGTTTGAATGGCAACAGCTGGGTGATTCCAGGAGGCTACATTTCCCTCACTAATCACTACCCACACTACCCTCTGTGATGTCACATCCTCTTTTCCCTCCTTCCTTCCTTCCTTCTTTCTTTCTTTCTTTCTTTCTTTCTTTCTTTCTTTCTTTCTTTCTTTCTTTCTTTCTTTCTTTCTTTCTTTCTTTCTTTCTTTCTTTCTTTCTTTCTTTCTTTCTTTCTTTCTTTCTTTCTTTCTTTCTTTCTTTCTTTCTTTCTTTCTTTCTTTCCTTCCTTCCTTCCTTCCTTCCTTCCTTCCTTCCTTCCTTCCTTCCTTCCTTCCTTCCTTCCTTCCTTCCTTCCTTCCTTCCTTCCTTCCATCATTATGTTGTACAAATGTTGTGATTACACAGAAGGAGTAGATAATGTTATTGTAATAATACTTTGATTGCTCTGTTTAATTTCTGTGTCTGTTGGGGCTTTGTACAAGGGACATTTTCTTTTTAATGAAGGAAAATGTCAACTCTGTTACTTCTGTTCCATGCGTCAACTCTGTTGCAAATAATGTATGTCAACTCTATTTAAACTCTCAAAATGACCATTGAACATGTTTTATTACTTTAAATGATTATCAGAGATTGTGTCATAACTGATATAAGTAATATGTTTTAAATAATGTCGGCTACACCGTTTTAATGCATTTTCTAAGGAAACATATATACCACCTTGGCAACCATGCAACAATTATTTGTTGTACTTGTTTTATTCTAAAACAAAATGTTTCAATCTGGCTGAACTTTAAATTAAAGAAGACATTTGGGAGACTAGGAGAACAGTGTTATAATTAATAATTATATGTAATAGTGTGCATATGTGATCCAATTTATCCACAAGAGAGTTGACAGATTTGTATGTCAGTGCATGGATTTTCCCCAGAAGATCTATAATTTTAACAGGTTTAAGCTCAATTGTTGAAAATGTTAAATCTAAAATATTGTCACGAGAATAATAATGAGCAAATTTAATGAAATTAAAATGAAATACATAATCTTGGTTGTACTTCAGAGACTCAAAACTGTACCCCGAATCGTGGATTGGCCCAGCTGCTGCTGTCAACATCCCCGCCCTGCCAAAAGCTGGCACACAGTTCTCTCTTGTAGGATAACAATTAGGTGGTGGGTTCACGTAAAGTTCCTTTAGAGTCGTCACATCGAGAAAAGACCAGATGGACAACCGATCCTTAATCACAGTGAGAGAGTGCATTTGACACAAGCTCTGTGTGTATCTGGGTTTCAAATTTTCAAATGTACTCTTTCTAGAGTTCAGTTTACCACTGCAGGCGTATAGACCAGTCAAAGCGATGACTGGTCACATGGCTCCTGTCACATGGCTGGCCATAGCATCTCAACTTAAATAACACACTAAGCGTATTAGATGGCATTTATATATAGACGCTAATCAGTACATATTAGATGACTGGATTCATTCTTAGTATGTTTTGCAAAATATCACTATACTTCTCCACCAATCCTAGGCCTGTCCAACTGTGTTTTGAGAGGATGTGCAAAATGTGGAATGCTGTGCATCAAGCAAGCTGCTGTATTTTCCATACATTTTACCTTACCTCTTACCTTATTGAAAAAAGAAATAAGATATTTTTGTGTAAACAGAACCAAGAATCAGAATCAGAATCAGAACCAAGAACAGTAGAGAAGCCGGGCCGGCACAGCGCTACAGCCGGGCACGAGGAGCTGTGGTATGTCCTGTGTCTACTCGCTGCCTCAGAGGATTTGCTGGTTTGTGGACTAATCGGCTTGGAGCTGCCGGGGCATCGGTTTTGGGCCCAGAGTAGCCCCCTCCCAGCCCTCTCTACCCTCCTTCCCTTCCCCTGACCCCATCCTCCTTGATGCTACACACTAATCCCATGAAAAGCAGCTGTGGACAGTCAGAATGTTGGCTGAGAGATGGCCGGGAACCAGTATTTCGAGGAGGAGGACACACAGGGATATAGCTCTGCTCTATCGGGCCTCTAGCTCTGCCACCTCATGGCTGGCTGTCTCCGTCTCTCAGAGCACACTCGTCACAACACTATAGGCTCATGTTTAGCAGCTTGCAGCTAGAAGCAGAGACATGGTTCATGCTGTTTTCGGACATAATTATAATGAAATTTCACAGCAGCAATCGTTTGGGTTCCTTGGAGGTCTTTTGACTTGTTCTCATTTACTAGAATGCCGTAGCGGTTGCAGCTCTCTTGACACCCATCCATGTGACATGGCAGCATAATGAAGGTTCAGCAAACTGGCAATTACTTTATTTAAATATTTCATGTTGTTTGACCTGAGACCCACTCCTATTCAGGCTCCTGGGGGCTCATCAAAGAGAAGCAGGCTATTCTTGGTCCTCACTCCACTATGGTGGAATGAACTTCCCACCATAGTCAGGACAGCCAAAACCTGCCAGATTTTCCGCTGTCGACTAAAAACACACTTCTTCAATGAATATATGAAATATAAACAAATACATTTATTTGTTACTGTATTTTACTATTATTAACTGTGCTAATAGGTCTATACTACTATGCACTCACGCTGAAGCACTCAGGCTGTATGCACTCAAGTTCGACACTGTTTGACAAACAATACCACTTACCCTTTAGTTGGGTCAAGAACCAACATTCTGTGACCATTCTCTGGCTAAGATGTTTTGATGATTGATTTGACTTCTATGGACCTTTTATAAAATATTTAGCCCCCGTGTCCCTCCGAAAAATCCCGGCATTTTTTGTCAGATGGCCAAATCCAAAATACCTGCTGACGCCATCTTGAAAAATTTACTTTTGATCCAGAGCACCTAGAATCATGTATGAATACACTTGTTTGTGTAAGTCAACCATGACGATTCCAATTCTGACATCAGTTTGACTCTATGACATCAATTTGTCCCAGAAATCCAAGATGGCCACCATATAGTAGAGCGAAAATGTAACTTTTAATGTCAAAACCAATTTTACCATGGTACTGCTGTACTTTAAACAAACTACCTTCATAAGGATCTCAGCAAAATAATTGATGAATGTACAGTATGATAAGATAACTAATTATACTTCAAAATACGCTCTCTTAAATAGCTGTAACTTGAACAGATTAACTACTTAGCTGCCCGAGACCCTTCCTGCTGACTTGTTGCACAGAACTTGCAAGTCGCTTTGGATAATGGATAATTGGAAATTACTCAATGTTCTGAAACATTGATTTGCTGTCGTTCTGCAGGGCTTTGTGGAATGGTGGCCCATATGATGTTCACCACCATATTCCAGCTGTCTGTGGCCATGGGGCCAGAGGACTGGAAGCCAAACACCTGGGACTACAGCTGGTCTTATGCGTAAGCACATCTTCTCCATGGGTGTCGTCAATAGATGGGCACTTGGTTATCTGAGAGAATTGTGCTGATTAGATTAGATTCAGATGTATTGTCATTATACAGCACAAGTACAGTACAACGAAAATAAGTTTGGCATCCAACCAGAGTGCAAATGTAACAGTAAAGTACAATAGTAATAATGTACAGGTGATTCGACTGGGTATACAATATATAAATTAGTACTACTGGGTGTACAGTTATAATATTAATATATACAGTGATACAGGTATAAAGACAGTATGGTAGTAGTCATACTGACCAGCAGCGTAACTAGTAAGAGTAGGTACTGTAGGGGATATGTACAGATAGATTTAGTATCTACAGATATGTAAAATGATTATGTGCAGGTATGTACAGACAGATGTGGATAGATACGATAAGAATAAATATATACGTATACAGTATATACAGCATTATTGTACATGCTATCATACATAGTTATATGGGTTATATGCTGGAGTATAAATAGGTATATAGGAGGATTATATTCAGGTATATTCAAACGGATATGGATATATATGCGGTAAATATAAATGTATGTATATATGTGCTATATACAGCACTGTTGTACATGCTATCATACAGAGTATATGGGTAGATATGAGGTGGTAGTTAAGATTATTATGATTACTATGATTACAGTGTAGGGATGATGATGATGATGATGATGATGATGATGATGTTTTATATAACCCCCTCCATCCCTTCCATAGCTTAGCATGGGGCTCCTTCGGCACCTGCATGGGTTCTGCGGTGACGGCGCTGAACCGGTACACTAAGACCATCATAGAGTTCAAGTGCAAGCGGAGGAACATCGAGAAGAGCCTGAGGGTCAAGCAGAACCTGATGGACCCGGTGGACCTCCCGGAGCAGATGTGGGACATGTACCTAACGGCTGTGCCTGCTGCTGCCGACACAGAGGCGCCGCCAGGCCTGCGGGCCAACGGGCACAAACCAGCCACTCCCGCGGCCTACGTGGTGGGCCTGGATAACGTAGCGGAGGGAGAGGCACATTGTTAAAAAACCAACCCTGGTCCCGGGCCGTAACCCTGTTTAGAACACGCTTAGGGTATGTTACCTGGACACACAGATCAAGCCTTGTTCTTTGGTTGAAAATTCTAACCGGAGAATCTTCCAATCAATCCTTCAATGTCACATTTCTTCAAATAAGGCTGTGAATAAATACAGGGTATGCCGGGAGAATTATTCAGCTTGGCCTTTTTGCTTCATCTTTGCATCTGCTTATTATTGATGAAATGGTTAGTTGAGCAGCTCGGTGACCTTTACTCACTAAATTGGACAATTAGTTGAGGAGCGGAAATTCGCTACAGTGTGCTCAGTGGATCTTATTGAGAACATTGCTGTGCTATATTATGCCATAACACTTAGGAGTCTAAGCCAAGTGATTACACTGTGATAGTCAACAACATTCTACAGTATGTGTGTCTAGCTCTAGAGTCAAGACCATGTCTATCACAACTCTTATTTTGGATGATCTATTTGTGCAAACTGTGTCCGTGTTTGTCTTACTTACCATATATGGCTCATATCTGGCCTTAAATATCAGCCAATACGTGTTGCCACATGGATGATTATAGTCCTGTCTGTGCAGGGGGCAACATTTGTGTGTGTGTGTTTCATATACGAATATCTTTCAGGGGAAGGCAGTAAAAAAAAAAAAAAAATCATTCAGATGATCATGTTAACTGAACACAGGCCTACTGTCAACAAACAAAATAGGCTTCACCGGTGTGGTGGTGTGAACTGTGAACATAATATATAATGTATTGTGCACTAGAATGTATTGTGCACTATGTACTGCGTTGGTTTCAGACATATGGGGAGGTGTCGCGCGGTTCAGCCCCCGCGACGCGACCCTGATCAGGGATTCCCACTCCCCCTTTTGTCCCCGTCAGCTTTTTAATTAACAGTCCAACTATGTGTCAGTGTTTAAATCCAGATTTTCACAGCGGTATGTCTGTCTATCCAGCTCTATCGAATCATGAACGTCACTTTTGTTAATTATACTCTAACCACTTCTCGAGGACTGCGTTTTAATGAAACCCTGTCCTGTGTGGATGTATGTTGAATATTGTTCGCCTGTAACGGAGAAAGATCGACATCCAGTGGACAGAAGATATAACTGCGTGATGCAGTTGAATGAATGAATGAAAACTTTATTTAACAGATTGCAGAATGGGTACAATACAGTACGGCTCAATACATACAATTGTTAAGGGGATGCAGACCTGAGAAAGACGTTTGTCTTCTTTCCATCAGGGTCCCCCATTTTCAATTCATATAGACATATATGACATACATGACATACAGATAGTCAGTACTGCTACATCTATACATTTATGACATACCAGATTTGCAAATACAGTACTGTTTGTGATACAGAAGGAGTCAAGAAAAGGGAGTATATACATTTGACGTAGAAACTGTACAAAATTACAAACATCTCAAAACAAACTGGTCAGACTACTGCTTGACCTTACTCCTAGAACCCACCTCACCCCTGCCCACTTTGACAACCTAGGATGGCTTAGAGTAGACGACAGAGTACAACAACTTGCAATGGGCCTGGTCTACAAGATACACTACACGACCAAGGTACCCATGTACATGTCAAAATACTTCCCAAAGGTCAGTGAATACCACGATCACAACACCAGAGGGAGCTCCACAAATCATGTTAAACCCAGATTCGGCTCAAATAAGGGACTAAACACGTTTCGCAATTATGCCACATCAATGTGGAACGCCCTACCCAAAGCTGTAAAGGAATGTGGATCACTACCCACTTTCAAAACCTCTCTCAAGGGACACCTACGGGAGACTGCAATTCAACACTGGCCCCTGTAAATATCCTAACCCAACCCCCTCCAATGTACAGTCATTTACCTAGTATGGTTTTGTCAATAGTTCAATGTACAATTGTGTTTGTTTGTACAGTGTCTCCTCCCCCCCCCCTCAATGTACAGTGTTACTTGTTTATACAGTGTGCCCCCCCCCCCCCCCAACCACCTCCAATGTAAATTACCCAGTATGGTTGTCAATATCCCAATGTACCCAACCCCCCCCCACCCAACCTCCTCCAATGTACAGTTTCTACGTCAAATGTATATACTCCCTTTTCTTGACTCCTTCTGTATCACAAAAAGTACTGTATTTGCAAATCTGGTATGTCATAAATGTATAGATGTAGCAGTACTGACTATCTGTATGTCATGTATGTCATATATGTCTATATGAATTGAAAATGGGGGACCCTGATGGAAACAAGACAAACGTCTTTATCAGGTCTGCATCCCCTTAACAATTGTATGTATTGAGCCGTACTGTATTGTACCCATTCTGCAATCTGTTAAATAAAGTTTTCATTCATTCATTCATTGGGTGGGGGGGGTTGGGTACATTGGGATATTGACAACCATACTGGGTAATTTACATTGGAGGTGGTTGGGGGGGGGGGGGGGGGGCCGGGGGGCACACTGTATAAACAAGTAACACTGTACATTGAGGGGGGGGGGGAGGAGACACTGTACAAACAAACACAATTGTACATTGAACTATTGACAAAACCATACTAGGTAAATGACTGTACATTGGAGGGGGTTGGGTTAGGATATTTACAGGGGCCAGTGTTGAATTGCAGTCTCCCGTAGGTGTCCCTTGAGAGAGGTTTTGAAAGTGGGTAGTGATCCACATTCCTTTACAGCTTTGGGTAGGGCGTTCCACATTGATGTGGCATAATTGCGAAACGTGTTTAGTCCCTTATTTGAGCCGAATCTTGGTTTAACATGATTTGTGGAGCTCCCTCTGGTGTTGTGATCGTGGTATTCACTGACCTTTGGGAAGTATTTTGACATGTACATGGGTACCTTGGTCGTGTAGTGTATCTTGTAGACCAGGCCCATTGCAAGTTGTTGTACTCTGTCGTCTACTCTAAGCCATCCTAGGTTGTCAAAGTGGGCAGGGTTGAGGTGGGTTCTAGGAGTAAGGTCAAGCAGTAGTCTGACCAGTTTGTTTTGAGATGTTTGTAATTTTGTTTTTAGCGCCTTTGAGGTGCTTTGGTACCATGAGGTGCAAGCATAGTCGTAGTACCCCTGAATGAGTGCTCCTGCCAGAGTCTTCAGGGTGTTCTTGTTTACCAGTGAGGAGATCCGGTACAAGAATCGAGTTCGTTGGTTGACTTTTTTTATTACATTGGATGCCATTTTGTCACAGGAGAGATTAGCCTCTAGGATGGAACCCAGGTAGGTAATTTCATCTTTCCTTGTGACAATATTGTCACCCACTGTAACTGAGAAGCCGTCGGTCTTGCTGAGTTTGTTATTTGAACCGAAGAGAATGGACTCTGTTTTGCCCATGTGTAATGATAGTTTGTTATCGGCGAGCCATATGCAGATTCTGCCTAGTTCCGAGCTGAGGGTTTTTTCAACCTGTAACTTGTTCTTGTCAGAGACCAGCAGGGCTGAGTCGTCCGCAAACAGGAACAAGTTGCAGTCACAAGCTGACGACATGCCATTTGCATAAATTAGGAACAGTAGCGGTCTGATTTGGCACTGGTGAGATTAATGTTAAAGCGACTATCAGCCAGAGTCCTGTCCTGCCCTTTCATGCAGCCGTGTGGAGAATCGGAGGCTGTATCTTAGTACCTTAGTATGGACTTTTACTTTAGATCTGCCAAGGCAGGGAGTTTGCAGCTGCCCTCAGGTTTCTTCAGGCATTATAAACCCTTGTTGAAATAGAAGTGCTTGTTTCTGACGATCGCCCACGAAACCCAGGAAGTTCTGGACCAACAGGAGCTCTCAGTGGCCTTCCCACGTGGACAAAGTGAATCTGGGCCTCTCCTGGTGCCGGGAATACTGTACCTGCCTATACATCAGACCGGAAAATCCTGCTACTTTGGCTTTGTCAATGCGGAGGCCTTCTGAAAAGGCCTATAATAATCTACACTACACAATGTGAATTTCAATCGTCAAGATTGATATGTCACCTTTAAAAAGGTGGGTAAGCTCTATTGCCAAATAAAAAGGTGGGTAAACTGAGTTTAGGCTGGCTTACGATCCACTATAGCTACATCAATCTCTAGCGCAGAAACCCGGAACTCAATGGTTTCAATGAGCAGCAGCAGGCATTGCTATATCATCCTGAATGTTTGGTTCTGACCATACACCTCAAAGGGTTAAACGAAGGCCAATTGGACCTTCTGCTGCACAGAGCCCTGGCAGGACGATGAGGCCAACGCTCAGCTCTCTGCCTGGAAGGAGAACCAAACGAAAACTGTCAAAGACGAGAGGAAAACAAGGTCATACAGCAAAGTCCATCAGTGAACCCACTTTGATTTACACCCCGAGAACAATTTCTGCATTGTCAGATATGCCACTTTTGTGATGCATCGACTTGTATGGTATAACTACTTTCAGCTTCTCTCCCTCTGAGATTTAATATAACCATCATCAGGATGGAGTTCAGTTCACTGGCCGATAGCCTTGTGCAATTTCAATAAATTATAATGCCCCCCCCCCTTCTCATTGTGGAAGTGATACATTAAACTCATAGCAGCCAAAACTCGTCCAAAAACCCACCTAATCCTGATCCGCATAAATGGAAATGTGTAAATGTTTGAGAACCACTGCCTTATAGTTGAACCTGTACAATCAGTTGAACCAGTAGAACCATTATAACTAGTTGAACCAATTGAACCAGTAGAACCATTATAACTAGTTGAACCAGTATAGAACCAGCCGAACCTAACCAGTAGAACCAGTACAATCAGTTGAACCAGTAGAACAAATTAAGGTAGTATAACCAGTTGAACCAGTTATGCAAGTATAACAACAGAACCAAATGAACCAGTATTACCAGTTCAACCAGTATAACATGTATACTCAATATGACAGTTGAACCACTATAACCAGTATAACTTATGCCACACGTCTCTATAGTCTTGTTCAAGGGACCCTGCATGGTTCCCCGATCCAAGGTTGGGAAATACTGACCTAATGTTTTAATAGCAAATCCATTATAGGCTAACCAAGAAAAAAATATGACAAAATGGGCAGAATTCTTTATTTTCCAAAGAATGTCTTTGGAAATAAAATATAGGCCTACTTGATTACAAATACATATTTAGTTGCCATATTCACCAAAGAAACATGACACATGGGATTATTCATTCAGAGCATTAATAAACTATCATAACCACTGGATTATAAAGTGCCATCAGATTTACAAAATCAATAATGTTCCCATTTAAGATTAAACTTGCTGAAACAACACAGCAATACAAAATCCTTCTTATCAGTTTATTCTTCAGCCATTTCAGCCCTTTGATTACAGTACTAGAGGTAAACTTATTTTTTAGAATTGCAGTTTAATTTATGAGCCATACAATTGTATATTTAAGCCTATTATGAATTATGTGCCATTTTCAGGACAAGAATATAACCAAACCAAACCAAACTCAAACCTTTGAAATCATGAAGTCAGAAAAAACCAAAATGTAATATCTCTATTTTGGACTCTTACCGGCAGATCTACAGTAGAGGCACAATCCTAAGGTTTCAATGAATACCCTGTTGAGGTAGCATAGTATATAGCCTACTGTGTATAGGCTATATATAAATAATAGTGTGGTAATACCAATAAATATTCATGGGAGCATTATCTAATATGCAGACTATATTTTCCTATGTTCTTCTGCCCAGCATTGATTGATTGATTGATTGAAAATTGTATTAACAGATTGCAGAATAGGTACAATACAGTACGGCTCAATACACACAAAAAAGGGGATGCAGACCAGAGAAATACTTTTGTCTTGTTTACATCAGGGTCCCCCATTTTCAATTCATCATAACATTTGACATACACGACATACAGTTATACAGTACTTGTATGTATTGTTTGGACGTGCAAACTTTTGTAAATTTCTTATATAAAATACAAAAAAAACGCATTCTGGTTGGCAGTTTAGTCATTTCCATCTCCTCATTATAGGCTATTATATATTTAACTAATGATGAGATCTTTATAACCAAGACGCGGGTTGTCCTCAATGTATTTCTTAATATACCAGCAAGAAACATGAGCCTTGAGGTTCTCTTCAACCAGGAAGTCCATGGCAGCCTGTAAAGAAACAATAACACAAATTAAATCATTAAATAAATGAAATAATAATTGTAATCATCATCAAATTAAAACCCTTTAATCGCCAAGGACGCCGTAACACGTCATTCTCCGCCATGCGTAATCTACCAATGACGCCGTAACACGTCATTGAGATCAATATTTCAAAAATCTGTGATGGCAATCATATTTCACCCGGGGGAGTCTTGAGATCCCCTGTTGATCTCCTCTCAACTCTCCAACGGTTCAAGAGCGCCATCTGGTGGCCGATCGGCAGATCGCCCAAACAGGAAATGAGCAGCAGGAACTGGTGCTCATCCATATTCGGACTCGAGCTCGACACAATGGATAGCGATCCGTTGCCAATAACTCGATAAACAACATGATTTGGACGTATATACTATTATACAACCTGGAAATGGATCGCATATTTCAACATCCCATAATAGCAATCTTTTTGCTCCACGCTCATCGCCCAACGGCCCGAGGAGACTGGGGTAAGTTTCAGCGTTTATTATTACCGTGTTCGATACAAACTGCTCTGATGATCATACCACCCACACTACATGAATCATCTAACGTTGGCCACGGAATAATAAACGACCCCCCCCCCCCCCCCCCATCCGGTCAAGATCAGATGATGAGTAGTAACTTCTAGAAGCACGTACATTTGAAATTTTTTATCTGGCGCCGATCGCTATCAAACTGTATTTGATCATCAATATAATGCATTTGGGGCTATAAATCACGTTCTGCAGAATGCTGCAGAAAACGATAAAAACATATTTATACTTTAGACCGTATTTTAGTATGAATATTTGAATGAAAAAGTAGAATGTTGCTACATCCTAAACGATAGATAATTGACGTTGAATGGGCCATAGTAATGTCAATTTAGCCATACAATTTAAAAAGTTATAGCCCTGCAAAGAAGGGGAACTTCTCCATAGACAAATAGAGCTGGCAGAGGATGGTATAAGGATGTACATAAGCGTGGCAGAGAAAGGGTTAATGTAATGAACATTTTAGACTCATAACATTTTAATCAAAAATGCTAAAATGCACGATTTTATGTGATTAGGTTGTCACCATACAATAATGATTCTTATTCTATTTTTGGTCGTCACAGAAAGATAGGCACCTACTGTACTGTATCTCTTGTATGCGTCATGCTTACCTTTGACAGCAGCGCTGCTACACCTTTGCCTCTGAAAGACTTGGGCACACTGGTTGACAATAAATCCACCTCCTTGTCAACCGTGAATTTGTAGCGCAGCACCGCACGGTCACAGTCCCCTGGGCCTGGCATACAGAAAGAGAGATGGCACAGGGGGCAAGTAACATTCATTAATTAATTTAATCTCCTCGCCCCCCCACAGTGAGCTGTGGTGTTCCACAAGGAAGCATACTAGGACCGCTACTGTTCCTAATTTATGCAAATGACATGTCGTCAGCTTGTGACTGCAACTTGTTCCTGTTTGCGGACGACTCAGCCCTGCTGGTCTCTGACAAGAACAAGTTACAGGTTGAAAAAACCCTCAGCTCGGAACTAGGCAAAATCTGCATATGGCTCGCTGATAACAAACTATCATTACACATGGGCAAAACAGAGTCCATTCTCTTCGGTTCAAATAACAAACTCAGCAAGACCGACGGCTTCTCAGTTACAGTGGGTGACAATATTGTCACAAGGAAAGATGAAATTACCTACCTGGGTTCCATCCTAGAGGCTAATCTCTCCTGTGACAAAATGGCATCCAATGTAATAAAAAAAGTCAACCAACAAACTCGATTCTTGTACCGGATCTCCTCTCTGGTAAACAAGAATACCCTGAAGACTCTGGCAGGAGCACTCATTCAAGGGTACTACGACTATGCTTGCACCTCATGGTACCAAAGCACCTCAAATGCGCTAAAAACTAAATTACAAACATCTCAAAACAAACTGGTCAGACTACTGCTTGACCTTACTCCTAGAACCCACCTCACCCCTACCCACTTTGACAACCTAGGATGGTACCTACCTGGGTTCCATCCTAGAGGCAAATCTTTCCTGTGACAAAATGGCATCCAATGTAATAAAAAAAGTCAACCAACGAACTCGATTCTTGTACCGGATCTCCTCACTGGTAAACAAGAATACCCTGAAGACTCTAGCAGGAGCACTCATTCAAGGGTACTACGACTATGCTTGCACCTCATGGTACCAAAGCACCTCAAAGGCGCTAAAAACAAAATTACAAACATCTCAAAACAAACTGGTCAGACTACTGCTTGACCTTACTCCTAGAACCCACCTCACCCCTGCCCACTTTGACAACCTAGGATGGCTTAGAGTAGACGACAGAGTACAGCAACTTGCAATGGGCCTGGTCTACAAGATACACTACACGACCAAGGTACCCATGTACATGACAAAATACTTCCCAAAGGTCAGTGAATACCACGATCACAACACCAGAGGGAGCTCCACAAATCATGTTAAACCCAGATTCGGCTCAAACAAGGGACTAAACACGTTTCGCAATTATGCCATTCATTTACGATGAATTGGAAATGGGGGACCCTGGTGTAAACAAGTCGAAAGTCTTTCTCTGGTCTGCATCCCCTTAACAATTGTATGTATTGAGCTGTACTGCACTGTACCCATTCTGCAATCTGTTAATAAAGTTTTCATTCATTCATTCATTCAATGTGGAACGCCCTACCCAAAGCTGTAAAGGAATGTGAATCACTACCCACTTTCAAAAACACTCTCAAAGAACACCTTCGGGAGACTGCAATTCGAAACTGGCCCCTGTAAATGTCCTAACCCAACCCCCTCCAATGTACAGTAATTTACCTAGTATGGTTTTGTCAATATTCCAATGTACAGTTTTGCTTGTTTGTACAGTGCCCCCCCCCCCCAACCCCCTCCAATGTACAGTAAATTACCTAGTATGGTTGTCAATAGTCCAATGTACAGTTTTGCTTGTACAGTTGTACAGCGTTCCCCCCCCCAACCCCCCCCCCCCCCCCCCCACACCCAACCACCTCCAATGTACAGTCCCCCCCCCCCCCCCCACACCCAACCACCTCCAATGTACAGTCCCCCCCCCCCCCCCCCACACCCAACCTCCTCCAATGTACAGTTTTTACGTCAAATGTATATACTCCCTTTTCTGGACTCTTTTTGTATCACAAACAGTACTGTATTTGCAAATTTGGTATGTCATAAATGTATAGATGTAGGCAGCAGTACTGTCTATCTGTATGTCATGTATGTCATATATGTCCTGATTAATTGAAAATGGGGGACCCTGGTGTAAACAAGACAAAAGTCTTTCTCTGGTCTGCATCCCCTTAACAATTGTGTGTATTGAGCTGTACTGTATTGTACCCATTCTGCAATCTGTTAATAAAGTTTTCAATCAATCAATCAATTGCGACTATGAGCTCCCATAGTCGAGCTCACGAGCTCCATGTAACGCGGAAGTGCAGTGGTCACTGTTCAATAGATTCCGAGTAGGCCATGAATGAACGCCGGTCTCGAGTTACAACTACGCTGCGCTTCAGTTGGGACCGTTCTCTTACCCGCCTCGCTGTCCAGACTGACGGTGAAGCGCAGGTTATGCCGGTCATGCTCCACGTTCAAGCCGCCATTGTAATTTAATGCACTGAAGGCGGCTGGGTGACACTTGAACTGTCCCACGCAGTTCAATGCAGTGACGCGAGAAAATATTTGTCTGAAAGCCATTAAAAAGCACCCCACATACACAGCATGCGAAACACACGAGAGAAGATATCGTTCATAACTCAGTGTTGTAAAAAAGAATATCCTGTAGGTGGCGGTAGTGTATGTATTGCATGCAGGGTTCGGACATTGGAAGGATGGGTAATCCATAACAGATTGTGTTCCAAATTAACTGTTCCAATCCACGTTTTGGGAAGAAGAAAAAATACCTCTACATACAAAATGTTAATTATAATGAATTACAAATGTCTGAAACGTAAACAGTACTGTATATTTGTTGTATGTCATAAATGTCTGGACGTAACAGTGTTATCTGTATGTCATAAATTGTATGATGAATTGAAAATGGGGGACCCTGATGTAAACAAGACGAAAGTCTTTCTCTGGTCTGCATTCCCTTAACAATTGTGTGTATTGAGAGCCGTACAGTACTGTATTGTAATTTGTACCCATTCTGCAATCTGAACACAGTTTTCAATCGATCAATCAAACACA
This sequence comes from Notolepis coatsorum, assembly GCF_963971535.1. Lineage (NCBI taxonomy): Eukaryota > Metazoa > Chordata > Actinopteri > Aulopiformes > Paralepididae > Notolepis > Notolepis coatsorum. Next base: position 28,104,153 of record NC_140178.1, read on the forward strand.
AACCCCCCCAAAATAACCATTTGAAACTAAATGAATCAACCTTTCTTTATAGTTAGTCTAAATGAGCCAAACATTTCTAGTTTAAAAAAAAACTTCAGGTCCACGGATCCCTTTTTTATCTTGTGATACTTTATTAAATATTAAACTAAAAGATATCACACTTTATTTTCCACTTTTCAGAGGTTATAGTATCCCAGCCCAAAACGACATGCTGCAGCTTTAAAATGCTTAGACCTACAATTGTTTTGGGATTAGTCTACTTTGCCTTCAAAATTTATTGAATGTAGACTGAAGATAATTTAATTGCATTATTTTACAATCTATCACCATTGACAACCATTTTTTTATTTTTTATTTTCAATATGTGTAAATTACATTAGTCTTTAATCTCAATTACCCCTCCCCCAAAGGTTCCCAACAAATCACTGGTTTATGGTTATTTATCTATTTAATTCATTCATTAGTTTGTCTCTGTAGTACATTTAGTCTTTTTTTAAGATATTACAATTCCATTACATGTGACGATGTGTTTCTTCCAACACTGACTAGTCTGTATCTTGTGTGTTGTTATTATTATTACAACTTAATGTGTGACTCATGCTGTATTTTCAATAATAAGGAAACAGTATTTTATGGCCTTGTCACATTAACCTCACCACAGTCCCCAGTAGAGCTACTGCTGCTACTACAACTACTGCTGCTACTACTACAGCCTACTACTATACTATTGATACTACTACTATACTACTACTACTACTACTACTACTACTACCATTACTTAGGGACATAAAAAGCTGGATGGCCCTCAACTTCCTACAGCTAAATGAAAATAAAACAGAGATAATTTTGTTTGGCCCCCCTCTTCCACCAAAACACTCTCCAACAGCCTAGGACAACTCTCCACCCACCTCAAACCCCACGTCAAGAGCCTGGGTGTAATCTTTGACCCAGAGCTCAAATTCGACGGCAGGTAAATGCCGTAGTCAAGTCATGCTTCTTCCAACTCCGCAACACCAGTAAAATAAAAACAATCCTTTCACCCGTCGACCTGGAAACAGTAGTCAATGCATTCATCACATCACGCCTTGACTACTGCAATGCCCTCTACACCGGCATCAGTCAGGCAGCCATGTCCCGCCTCAAAATGGTCCAGCACTCTGCAGCTAGGTTCCTTACCGGCACCAGAAAGAGAGAGCACATCACACCAGTCCTAGCCTCCCTACACTGGCTCCCAGTCCCACTTAGAATAGATTTCAAAATCCTCCTCACCTTCAAGGCACTATCGGGTGCAGCACCCCTATACATCACCGAGCTCGTCACCCCCTACGCAGCACCCAGGTCACTAAGATCCCCCCCCCCCCGACTAAAAAAGAGAGGCGATCGCTCCTTCAAGGCCGTAGCCCCCAAACTATGGAACCAGCTTCCCCTGGAGATTCGATTGTGCTCCCCTATCCGCTTGTCCTATTTTCTGAATGTACTGTCCTGTTGTGCCTTTTTGTATTTTATAGGACATTGATTTTATGCTTTGACTGTACTGTACAGCACTTTGGTTGGCTCTCGAGCTTTTAAATGTGCTCTATAAATAAATTACTTACTTACTTACTTACTGCTGCTACTACTACTATTAATATTACTACTAATGCTACTACTACTGCTACTACTATTCAGACAGTGCATTCAATGGGATAGTTGTTGTTTTTGGAACCCTAGCCCTGCTGATCGGTAGAGTCCTTTCTCCACACAATCCATGCTGTTCCTCATACTTGCTCCAACGTGCACAAACCCCAATGCAAAGTCAATGGGGTCAAGCCCCTGTCTGTACAAGCCGACTGAAGCTAACTGAAATTCACCTTGTGTGCACTGTGTGGAGTCAATTTCAGTGAGCCTCAACTCCATGTGTATTTGGGTTCAAGTTACAGGTTGAAAAAGCCCTCAGCTCGGAACTAGGCAAAATCTGCATATGGCTCGCCGACAACAAACTATCATTACACATGGGCAAAACAGAGTCCATTCTCTTCGGTTCAAATAACAAACTCAGCAAGACCGACGGCTTCTCGGTTACAGTGGGTGACAATATTATCACAAGGAAAGATGAAATTACCTACCTGGGTTCCATCCTAGAGGCTAATCTTTCCTGTGACAAAATGGCATCCAATGTAATAAAAAAAAGTCAACCAACGAACGCGATTCTTGTACCGGATCTCCTCTCTGGTAAACAAGAATACCCTCAAGACTCTAGCAGGAGCACTCATTCAAGGGTACTACGACTATGCTTGCACCTCATGGTACCAAAGCACCTCAAAGGCACTAAAAAACAAATTACAAACATCTCAAAACAAGCTAGTCAGACTACTACTTGACCTGACTCCTAGAACCCACCTCACCCCTGCCCACTTTGACAACCTAGGATGGCTTAGAGTAGACGACAGAGTACAGCAACTTGCAATGGGCCTGGTCTACAAGATACACTACGCGACCAAGGTACCCATGTACATGTCAAAATACTTCCCAAAGGTCAGTGAATACCACGATCACAACACCAGAGGGAGCTCCACAAATCATGTAAAACCCAGATTCGGCTCAAACAAGGGACTAAACACGTTTCGCAATTATGCCACATCAATGTGGAACGCCCTGCCTAAAGCTGTAAAGGAATGTGAATCACTACCCACCTTCAAAAACACTCTCAAAAAACACCTACGTGAGACTGCAATTCGAAACTGGCCCCTACAAATGTCCTAACCTAGTTGTACAGTAAATGACCAAGTAAGGCTTTGTCAATATTCCAATGTACAGTGTAAAATGTGTGTGTGTCCCCTTCCCAACCCCCCCCCCCCCCCCCCCACCTCCAATGTACAGCCCTCACCCAACCCACCCAACCCCACCCAACCAACCTCCTCCAATGTACAGTTTCTATGCCAAATGTATATACACTCCTTTGCTGGACACTTTTGTATCACAAACAGTACTGTATTTGCAAATCTGATATGTCATAAATGTATAGATGTAGCAGTACTGTCTATCTGTATGTCATGTATGTCATATATGTTATGATGAATTGAAAATGGGGGACCCTGATGTAAACAAGACGAAAGTCTTTCTCTGGTCTGCATCCCCTTAACAATTGTATGTATTGAGCTGTACTGTACTGTACCCATTCTGCAATCTGTTAATAAACTTTTCAATCAATCAATCAATCCGGAGTTTTTAAATGTACTCTCAAAATCTACATTGTGATTATTTTGCCAAGTGCAGCACAGCAGAGAAGTTCCTGCTTGCAATGAAAGATTCTTCCGCTTGACTTTAATTTGAGTCGAGCTGATCAACCTGACATTTGAGTTGATCGTCTCTACGGGGAGAAAGACGGTGAGTAGGGAGGCCATTTTTTATTTCAAATACAACACTTGGAACGAGCCACAAGATCAACAAAGCAGCCTTTTTCCAAAATATACTAACCTTCATACTGTCTTTTAATATCATGCACTTTGCTACCAAGTAATCTACCTTACCTATATTACTACCTACTATGTCTATATTACTACCCGCTATGCTAATGTGTCTATATTAATACCTACTATACTAATATGTCTATATTACTACCTACGATGCTAATATGCCTATATTACTACCTACGATGCTAATATATGCCTATATTACTACAGTACCTACGATGCTAATATGCCTATATTACTACCTGCTATGCTAATGTATCTATATTACTACGTACTATGCTAATATGTCTATATTACTACCTAAACAAAGGTTCCTCCATGTGTTGATTGTGTCGTCGTTGTCTGGACCTTATTCACTTCACAAACACCTTGATTGACGTGTTGCTCAAGTTCCAAGGAGCACATTCAACACTGACATTGGACCCCGTGTCGTCTTGACCACCTAAAATCAAGGTTCAAGTATTTGCAATGTTATATCTGCTGTATAAGAAGTACTAGTTAGCCTACGAATAATTTGTATAACATAAGATATTATTGAAGGTTATATGCAGAATAATTTTGATTTACTGATGAAACATTATCGTTTCAATTCCACCACTATAAGATAATACGTCCATAATTTTGCGCTTTTATTTTTACAAACAATACAAATTAATCATTTTACAGTTTAAAAATACATGTTATATATAACATTAGCTTAGTGATTCAATTTGAATTGGAAGAATAAAAAACCTGTTCAATTGAATTAATCACAATCACAGTGGTTGAGGGACAGGGACTCAAGAGTGGGTACCGTACTCTGTGTAAAAATAAAAGATACATACAGAGGAATTAGCCAACACATCAATCTGACTGACCTCGTCTGACTGCTGTACTTGTTCTAAAGGTTTATTGTTAACCTTGCATCCCTAGCTATAGGAACTGCCTTCCTTCGGTTCATACTGGAGTCCGTGGTCCCGTGCATCCGTGGCTAGGAACTGTCAACCCTGCCTTCCCTCGATTCATACTGGAGTCCGTGGTCCCCATGCGAGTCGTAGCTCTCGTAGCCGGGGAGCTCAGGCCAGTCCGGCTCGTACGTGGTCGTGCTGTACACGCCGGCCTCCACGACGCTCCCCGTCGATGGAGTCGTCTCCCCCTCTGCATCTTCTCCTCCCGCCCACTCTTCCACCTCCAGCCTCACCGTCGTCCGTTGGTACATGGTGGGAATGTCCTCGAAGCGGTCCAGGAAGTCCAGCATTCGGCCGTCGATGCGGTAGATCTCGCCCCGCACGTGCCGGCCCTCCCCGGGGATGTTGAGGAGGAACGGGATGTTGTACCTGCCGGCAACCACCAGGGGGTACCTGTCGACGGTGCGCGCCGTAGCCAGGAACTCGGCCTTGCCGTTGGCCTCCTGGAACAGGCGGAAGTGGTTGGGCTGGCCCTTCTTAAGGGTCCCGTAGACGAAGACACGGGTCATCTGGACGCGGGAGGAGAGACACACCTGGAAAGGACACAGACACCAATGATTTTAAGTGTTATTAGTGAAATGTGAGTTTATAGAAATCTCAGCGCATCGCTTATTGGCGCGAGGATTTGGCGCAACCTAACTTGAGTGTAGTCTTTTGAGAGAAGAGACCCAGGGCTTTCTATGGGCTTTCGAATAAAAAAGAAACTACACTTCCCAGCTCACGCCAGCCCCTGTCAATCATCTGACTTGTAGCGTGAAGATTTTTTCGTTCTCTTTTTTTCTGGGTCATATCTCACGGGTGGAACAAACCTGAACGTTATTGCCATAAAATAGAACGCAGTTAGTTTCTCTACCTTTCTGTGAACGTCTAGTAAATAACGGCGTTGCAACTTGATGAAAATGGCAGAGAAATTTACATAATAAAAAAGTAACTGTACTTACAGTAGATTTCATTCACGGTTTTTGCTGCACTGTCAGGGGTGTCTAGTGGTACTAAATCCAGATTGAACTCTGCCATTGGAAAGGGGAGATTTGGCCCGATCCATAGATGTGTGTGACGTGGCCATAATAAAGTCAATAAAATAGGCCTGATATTCTATAATCATATTTCAAATTGCATGTGTCCAGATGGCTGAATTCAGTACTGTATCTAGTACAAAACCTCCTGTTAATCATCCGCCATTTATTCATTTACTTTTTTGTACAATGTGATCTCAAGAAGGTGCTGAATGAGCTCAGTGGCTCAGACACAATATTTCTGACACTGGGAATACATTCCCTGAGATCCATAGATGTCCCTACTAGATACCAAGAACAAATTAAGGTAGTTTTTTTAGCAGCTTCTTACAGTTTAACAGTCACTCACCTACAAGTTGATTATTCCTCTTATACCATGGTCATTAAAACAGTTTATTACATGGCGTTTTAACATTCGCCAAAATGCTTGATTGTGATTGGTCAATAGCGCTCTGTTGCCCATAGCAGCGGTAGATTATTTCTCGATAATTCACCGCTGCTATGGGCAACGCGCAATAATGACCGCTGTTAGGGGCAACAGAGCGCTATTGACCAATCACAATCAAGCATTTTGATCGCAGTCACGAAAGCTAAGCTCAGCATATGCACAGCTGCACTACATCAGGTGCAATCAGACCACACACCTGCCGCCTGCCGATGACAGAGGAGCCACAGAACAACTGCGTCTGCATTTGATCTCGTCTTGTCGATGGTGTAAAATGAATTAGGTATATTGTTAGTAAGTTAGCCATGTAATAAGCGGGATAATGTATAGCTATACTCGGTCATTGTCGCAAAATAATTTACCTTCACTGCATTTAGAACACCTCAGCGCGGCGCCTCAGTGTTATAAACTCTGTGTCGGTCAATTATTTTGCGACAATGACCTCGTAGCTATACATTATCCCTTACTTAACACTCAACTAGAAGTTGATTATTCCTCTTATACCATGGTCATTAAAACTGTTTAACACTCAACTACAAGTTGATTATTCCTCTTATATAATGGCCATTACAACAGTTAAGCACTCAACTACAAGTTGATTATTCCTCTTATATCATGGTCATTACAACAGTTAAACACTCAACTACAAGTAGATTATTCCTAGTATATCATGGTGGTCATTTGCCAACAATATATATTTAAAAAATATAATAATAAAGTTTTGCACTTGCCATTGTTGTCGGCCAATCAGGAAAGAGAATTCACCAGACCATGCGTTCGGAGGTCCTCGTCAACTCATAAGAGTTTACCACCAGGAAAGTACCAGTGGTGAACTTGATTGATTGATTGATTGAAAAGTTTATTAACAGATTGCAGAATGGGTACAGTACAGTACAGCTCAATACATACAATTGTTAAGGGGATGCAGACCAGAGAAAGACTTTCGTCTTGTTTACATCAGGGTCCCCCATTTTCAATTCATCATAACATATATGACATACATGACATACAGATAGACATCTGCTACATCTATACATTTATGACATATCAGATTTGCAAATACAGTACTGTTTGTGATACAAAAGTGTCCATAAAAAAAGTGTATATACATTTGACGTAGAAACTGTACATTGTAGGAGGTTGGGTGGGTGGGGTGGGGTTGGGTGGGTGGGTAAGGGCTGTACATTGGAGGTGGGGGGGGGGTTGGGTAGGGGACACACACACACATTTTACACTGTACATTGGAATACTGACAAAGCCTTACTTGGTCATTTACTGTACAACTAGGTTAGGACATTTGTAGGGGCCAGTTTCGAATTGCAGTCTCACGTAGGTGTTTTTTGAGAGTGTTTTTGAAAGTGGGTAGTGATTCACATTCCTTTACAGCTTTAGGTAGGGCGTTCCACATTGATGTGGCATAATTGCGAAACGTGTTTAGTCCCTTGTTTGAGCCGAATCTGGGTTTTACATGATTTGTGGAGCTCCCTCTGGTGTTGTGATCGTGGTATTCACTGACCTTTGGGAAGTATTTTGACATGTACATGGGTACCTTGGTCGCGTAGTGTATCTTGTAGACCAGGCCCATTGCAAGTTGCTGTACTCTGTCGTCTACTCTAAGCCATCCTAGGTTGTCAAAGTGGGCAGGGGTGAGGTGGGTTCTAGGAGTCAGGTCAAGCAGTAGTCTGACTAGCTTGTTTTGAGATGTTTGTAATTTGTTTTTTAGTGCCTTTGAGGTGCTTTGGTACCATGAGGTGCAAGCATATTCGTAGTACCCTTGAATAGGGGTGGGACGATACATCGATCCAGATCGATACATCGATGTAATTATCAACAATCGAATCGGATCGATGCGATGTAATAAGATCGATTCATATCGATACTCTTATTTTGAAAATCCTGTGGCGAGTCTCATATCCGCCCAAGAACAACAGCAGTAGCTCCGTGTGTGTTGATGTTACAGCATAGCATTCTCCCTTTCTGTGTGTGTGTGCGCGCGTCTTTGGAAAGACCAGATGAGGTCAGAGGAGTTTGATGTTTAAATGTTATTTAAACATAAACAATATAATACATAATAAATGTAGGCCTATACATGATCATGCAACATCAACAAATTGTTGTAGGAACGGTTTGGGAGAGGGAGGTAGGGAGGGGTTTTAGGTTGAGTTTTGAGTTCCAAAAAATGTAGCTTAAAGTTTAAAGCTCAATATATAAAAACGTGGCACTTTACAGTGAACAGGAGGTCTATTTGTATTAAAAACAATAGATTGATTTTCCTTTAAATGTCTGGAAGAGCTCAAAAATACAAATGTCAAATGATATTTTCATTACCTTTTTTTTAGTTGATCTAAATGTTACTGATTGTGTTAAATGGGCATATGATATCATCTCATATCGATCGCAGGCACCTGAATCTAATCGTATCGTATTGTATCGTGAGAGACTTTGTGATATCGGCAAATATCGTATCGTTGTCCAAAGAATCTATATCGTATCGTATCATGATGAAACTGGTGATTCCCACCCCTACCCTTGAATGAGTGCTCCTGCTAGAGTCTTCAGGGTATTCTTGTTTACCAGAGAGGAGATCCGGTACAAGAATCACGTTCGTTGGTTGACTTTTTTTTATTACATTGGATGCCATTTTGTCACAGGAAAGATTAGCCTCTACTCTAGGATGGAACCCAGGTAGGTAATTTCATCTTTCCTTGTGACAATATTGTCACCCACTGTAACCGAGAAGCCGTCGGTCTTGCTGAGTTTGTTATTTGAACCGAAGAGAATGGACTCTGTTTTGCCCATGTGTAATGATAGTTTGTTGTCGGCGAGCCATATGCAGATTTTGCCTAGTTCCGAGCCGAGGGCTTTTTCAACCTGTAACTTGTTCTTGTCAGAGACCAGCAGGGCTGAGTCGTCCGCAAACAGGAACAAGTTGCAGTCACAAGCTGACGACATGTCATTTGCATAAATTAGGAATAGTAGCGGTCCTAGTATGCTTCCTTGTGGAACACCACAGCTCACTGTGAGGGGGGGGGGATAGGGTACCGTTTACCTCCACCATCTGTTCCCTCCCCTCCAGGTAGGATTGTATCCAGCTCACTGATAAACTATCAAAACCAAAACCAATTGCTTTTAGCTTGTCACTCAGAATGGTGTGATTGACAGTGTCGAAGGCCTTTTGTAGGTCCAGCATGACCATGCCGCAGTATTTGCCCGCGTCCACCTCTTGTTTGATGTGGTCGTTCAAGTAGAGAAGGCATGTGTCAGTGGAGTGGGATGTTCTGAAACCAGATTGGAATTCGTAGATTAGATTTTTTTCCGCGAGGTACTTTTCGATCTGTTCGTATACTATTTTTTCCATGACTTTCGAGATGGATGTAAGGATAGAAACAGGGCGGTAGTTGCCCGGGTCTAATTTGCTGCCCTTTTTGTGCAGGGGTGTTACTCTCGCAATTTTGAAGTCCTTGGGGACGTGTCCCTGTTTTATGGAGAGGTTTATTATGTGTGTGATGACTGGGGTGATGGCTGCTGCTGAGTCTCTGAGGAATTTGGAGGGGATGTTGTCATGGCCAGTGGCCTTGTTTGGTTGGAGGGCGCTCAGTTTTTTGAGTACCTCATCTGTAGTTACCATTTCCAGTTTGAAGTCGTCTTTGTGGACGCCTAGGTTCTTGTAGTATGCTACTATGTGTTCTACCCCATACTGCCCTGAGTGGGAGGGTAGTTTGTTTACCAGTGTTGTGGCTATGTTTGTGAAAAAAGTGTTTAAGTCAGGGTTAGAAATTAACATTTTTTTTCAAGGGCTTTTTTTGCCCCCCTTAATTGATTTTCGGGGGCTTTTTTTTGTATTTCGGGGGCACTGAATTTTTATGATGAAAATTAACATAAGGATTATAAAACATTGTTGACACTTTTTTTTACAGTCTTCGTCCCTATGTTTGATAATGTAATGTTAATGTCTCCATATATAGGGCTCTACGCTAACCTTTTTCCCAAGGAGCACATGTGCTCCTAAATAAAATGTTAATAAATAAAATCTAAATAAAAATTTAGGAGCACACAAAGAAATTTAGGAGCACAGTGAAAATTGTTCAAGTAACACAGAGTTTATTAACTATTTATCTCATGCATTATTATACTGTGCGTGTGCACACTATGAATTGAAAATGGGGGACCCTGATGTAAACAAGACGAAAGTCTTTCTCTGGTCTGCATCCCCTTAACTTGTGTGTATTGAGCTGTACTGTATTGTACCCATTCTGCAATCTGTTAATAAAGTTTTCAATCAATCAAACGCAAAGGATATCGGTTGTCAAGCTGCTTTTGTATGTTGTAGTGTTGTTATGATACCAACATTTTGACTTTGATACAGATAGGAAAGGTAATGGAATATATTATTAGATGACAGAACATTGAAAATTCTTTATACAATTATTTAATTCATTATGAAATAGAAATTCCGTTTTTGGGTGGAACGTTTGTTGCAAGGAGGGAGGAGGCGGGGACCGCTGCGTGTTACACACAACACGGAGAAATGGTCTAGCTGCTTCGGGTTAACGTTAACGTCGGAAGAAATTCCCCACTAAGCCCTAAATTCAGAGCAGAGCAGTATCCTAATGACTTTTATGCTTCAGTCGATAAGGTGTTTTGCGAATTCTGTCAACATACCGTGGGGACTGGACCCGCAAAAACACGTGCGAATATCACTTCAAAAGCCATGTCAGCCGGATTCCTCTCTTTCTCCTCGTCTCTCTTTTGCTCAAAATAAAAATGAATGGGCTTCATGGCTGGCTGATTTTTTTGCGTTGTCTGATTCTGAATGTATAACTTGCCTAAGCCGGTACCGTGACTTTGTTTTCGGGCGCTACTGTGATTGGACGTTTATGCGCCTTGTGTAATGTGGGACTATTATAACAGCGGAGCTGTTTTGTAATCGTCACTCGTCTCGAGTAAATGATTTTTCCGGGTGGCGCACACACACATATTATTAGGGCCAAATACAAGGGAAATGCTCGCACTGTAGATCATATATATAATTATATATATAATTAGTAAACTGTCGGGGGCATTTTATGCCCCCCTTAACTGATATTCGGGGGCATTTTGTCCATTTTCAAGGGCATTTTGCCCCGAGCCCCCGTTAATTTCGAACCCTGGTTTAAGTAATTGGCTACATCCAGCTTGTCTGTGATGAGCGTGTTGTCCGTCGTTATGTTTATGTTTGAGAACCTGGTTTTAAGTTTTTTACTGCAGCCTAGTTGATTGTTGAGTAATTTCCAAAGTTCACGTGGTTTATTTTTGTTTTCCTCGGTTTTGTCATTGATGAAATTTTTTTTAGCAGTTTTGATCATGGAGTTTACGTCTAACTCAGACGTTTCTGACCTTCACCTTTTGTGGCGCAAACATACATACAAACAAACATCAACAGAAATGTGATGTTGACATGCTGGGATTCCTAACAATCGCTCAAACCACCTGCATAAAGAAAGAAAGGTTGAATACTCGGACTGAATCTGGTCATGGTTCTCTTATTTACCATTTGGTGACATGATACATTTCCGACGTGACGAGTTGGCAAGGACCGACCGAACGCACCATAATACCTGCCGGTGTTCCACTGCTTTCTCGAAAAATACAGAATATAGAAGACAGGGCGAAGCCCTTCGGACTTTGATTGATTGTCAGTTGAATGGACCGTTTGAATAATAAAATATAATGTGGGACTGAATTGATCTGGGTAGGACCACGAACAAACACAGAAACATAAAGCCCGTTTGCTAACGAATACACACATTCCACACACTGCACGAAATTCTCCATTAAAGCCAAAGGTGAAGCATTTTGCCATCGTTTGGTGCGACGCGACAGTATTATATTACCGAGATCAACACCGACGTTTGTTTACAATAATGTCTGTACTAGCTGCAGGCCTGCAGTCACTCAAGATGACGCTGGAAGCTGCTACAGTAAATCAAAGTAATTTCCGAAATGACTTAACCTCTAATCCAACAATGTTTCCTCGTGGAAAGAGACTCTTACCAACGTTGAAGCAAAGAGTAGCCCCTACTCTCAGTCTCATCCCAATCACGTTGGGAGACGTCAATCTGTTATGCTTGCACGGTCCGTGTACGTTTTGATAGTTCGTTTTTCGTTTCAAAAGGAAAAACGAAAAAACGAAAAAAAACGGAAATACGAGGTGTTTCCTATTTCCGTTTGAAACCAAACTCGAAAAAACGGGGAAAAACTGAAATACGGACCTGTTTTTCGTATTTTGGTATCAGAATCAAATGAAAAAAACGAGTCAATAATGGGCCGTGTACGTTTTGATAGTTCGTTTTTCGTTTTTGATGTGAAGAATGGAGAACGGAACCACGTGACAAGTACATTTTTCAATGTAAAAGCCATGCACAATCTAACGTGAACGAATATGTATAACGTTATGAATAAATACATGCATACAGATCTATACCAGGGTAACGTTATGATACATAATTTTTTTGTTTTGTGCATTTCATTTAGACATTATATTTATTGTCCGTGTGATTGAAAACTTTATTAACAGATTGCAGAATGGGTACAACAGTACAGCTCAATACACACAATTGTTAAGGGGATGCAGACCACAATAAGCCGTGACATGGTCGACAAATCATATTGATTTGCAGTAGGCAGGCTTTTTATTTGATCAACAGAAAAATAATCGTAACTATACATTATAATCTAGGTATTTTGGCGCATTAGTATAACCTCCGGTATTTCATCAGTGCAATACATATGCCTAATTTCTATGCGCAATTTGTACACATCCATCGTTACTTCTGTGTATTCTAACGTGCAGTAAAATATTACATGGACTTTGTTAACTGTGTAAATACACGTACACCACAGTAAAGTGTGGAAAAACATACAATCTAAAACTACTTACAGAAACTGACCAGCAGGTGTCGCACTGTCAATTATTATTATTATTATGCCACATAATTATGGCATCACTCACCCAAATGTGCTTTCTTTTTCCTCAGAAATTTCATAATGTAGGCTATTTGGTCTAAAGACTGAGTTTCATACAGATCTATACCAGGGTAACGTTATGATACATACATTTTTTGTGCATTTCATTTAGACATTATATTTATTGTCCGTGTGATTGAAAACTTTATTAACAGATTGCAGAATGGGTACAAACAATACAGTACAGCTCAATACACACAATTGTTAAGGGGATGCAGACCACAATAAGCCGTGACATGGTCGACAAATCATATTGATTTGCAGTAGGCAGGCTTTTTATTTGATCAACAGAAAAATAATCGTAACTATACATTATAATCTAAGTATTTTGGCGCATTAGTATAGCCTCCGGTATTTCATCAGTGCAATACATATGCCTAATTTCTATGCGCAATTTGTACACATCCATCGTTACTTCTGTGTATTCTAACGTGCAGTAAAATATTACATGGACTTTGTTAACTGTGTAAATACACGTACACTACAGTAAAGTGTGGAAAAACATACAATCTAAAACTACTTACAGAAACTGACCAGCAGGTGTTGCACTGTCAATTATTATTATTATTATGCCACATAATTATGGCATCACTCACCCAAATGTGCTTTCTTTTTCCTCAGAAATTTCATAACATAATGTAGGCTATTTGGTCTAAAGACTGAGTTTCCACTGTGCTGTATGTCTTTGGAAGATACTCTCCCAATTCTAGGGAGATCTCATGTATTTATTCTCCCTAGTAATGAACAATTTATTCAACATTGCACATACTTTCAATAGCAAAAACACCATAACAATAACATGAATTTACATAAATTAACCACCAACGTGTGAGCTTCTGCCGGGAAGCACTGGAGCTGGACTACAAAAATGCACATAGGCTATTGTATATTGTACATTAAAAACACCCCAAACGCACAAATGAGGTAAAATCAATGGAAGCCCACTGGCATATTTATTGACAAGTCAAAAGAACCATATTCTGAAATACATGAAACTACATGCTTGTGTGTTCTACAACAGCGTGGTGAAAAAAGGAACTAATAAATTAACAGTTTTCTTGCACGCACTCAAAAGAATAAAAAGAGGAGCAGGGACGACAGGATCATGACAGTTGTCTATCAACTTCCAGGGCGGCTAAGTGGCGCAGTGAGCAAGGCGCTCGCCACTAACGGGGTGGGAAAGCTGGTGGGTGGGGATCGGACGTTGCCTACAGGTCGGTTGGTGCGCCTGTACAGCAGAATCAGGAAGTAACAGGGGCAGCGTGAGCCTCCCACGCGTTACTCCTCGCCACTGAGAGATCGCGCTGTACAGGTGAAAAGATGCGACAGCTGCCTCCTCATGTACCGGAGGGGACACGTGATGCAAGGCTTGGTCCTCACTGCAGCCGACCAGTGGGAGGCATAGTCTAGCAACGTTCGAGACAGGGGAGGGGAGAATTGAAGGGAGAATTGGCGAGGCGAAATTGGGATGGGAGAAAAATAGAAAAATGAGAAAAAGTGGATAAAAAAAAATCTATCAGCTTCCGGAGAAGGGTGGTCACATGAGGGTTAATAGAGCTTTGTTTCTTTCCCCTTGAGCCTTTCTCCGGGTTGATGCCCAAGAAGCACCTGTTAATAAGAAAAGATATGTTTCAGTTTTAAATACTAATGTATTGTAGGCAGCATTGATCAAGGTGTTGATCACCTGTATCTTTTCCCACACCACACCAGAATAGAAGAGAATATAAATACTTTAATCATCCAGAGGGAAATTTGGCACTACAAATCTATATATACCCGTTCCTAGTGTTTGCCTAGACACAGACATAGCATTATTAGCAAGAGCATGACTGATGGTAAATATGGTAAGTATGGTAATATGCAGTACACAGAATGGAATAACTTAGCTAGCTTGGATGATGTTGATCATCCTATCAAGCTAGCTAATGCTGTCCTTAACGTGTCGTCTAAAGACACACTTAATGTAGTTTCATTAAAACAAACACATTATTAGTGTTGCAATAAAACAGTTGGTAAGCATGCACACATGTTATGAAACACGGATAAGTGCATGCAATAGCAACTGAACATTTTAAAAGATTGTAAATAGAGCTGATGGCGGATCTATTTGAGGCATGGGGCGACGCAGAGAGGGTCGCATCCTCCCGGTCATCATCACGGGACGTCCACCACGAGACAGCCATTCACAGGGAGACAGGGATATGGGACAAGCGTTACAGTTTGCGTGATTGTGATAGGCGGACATAGCAATAGATAGATGTGGTAAGCAAAAATCTGAATAGAATAGATTTGAAATCTTTATTCCGAACGTTTTACGATGTAAAATATAAAATCATAACAAATCATTGATCTCTATGAAATGGATTTTTTTTTTATAATAAACTAAACATAACTCAATTTGTACATGTTCGAAAAGGAATAGGAAGAAGTACACTTATTTAATCCTACCCCTTTTCCACTACTCAAATGAGATATATGTAGTAAGCATATTATGTGAATAGAATAGAAGTACTTAACCCAGCAATGAACTCAATTAACTAAACGTCTAAACCACATTGACAGACCATGGACAGAAGACGGTATGAAGCTGATCCATGGCCTCGGTGGTGCACATAACCAGTGTGGGGGTAGAACAGTCACTGCAATCTTGGCCAAGACCCAGAGACATCCACCACCTTGGCCAACACTACGAGACAACCACTCAGAGAGATGGGGAGGGGGGGGGGGTATTGAGTTCCCATGTTTGTAGTGGGCGGAGATGGAGCAATAAATACATGTAGTGGCCATATGCATACATGGCGACAGTAGAATCAAAGTATAAGAAAATTGTGAAATTAAGTAATAGATAGAACTACTGCAAGGGACATGTTGAGAGGGCTGTATGCTGGATAACAACCATACTTTCAAACATGTAACCTGACAATTCCACTTGCAGCAGCAACACTGCTCCTAAATTATATGTATACTGCCGGCCTCCATACAGCAAAAAAAGAATCATTCTGGCAGGCGTTACAGCAGCCAAGAAATATTGATAGCCATGAGGTGGAAACACACAGGAGTGGAATGAGTTGCCTTTGACCACCAAACAAAGCTTGAACCTGATAGATTGAACATTTTATTAACAGATTGCAGAATGGGTACAATACAGTACAGCTCAATACACACAATTGTTAAGGGGATGCAGACCAGAGAAAGACTTTCGTCTTGTTTACATCAGGGTCCCCCATTTTCAATTAATCATAACATATATGACATAGATAGTAGGGATGGGCATTTTAAAGAAAAATCCAGATCGATTGATCGCATGCTATACTCGAGTGATCGTGTATTACTCGAAAAAACAAAAAAATATAAATTTAATCTTTTCTTTTTTACCTAATTTTGTTCATTCACGTATATGTTTAAGGAAACCAACAAACAGTTATTATCTTACACATACATGTGAAACAAATATATAAAAATATATTTTTTTAATATTTTCTTTTTCCATAAAAATTATTAATTTAAGATCGATTTTTCTCATAGCTACGAGTAATCGATTACTCACGCCCATCCCTAACATAGACAGTACTGCTACATCTATACATTTATGACATACCAGATTTACAAATACAGTACCGTTTGTGATACAAAAAGAGTTTAAAAAAAGAAAAAAAAAGAAGAGTATATACATTTGACGAAGAAACTACATTGGAGGAGGTGGGGTGGGTTGGGTAGGTGGGGTGGGGTAACTGTACATTGGAGGTGGTTGGGGGCGGGGGGGGGGGGGTAACTGTACATTGGAGGTGGTTGGGCGGGGGGGGGGGGTAACTGTACATTGGAGGTGGTTGGGGGCGGGGGGGGGTAACTGTACATTGGATTATCGACAACCTTACTTGGTCCAAGAAGAGGGTCTTGTGTATTACTGGGTTAGGACATTTACTGTACATTGGAGGGGGTTGTGTTAGGATATTTACAGGGGCCAGTTTCTAATTCTATACTAACTTGTATAGTTTCACGGTGAACGTTAGGAAATGGCTCCTAGAAAATGTCCCAGAGTAACTAAGGAAGGTTCTAGTTTTAATGTAGTGTAGTTTTAGTGTGTCTGTACATATTTTATTAATAATGTTGTATTTTACTTTTAGCAATATACTGTAGGCTGATGATATTATGTGTAATACATGTTTATGTATGTGCTGCTGAGACCAAGGACCACAGTGGAAATAAGTCTGTGACTTTTTGTGCCATCCTTGAAATAGGCCAGGGGTGGCCAACCCGCGGCTCGCAGCTCTTCCATCCATAAAAAAATAGAAAATAATAATAATTTTTTTTTCACGTCATTCATAAGGACATAGAATAAACATTTACAATTTTTTTTTTTAAATGGTCCATTGGCATGTTCTTGGGATCTGAATCTAGGGACATAATAGATCAGTGTCAGAAATAGTGTGTCTGTTACTAGGCTTGAGTAAATTGTAATGAACCAAAGGAGAATATCAATTCTATTTAATTTTTTTTATCTTTGACTGTGAATAACACCATGCTAAAATTGACCAGACCTGAAAAATCTAAGCAAATGAATAAAGGGAAGATTATTAAACAGAAGGTTTTGTAGATACAGTACTGAATTCTGCCATCTTTTTTATAATGTAAATTTCTCCACCATTTTTCATCGTATTGCAACACCGTTTTTTGCAAGACGTTCACAAAAAGGTAGAGAAACTAACTGCGTTCTGTCTTATGGCAATAACGTTCAAGTTTGTGCCCTGAGATTTCTATAATCTTATATTTCACTAATAACAGTTAAAATAATTGGTAAACAAACGTCATGCTGAAAATATACACTTTTACTGTATATCTCGGGCTTAAGAGGTTAACCCTGTGAGGCCCAAATTAAAAAGACATTAGCAACTTCAGAGGCCAGAGGGTGGGACATATGAAACACATTTACTATCAAATAGCATTGTGAGGCTGAACAACAGGACCAATTCACTATAGGCCTACATGTGCTTAACATTTTTTAAATAAACACTTTTTTTTAAATTTTATTTTTTTATTTCTCTCTCCAATTTTCTGTTTTTCTCCCCGTCCCAATTTAGTCATGCCAATTCCCCCCCCCCCTACCTGGCTGCTGTATGCATGTTTTCCTACGAGTCGGTACAAGGGCGTCCCGAAGCTGACCGCGCGCTTCCTCCGATACGTGTGGCGACTGCCAGTGACGTCTTTTCACTTGGCAGCGAGGACTCTCATTGGTGAAGTGTAACGCGTGGGAGGGCATGCTATCTCCACCAAGTCCTGCCCCGCTGAGCAAGCGCCGATACCTGACATGTAGGCGTCGCTGTCCACAACGCCAGATTCCCACCCACCAGCTTCCCACCCCCTAATACTGCTAATTGTATTAGTATGAACGACCAGCCAAGCTGGTAGCAACGCCGAGAGCTGGGCTCAAACCCAGCATCTCCTGCGTTGGTGACAAGCACAATCTCCGCTACGCCACCTGACCGCCCTATAAACATAATTTTTTTAAATGGCTAAAAGTGATTTTGTAATTTTGCAACCGTGGGTCTCACAGGGTACTTTTAACCCTGTGAGGCCCAAATAAAAAAGACATTAGCAACTTCAGAGGCCAGAGGGTGAGACCTATAAACACATGAAGGGTGCCGTGACTGAAAAAAAAGGTTGAGAAACGCTGGTTATATGGTGTGGCTCTTTGTGGTACCACAGTAATTTTTGTGGCTCTTAGTCTCTGACTGGTTGGCCACCCCTGAAATAGGCTCTCAATGCTGAGAATGTCTCCTTGTAATGTCAATCAGGCTTTTGAGCCCAGATTTAAACGGCTCTGGCTGATTGTTTACAGCATTGTCCAACAGTATGGTCACATCAGGGTACTGCAGAGCAAATTCTCTCTGTGCAGCTTCCTGGTCCTGTGAACTCTGAAAAGGGTTGGTGCCGAAGTGAGAAACCCGTGTCAGCGATCCAACCTCTTGCTCATACCAGTCTGCAGCCACTGATGCATCTGGCAAAAGGTCTGTGGACACTCGTTTTGGGCATCCCTCTCCGGCCAAGTACCTGGGGATCCCCTTTCCTAAAATAAGTTGAGCAAAAAATTATCCATTGCTCTAACTATGAAGGTTAAACAACGGTTTTCTTGTTTAAATAAAATGTATCAGAAATCAGACTATATCACACCTTTGCTTGAGAGACAAGCCTGGAATCCTGGAATCCTGTGTGCATTCCATGCTTGAACCACACGATCAACTCCGAGCTTGGCCAACTGGCATGTCAGGTTTGACACGCAGAATTTTGTCAGGCTGGCCTCCATATCCAGCTCCTCCTGATCCACCAGATGGACCAAAGCCACTTTCAATGGGTAGTTAACCCTGTTGTTGATCTCTGGCCAGATCCGTTCAATGGTGTGATTCTGTTATTGTAAAATATAGAAGACATTTTCAGAATCTTTTTCCAGATTAACTATATTGTATATATATATATATATATATATATATATATATATATATATATATATATATATATATATATATATATATATATATATATATATATATATATATATATATATATATTGTATTGTATTGTAGTATTAAGTCTTGTTCTAATTTCTTACGCACCTTTGTTGATGGTGTTTGCCTATATGGTGGCCTCTCTGTGTTGTGCCGGTGGCTGGCCAACTTCTCCTGCATGTAAAGAGTTAAATAAAACTCTTTCCCATGGTCCACTCTGACCTGGTCCCATATGCCATGCTCCATTACCGCACTTCTGCAAGAAAACAGAATAACATTGGCAAGTTGGAAACAAATTATAGTGGCTCTTGTGTTGTCAGGTAGTGAGGAGATCCGAGTTTTCACTTGCTGTGAAAGGGGACATATTGTAGGAAGGGAGATATCCTTTTTTTGGGTATTATTATAAAGCAGGTCTAGGTAGGTAGTAGGTGGTGCCATATAAATACTGTGAAAGTATCAAAACGCTCAGTCCACAGAGAAATGCACACAGCCAAATTCAGAAACTGTGCCTTTAAACGAGCCGTTTGGCCTTTGTGGATAATTTCCACAAGGTGGACAGAGTTATTCAAACAAGAGTATACTTTGGTGTTTTGGGTACAGGGAGTCAGGGACAAAGGTGTTTTAAACAGGGATGCGTTCTTCATGGGACGGGGTTGCACTCCGTGCACCCAAAGATTTGAGCAAAAGCGCATGCACGGATTTGCACGGCACGTGCATGCACACAGGAATGCGCTGCACTCGCCAACTCGCTATAAGTACCCACCTTGGCTACTTTGCATATCAATAGCGCCGGTCATCAGGTGTGTTAAATACGTTCTCAGATACATTCACACTAGGGATGCTCGATGTTGGCTTTTTTACCGATACCGATATTGTCCAACTCTTAATTTCCGATACCGATATCAACCGATACCGATATATGCAGGGTTCCCCCCCCCCCCAAAAAATGGAATAATTTCAGGTAATTAACATTACATATCTCTTGTTGTGGAATTAACACAACATTATGCATACTTTTGACAATAAATAAAATCAGAATTTGTTCTTACTTGCTTGCCTGGGTAAATAAAGCTTATAGAAATGTAAAAAAAAAAAAAATATATATATATATATATATATATATATTTTTTTTTTTTTTGAAAACAGATACCGATATCACATTTTAATGCCGATATCGGCCGATAATATCGGACATCCCTAATTCACACCTAACTTGTGAATGAAATGTGTTACATTCCATTCGTAGAGGCAATTAGGCACCATCTTTAGTCTGTGCTTAAGCGAGGGAACATTTATGCGCATGCGCGGGAACGTGCGTGCACGTGGCGTCATTAGCGTGCGTGCAATCAGAGTTGATATGAGGAACGCACCTCTGGTTTTAAATGACCTGTTCATTACCTGTAAACGTCAGTGTATATGGTAAGGTTGTTTTTAACAGGCATAGTGGATCGTCCAACAATTTTGCTGGAGAAGCCATCAATCGCCAGCACATGGGTCATGCCAAACATCACCAGTTTCTCATTTTGGTCCATGTGGATCTTGTGACCCACATAGGCTGCAGTATATGGAACTGGATTGAGATTCCTGGCTCCCTTAAAGACAGACAAAAAAGAACAGCATACTCAAACCATACTCAAAGTTCAAAGTTGAGAAAACAGCTAAAGCATGAAGTGGGGCTGCTTGTCTAGGTGTAACCACCTGTAGCAACTATATAGAAAAAACCCTATAGAAACCACCTGTCAGCCTAGCAACCACATAATAACATCCTAGCAAAAAAAATTCCTTTTTAAAAGTTCCTCCAACTAGCTCTCAAATGTGGGAAAAATATAATAATTAGGCTATACATTTGATAAAAAAAAACCTACCCTGCATCGTTCCCGATGATATGGTGGATGAATGTTGCGCAACGCATGTCCCACACGACCCTCTGATGCACAGGCTCCCGCGGCTGCAAGATAGCCAGTCATCATCTTCCTGCCATAGGTAGGACCAGTCTTAAGGTAAAGATAAAATGTAATTAAATTGATTGAAAACTTTATTAACAGATTGCAGAATGAATGGGTACAATACGGCTCAATACAAAACTGCTAAGAGGATGCAGACCAGAAAAAGACTTTTGAGAGTTTTTATTCTTACTTGCAGTGTGGACAAATATACGCATACTGTAACCTCTGTGTTTAAACTGGAACTTAAACACAGGATAAGTGCTACAAAATAAAACCCAAAAAGTGACTCAATATAACTGAAAACAAAACAAACGCGCACGGTTAAAAGACAGTGTGGCTTCCGGGCGGCTACGTGGCGTAGTGGGCAAGGCGCTCGCCACGAATGACGGAGACGCTGGGCTTGCCTGTTCGAGCCCAGCGCTCCACATTGCTTTCAGTTTAGCTGGTCGATGGGTGGGGATCGGGCGTTGTGGACAGCGACTCCTACAGGTCGGTTGGTGCGCCTGCGCAGTAGAATCAGGAAGTGTCGGGGGCGCGTGTTGCTTAATAACAGCGGAACAGTGCAAAAATGCTTCAGCTTTCGTCACCGCACGCCACTACGGTAAAGCGCCTTTCTTTTCATGCCGCTTAGACAAATGCTATGGCATTTCCGCGTACATTGCAACGAATCACTTGGAACCTCGGCTGTCTTTAACTATGAGTGAACACAACGCAACATTGTAACGTTAACGTGTAATTTACTATGGAATATCAGAAGAAACTACTCAACCTCGGCTGTCTTTAACTATGAATGAACACAACACACTAACTCACCATGTTTAGATAATAAAGTACTCAACCTCTACTTGTCTACTGTCTGACTGAACACAACACTCTAACTAACTTACCATGTTTAGATAATGAAGTACTCAACCTCTACAGTCTTTAACTATGAGTAAACACAACACTCTAACTTACCATCTTTAGATAATGAAGTATGCAACCTCTACTGTATTTAACTATGAAGGAATTACAACCTTTATTTAATGGTTAATATTTTGATAAAAGGGAATTTACTATATTTGTATGGCATTTACACTTAAAGTAGAAAAACAAAAGTAATCTGTAAAATAAGTGAATTTCCTGTGAAAAAACATTTATTTTTTACAGTGTACGTTACACACACAAATGCTACAGTCATTATGACACATTTTACAAAGAATGTCTTGTATGAACTACCAGTAATATAAATAATATTAACAACAAAAATGTGTTCCATCTTCATGTCAGATGATTTTCAAAAAGGAAAATGTACTACGCCTCTGTCGTCTACTCTAAGCCATCCTAGGTTGTCAAAGTGGGCAGGGGTGAGGTGGGTTCTAGACCCATGTTACTGACCAGACACTCTATATCAGTGATGTCTGTTTACTGCAGAGTGGAGGGACTGGGAGCTCAGCAGTTAGCTCATGTTAGCTCAGTAGTTAGCTTCATGTTAGCTCCATGTTCAATCAATCAATCAATCAATCATGTACAGTTAGCTGCATGTTAGCTCCATGTTAGCTCAGCAGTTAGCTCATGTTAGCTCAGCAGTTAGCTCAGTAGTTAGCTGCGTGTTAGCTCCATGTTAGCTCAGCAGTTAGCTCATGTTGCTCAATCAATCAATCAATCATGTACCTCGGCGCAGCTGAATAACAATAGGAGTGATCGCCTGCTGCGTCCATCACGTGTATGGTGATTAACCAAATTGAACCAAAGCGCCAAAGCGTGTGAATATGTAACCAAATTGAACCAATAATGTGTTATATGTGTCGAACCAAGGCGGGATCTCATGCGCATGCGCGGGCACCTCGCGAGCACGCCGGCGCACGCACCTGAGCGAGCACGCCGCCGGTGCACGCACCTGGGCGAAGGAAAATGAAAGGCGCATTACCGTAGTGGTGTGCGGTGACGAAAGCGGAAGCATTTTTGCACTGTTCCGCTGTTATTAAGCAACAGGCGTCGGGCCTAGCGTGAGCCTCCCACGTATGAGGCGCCGTTTGGGACAAAAGCCTGACTAATACAAGACACCGCCTATCCAAAGCCTGACTTATACAGGACACCGCCTATCCAGTTATCCTGCGCGACCCAGTTGGTCCGCGAGAGAGGGCCAGTTGGTGCGCCGATTGGGACAAAAGCCTGTCGAATACGAGACACCGAGGTCCAGTTGGTCCGCGCGCGCCGACATGTTTTTTCGAATACAGACACCGAGGTCCAGTTGGTCTGCGCGCGACGACATGTTTTTTCGAATAAAGACACCGAGGTCCAGTTGGTCTGCGCGCGCCGACATGTTTTGTCGAATACAGACACCGAGGTCCAGTTGGTCCGCGCGCGCTGACATGTTTTGATCCGCGCGCGCGGACAACTTTTGGTACACGAGAGAGGCCCAGATGTCCGGCGAGAGAGGCCCAGATGGGTCCGCGGGCCACCCAGATGGGTATCGCTCGCGGACCAACATTAAAAGAATAAAGTGGTGTACTCCTTAATTTATGCACTTACAATCACCAGAAAGGCTTTCGAAATGCCATGTTGGCCTCAATATTTTCAAAACAAATTATATGAAAAGGTTATGAAATGAAAAACATAAACAATAATGTGATCAAATATGTAATAAAAACGGAGCTCAGACTGTATCTGTATTACATGTCATATATGTTATGATGAATTGAAAATGGGGGACCCGGACATAAACAAGACGAAAGTCTTTCTCTGGTCTGCATCCCCTTAACAATTGCATGTATTGAGCTGTACTGTACTGTACCCATTCTGCAATCTGTTTTCAATCAATCTATCTCAACGCATACATTTGATCGTAGAAATCGTGACGTCAGAGTCAACATCGATAATGTTGGGGGTCCTTATGTATGCGAATTCTTATTGGCATCATGCAGCACTATCATCATCATCCGTATCAACTAACATTACAAGTACATTAGAGGAGGAAGTTGGACACATGTTTCATCATTAAATGTCAGCAGATAATCAAAACTAGCTAGTATGATGATTGCTATAGCTTAAAAAAAACGGTATGCCCTGGTGTATGTGACAAAATAAACCTTAGTAAGGCAAGTATCCCTTTACTTGAAGTGAACAAAGTGCTTCTCATGTACTCATGTGTACAAGTTCATATTATGGTCTACAAATGGTAATGTTAGTATATTAGTATACTAGTATTTAATGATGAAACATGTGTCCAACTTCCTCCTCTAATGTACTTGTAATGTTAGTTGATACGGATGATGATGATAGTGCTGCATGATGAAGAATTCGCATACAGGAATTAAGGACCCCCAACATTATCGAAGACACTCTGACGTCACGATTTCTACGATCAAATGTATGCGTTGAGATAGATTGATTGAAAACAGATTGCAGAATGGGTACAGTACAGTACAGCTCAATAAATACAATTGTTAAGGGGATGCAGAGTCAGACCAGAGAAAGACTTTCGTCTTGTTTACATCCGGGTCCCCCATTTTCAATTCATCATAACATATATGACATGTAATACAGATACAGTCTGAGCTCCGTTTTTATTACATATTTGATCACATTCTTGTTTATGTTGTTCATTTCATAACCTTTTCATATAATTTGTTTTGAAAATATTGAGGCCAACATGGCATTTCGAAAGCCTTTCTGGTGATTGTAAGTGCATAAATTAAGGAGTACACCACTTTATTCTTTTAAGTGTTGGTCCGCGAGCGATACCCATCTGGGTGGCCCGCGGACCCATCTGAGCCTTTCTCGCCGGACATCTGGGCCTCTCTCGCGTACCAAAAGTTGTCCGCGCGCGCGGATCAAAACATGTCAGCGCGCGCGGACCAACTGGACCTCGG